>NC_025999.2:34537881-34739699 GCF_000442705.2 Elaeis guineensis | reverse complement strand
ACGGGTTGCAGGTCAGTAGGAGATTCGAGCAAGGCGAGAGGTTCTTGAACATTGAAGATGGAAGACCAATTTTAGTTCTAGCATTAGAAATATTAAAACTTGTATTTGAGTCCCATACCGTTATTCTTAATGATTGTCATTTCTGTCTCAGTTTCTTTTTAAATGTTATTTCTGTAGTCCTTCTGACCAAAAATGATTATGAAATTTCAATAAAGAAATAAGTTTGTAATATTATTATAAATGGTGTTACTATTTTTTGTGGATATTTGAATAATAGTGTGTATATGTTATCACAACCTATTAAAGTAATCTATTCTACAGGCAAGCACCCTAGATTAGATAGTGTATCAGATATCTACTTATGGCACTATAAACTAGGTCATATAAACAAGAACAGGATAAACAGGTTGACTCAAGAGAAAATTCTCGAAGTCAGTGATTATGATCACTTTCAACCTGTGAGTCCTGTCTTCTTGGTAAAATGACCAAGTCACCTTGTACTGAAAAAAATGAGAAAGCTACTGAGCTCTTGGGCCTAGTACATACTGATGTATGCGGGCCCATAAGCACAAGTGCTAGAGGTGGATATTTCTACTTCATCACTTTCAAAGATGATCTATCCAGATATGGATATGTCTATCTGATGAAACATAAGTCGAATTCATTTGAAATGTTCAAACGATTCCGAAGTGAAGTAGAAAAATAAACTGGGAAGAGTATTAAAACTCTTCGATTTGACCGAAGAGGAGAATACCTTTCTGGTGAGTTTGTCATATATCTAAGAGAGAATGAGATTCTGTCCCAATGGACTCCTCTAGAAACACCACAGCATAATCGTGTGTCTGAAAGGAGAAATCAAACTCTGTTAGACATGGTCCGATCCATGATGGATTTTGCCAGCTTGTCGATATCCTTCTGGGGATATGCACTCGAATCGACCTGTTATCTATTAAATAGGGTTTCAAGTAAGTTTGTAATTAAGACTCCATATGAGATATGGACAGAACGTAA
Source organism: Elaeis guineensis (assembly GCF_000442705.2). Classification (NCBI taxonomy): domain Eukaryota; kingdom Viridiplantae; phylum Streptophyta; class Magnoliopsida; order Arecales; family Arecaceae; genus Elaeis; species Elaeis guineensis. The sequence continues at coordinate 34,738,688 of NC_025999.2, read as the reverse complement.
GCCAGCACTTTCACACCTTAGGGTCTAGGGTGCCCGGCCTATGTCAAATGATTAGTTACAGATAAATTTGGACCTAGATCTGACAAATGCACATTCATAGGGTATCCCAAAGAGATCAAAAGATATTTTTTCTATCATGCTGATGAACAAAATATGTTCGTCAGCCTTAAGGCAACCTTTTTAGAAAAGGAGTTCTTTGGTGAAGGAATCGTTGCCTCTAAGATTGAACTTGATAAAGTTCAACAGGTAGAAAGATCGATGCCAATAGCTGAACCTGAGTTGGATTTGATTAGATCAAATTTGAAGCCCAATGTACCTGCACCATTAAGGCGATCCGATAGAGTACCGCATCAGCCAGACAGATACTATGATTTTTTGATCCGGGATAGTGATCCCATCGAACTCGATGAGAACGATGGGGATCCGATCACCTATATGGATGCAATGCAGAGACCTGATTCTGAGAAATGGCTTGAAGCCATGAAATCTAAAATGGAGTCCATGAAGGTCAACGATGTATGGACATTGGTTGACCCACCTGAAGGGGTTAAACCCATTAGATGTAAATGGGTCTTCAAAAGGAAGAGGGGCGCAGACAAAAGGTGGAGACCTATAAAGCCCATCTAGTTGCTAAGGGGTATCGTCAACATTATGGTATTGATTATAACGAGATGTTCTCCCTTGTGGCAATGCTCAAATCCATTCGAATAATGCTTGCAATAGCTGTCCATCTAAATTATGAGATCTGGCAAATGGATGTAAAGATAGCTTTCCTGAATGGAGAGCTGATCGAAGAGGTGTATATGATACAACCTGAGGGGTTTACATCCACAGATGAGTCTAAGGTGTACAAGCTTCAGAGATCGATTTATGGATTGAAGCAAGCTTCTCAGAGTTGGAACATGCATTTTGATAAGGTGATCAAAATGTATGACTTCGTTAAAAATGGAGAAGAGCCCTGCATCTATAAATGGGCAAATGGTCCAGTTGTGGTATTCCTTGTCTTGTAGGTGGATGACATTCTCTTAATCAAAAATGACATCCCCGTACTACAGGGAATAAAAGTTTGGTTGTCATCGTAATTCTCCATGAAGGACTTGGGTGAAGCATCCCATATCTTAGGGATGAAGATCTATAGGGATAGATCTAAAAGGATGCTTGGGTTATCCCAGTCCACATACATAGATACTGTGTTGAAGAAATTCAACATGGAGAATTCCAAGAAGGGCTATCTATCAATAGGCCATAAAATTTCTCTCTCTAAGAAAGATTGTCCGACAACTCCTGAAGAGAGAGAGTGTATGAGTAGAGTCCCATATGCTTCGACCGTGGGATCTATCATGTACGCCATGACATGTACACGGCCAGATGTGGCATACTCACTAGGAGTAGTGAGTAGATATCAATCTAATCTTGGAGAAAATCACTGGAAAGTGGTTAAAGCCATCCTTAAGTATTTGAGAAATACTAAGGACCAATGGTTGGTTTATGATGAGTCAAATCTGAAACTTGTGGGGTTCACAGACTCTAGCTTTCAATCTGACCATGATGATAGCAGAAGCGTGTCAGGTTATATCTTTACTCTGAATAGTGGAGCCATCTACTGGAAGAGTTCCAAGCAGCATACTGTGGCAGACTCTGTTTGTGAGGTGGAGTACATCGCAGTATCGGATGCTGTGAAGGAAGCTGTGTGGCTGAGAAAATTCATCACCGAGCTTGGAGTAGCACCCTCCCTCGATGGTCTAGTTTTGTTCTACTATGACAGCACTGGTGCCATTGCTCAAACGAAGGAACCCAAAGCACACCAACAGACGAAGCACATTTTGTGCCGCTTCCACCTGGTCTGAAAGATCATGGATCGAGATGACGTCGACCTTTAGAAGATCAATGAAAAGAAGAACCTAGCAGACCCCTTCACTAAAGCCCTGGCAATAAAGGAGTTCGACAACCACAAGTCGAAGATGGGTATTAGATACTATGCCGAGTGGCTTTAGGATAACTGGGAGTTGTTGAAAAATATATCCCAAAAGCCAATCATCAATCTGTTGACGGTTGAGCAACCTTGTATTGTAATTGATTTGTTAATAAATAAAATATATTTTTGGTATTTTTATCATAAATTTTTATCTTCTAATGAACTCTGTTATTATGATAAGTCTTTAGGACTATTTAGGCTCGATAAAGAAAAGATTTATCGATTAGTCCTTAAAACTATTCACGACCAAATGATAGGCTGTTAATAAGAATGATAGCTTCTATCGAGCATAGGTCGCTGTAGGCCATATGGGTTAGTTGTCTTCTTAACCAAGGAGTGTGGAGACACTGGTATGGCATACAGATGAGATGTAAGGGTACATCATCATTGAATGTGATCAATTTCAGAGCATTCTGCTGTTGAGAATGTCTCTGATGGGATATAGGTATAAGTGTCCCTTAGACCTAAGATCGCCTCTGTGACTTGCAAGCAACTCACTGTGCTTTGGTACTGGACTAACTGAATTTTTAATTCAATGACAGAAGGCTTCTGGGCATAGTCAAGTACTTGCAAAGTTAGAGTGTGATCGAGATGGGATTGACCACTCCAAGAGTTGGAGAAGAATGAGTCGCTGTATTTCAATTTAGCAAAACTTTGGCCAGGATAATCCATCAGATGGATTTGATATTTTGAAATACAATGTGGATAACCTAATCAGAGTTGACAGTTGACTTTGAGGTATCCTATGAGCATTTTGGTCAAGGAGATGAATTATATGGAAACTATATCCGCATGGGTTCTAAGGATGTTGTTCTACACATTCGACCTATCCGACCGTTAGGTACCATTGCTAGATGGTCACTTTGATTGATATAAGAATTTACTTCTATGCTACTGACTTAGGTTCAGACCTATGAGGTCACACATATTAGAGTTCATGATCCGATCAGATAGTTGATCAACGATTAAGAATCGTTCTAGGGTTAAACGATCAATACGATTGACATTTAACCTAGTGCAAGTATTGCAGGAGGATCGATTAGCAATTCGATTGCTAATTGACTTAATTTTATTAAGTCAATATACTGAGATTAAGTCTAATTGAATATAATTTTATTAGATTTAGTTTGGACTTGATTGGATCAAGTCCAATTGATTTATTGGATAAGTCAAGTGCAAGAAAAAACTAGTCGTAGTCCAATTAGGACTTGGGTTAACCTAATTTTTAATTCGATTAAAAAATTAAATCAGATTTAAATCTAATTTAATCTGGTTAAATTAAGTTCTTAATTTGGTTAAGATCTATTTTAATTAGATTGATTTGATTTTTATTTGATTTGGTTTGAAAAACCAAATTTGAACAAGTCATAGATTGAATCCTTGTATGACTAGGTTTCCACCTTGCGCCACCTTAGCCCCCCCACACCCACTCTCTCTTATTTTGTGTGACAAAATCTTCTCTCCTAGGCCTTCATGCATGGCCAAAGCTTTCCACTCTTTCTCTCTTACATGGAATATGGTTGTGGACCAAGTCAAAGTAGGAATTAGTTTGGATTTCAAATTCTATGAGATAGAATTTTAGGAAACCAAAACTCTTTCCTTATGGCACTGATTTTACCCAAATTTTTTTTGAAATTTTTGTAACTTTTATGGCATATATTGTGTACCTTTTATTGATAGTCCATGGTAGAAAAAGAAGGAGGGGGCACCCAAGAGTTGGGCACCACTTTTCTTGCCCTATTTGGATTTTCCTTGATTGGATATTTGATCTAGAAAAGGATTCTTCATATCTCTTTATTTAAGATGAATTTCTTCTTAAACTTTTCATGGATTATAGAGCATTGAGAGACCTTTGGGGCATGTGAGAATTAGGGAGAAAGAGTGTAGGGGCATGGAGATATAACAGACACAAAATTATGTGTGTGGGTTAGAGCAAAGAGAAGAAGAAGAGGGTCATCTTCTAGGGTTGCTGTGTTCATCTCTTCCCTTCCTCCATCTGTGAGTTTTCTGAGAGTGTCTCACATCTAAAATTCTTTCTCTTACTTCTCATATTTAGAAGAGTCCAAATCAAGAATAAGGAGGCATCTGATCGACCATCGAAGAAGGACCAGCGCAGTACTAACATGCTATGCTGATTTTCTGGACCAGGACTTCTGATCGTGATTCGTGGGCTTGTGTGGATGACTCCTAAAGGCCGGATGTATGTGCGGCTTGCAACATCATCCTCAAGCCCAGATCAGCAAAATTAGAATCTAACTTGTAAGGTAATAGATCTGATCTATTATATTTTACATACATTAGATGTAATATAGAAACATGTTGATATGATCAACATATAGTTCTTGCTCTTTATATTTTAATTTCTGATTTAATGTCATGTAATAATCATGTAATGGATCTTAGATCTAGGGATTCTCTAGTTTTATAATATAAATTTTGATTTATTTTAGTCTTCCACTATCTGATCTTGAAAAAGTTTCAAGATCTAACCCTGAAACCCTAGTTCTGGTTCCTTCAATCCAGACCCAGATTTTACTAAATTGAAATACGCTGATGCATATCTCCTACTAATTCGGAGGGATCAATCCCATCTTGACTCACACACCGACTTGATAAGTACTTGACTGTACCCAACAATCTTCTGTCACTGAATTAGAAACATAGTTAGTTTGACACTAAAGTACAGTGAGTTGCTTACAAATCTCTTGGTGATCTCAGATCAGAGGGACACTTATACCCATACCCTTCGCGAGCTACCATTGACAGCAAAGTGCTCCGCAGTTGGTCATATTCAGTGATGATGTACTCCTACATCTCACTTGCATACCATACTAGTATATCTATACCATTTGGTTATGAGGACAACCAATGCATATGGCACACAACGACCTACACTTGATATCACTATCGTCTTAGTAATAGCATATCATTTGGTCATGAATCAATTTAAGGATTACGTAATAAATCCTCCTTTATCAATCAAAGTAGTCCTAAGGACTTCATCGCAACATAGGAGTTCGTTAGAAGATGTATTCTTGTGATAAAAAATATCAAATAACTTTTATTATTTATCAATTCATATACATTTATAATTAGTACAATCGTCAAACGATTGGCTTTAGGATAATTCTCAATAAGAAGACTAGTGGGAGTGCCATTGTCTTCTTAGTTTTATATGTGGATGACATACTTTTTATTGAGAATGATATTCCAATGTTAAAATCAGTCAAGATATGGCTATCAAGTAAATTTTTCATGAAGGATTTGGGTGAAGCATCCTATATACTAGGTATAAAGATCTATAGGGATAGATTTAAGAGGATGTTAGGCTTGTCCCAATCCAGGTACATAGATTTAGTGCTAAAAAAATTTATCATGGATGGGAGTAAAAGAGGTTACTTACCCATGAGTTATGGCATATATCTCTTTAAAAGGATGTCTCCTAAAACATCGAAAGAGAGAAATAGAATGAGTTCTATTTCCTATGTTTCGATGGTAGGGTCGATCATATATGCTATACTATGTACCAGACCTGATGTTGCCTATGCCTTAGGCATAGTTAGTAGATTTCAGGCTGATTCAGGAGAGAATCATTAAAAAGTAGTGAAAAATATTCTTAAGTACTTGAGAAGAACTAAAGATATTTTTCTGATATATGGAGGATCTGATCTAAAACTAGAAGATTATTCTGACTCTAATTTCCAATCAACCCTGACGATAGAAAATCCACTTTAGGGTATGTTTTTACTTTTAATGGTGGAGCTGTTAGTTGAAAAAATTTCAAGCAGCAGACTATAGCTGACTCAACCATTGAGGCAGAGTACATAGCTGCAAGTAAAGCCGCCAAAGAAGCTGTCTGGATGAAGAAGTTCATCACTGAATTAGATGTCATTCCTGAGATTGACAATCTAGTACCACTTTACTGTGATAATACTAAAGTAATTGCTCAAACAAAGGAATCAAGATCTCATCATAAATCTAAGCACATTCTAAGATGCTTCCATCTCGTTCGTGAAATAATCGAAAGATAAGATGTTATCATTGAACGAGTAGAAACAAAGAACAACATAGCAGACCTATTCACTAAAGGTCTACCACAGCAGCAGTTCGATCGCCACCTCGATTGTATGGGAATAAAATATAAGAATGATTGGCTTTAGTGCAAGTGGATGATTAAAAGGAATATACCCTACAAGCCAATCAAAATTTATATTTTGATGGATTTTCTTTGTAATCTTCCAAACTCATGTATTGACTCTTTATAAATAATAAAAGATATTTTTCATCATATGCTGCATCTTACTTTTGTAATGATTATGATGAAGTCCATAAATCAAGGTAATGGATTTAGGATGATGATGAGATCATACCTATGAGACCTAAAATCTTAAAAATTTAATTTAAAATATTTCTAGTCATAGGAGCATTGAGTAAGGAATCAATGTTCTGGATAGACTAGCACTTCCTGTGTATGCTCGATGGAGAGGGTGGCTGATCTCATAAGCCACTTGTGTTAGACACTAATACAAGGAAGTGGGTGCTCATTAGAGAATGAGTTCACTGAATTGATCTGACTTGAGAAATATCTTTTGAAATTTACATACCCGTCAAATGATATTTTTTTATAGTGAGAGTTGTGCATACAATCTTTTGATCTAAAACTACCATAGAACCTTGTATACATGAATCCATTTTTGGTTCATACTCATTCATGACTTAGTCATGTATGGGGTGTTCTGAATATGATGGAATGTGTATGGAGGTTATGAGTAGGTCAACATGGAATCAATCACTCCTGGTAAGAGGAGATCGTATCCTACTTGCTTTGATCGATTGATGATTCAGGAAGCCTTTGATCAAAGTAAAATAAAAATTAGAAAGAATTTTTAATATTTTATTAATTGAATCATCATTTAAGATTGAGAGAAATATGAATATGATATTGGATTTGACATCATTCCATATCCAGAGTCATATTCGGGATGCAGGGAGATCAAAGGATCAAATTGCATGATAACTTTTCACTCAAAGATATTTTTGATATTTTTATTAAAATTTTATATCTTCTAGATAGATATGATATATTACTAGACGTCAATCTTATCTTGTGAGTTTGATCGAATTAAAGAGTTTAATTCGATCGTCAATTAGAAAGAGTTCTAATTACTGAAATCGGATTAGCTCGATTAGATCTAGATCGATTAGATTAAATTCTAATCAAATCAGATCGACTTGTACTCAGATTCACTGTTGGCTAGATATGAAACTCAATTGGTCACACACAAAAAAAATTGATCAGGAGTCTAATTGGATTAGATCATGTTTGTAAAATAGACATGCTAGCACATGTTGCAAAAACTAGCTTCCTGTTTCAAATCGAATTCGAAATTGATTCTAGATTAGGCTAACTAAAGCCAAATTAATTCAAACCAATTTTAGGTTTGAGTTGAGTCAGTCCTTGGCTGCATGTACTAAAAATTTGGAGCCAAGAAACTAGGTCCCCATGTATCAAAAATTTTTCTTACATGTAGGTGCAGTCTTTGTGCGCAGAAACAAGTTTCACATCCCATGAGATGGGATGCCCCTTCCTCAAGCTTATCCAATGTTCCATGATGAAAAAAAATAGTAATTTTTGACTTAATTTTGAGTGCAAAAAATATTTCTGAGATTAAAACACCATCTGGTTTAATCGTGAAAATTGGTTGAAGTTGAAAATCCTGCTAGTCTGATCCATGCACCTAACCAAGAGTCCAATTTGTGAAGGACTCTAATCTATGTGTCACATCTCATCTTATTTTCAGATTTTTTTCATGCCATCAACAAGTTAGCACCTTCATTTTGGTCCATTGGATGGCCAAAAGTTGCCAATGGGTGGTGGAAAAAATTATGCCATGGGAAGCTGCGCGACGCATCAGAGAATCATCGAGAAAAATATTTTGAAGAATCCTTCTGCATGAAGCATCTTTTGGATTTTTTTCTAATGATTGTCATATGATAAGTGGTGTATTTTTACATTTATTGAAAATATTTTTGATAATTTATGATGCTAACATCTTCTTAAAAACTTAATTTCATAAATAAATTAAATTTTTTATAAAAATAAATAATTTTAAAAAATATATAAAATTAGAGTATATTTATGAAAAATAGATGAAAATTTGAGTACAAAAATAATGAAAAATTTTTGAAAATTTTAATACATATTTTTTTATATTTTTTAGATAAAAATTAGAGTGAAAATCAAGTCAAAATACTCTAAAAAATAATTTTTATAGCCTTCGGTGAATGATGGACCGGCCGCTCGATCCACGGAGTCAGGGCGCAGTCCATCAAAAATATTTCATGGTCCATAGGTGTAGTCCACGGCAAGCGGAGATGATTTCTCACAATCCGATGGTCCACGTTCATCTCAACCCAGATCGAACGACTGACAACTTTCTCGAGTGTAATAAAGATTCCTGGGCATGATCTGACGGTCCAGATTCCATCTTTTGCATGATCCAACGATTGAGAATCACTCCCGACTTTGAATAGGAGATTAGAGGTGTGATCCGATGGCCAGAATTCAATCTGGAGCACGATCGGATGGCTGTGGTGGAATCTGACCCTGATAAAGAGATTAACATTGATTTTTGGAGCGATCTGGGTGGTCCAAAGGCAATCTGATAGTCAGAAATTAATGTAATGGTTATAATACGTTTTCTAAGAGTTTTAGGACTCCTTTTGCTACTAAAAAAAAATAAAAATTTCACCTATAAATAGGGGGCCTGTGAATGAGTCTTGGGAGAAGAAAAATCAATAGAATAGCTAGGAAAAATTAGAGAAAAAAATAATATAGGTTTAAGGATCCAAGGAAAAGAAGAAGAAAAGCTGGTTCACTCTACGGAGTATGAAGGAAGATGGAGAGATCATCAACCATCTTCCTAATGAGACTGAGCTAATCAACTTCAGATCCTTATTATAATTTTATTTTTATTTTATTTTATTTTATTAAATTTTTTATACTTAAATTTTAATTTTAATTAATATAAAATTTATTTTTTTATACTTTAAATTCTTATCTTTTATTTTTATTGCAAGTACATGCTAGGATCTAGTTAGTAAATCAGAGTACCAATTTATTTTATACTTTTTAAATTTTTATTATTTATTTTTATTGCTAGTAGAAGCTACGATCTAAATAGTAGATCTTAGTATCTAATTTATTTTTTATATTTTTAATTTTTATTTTTTGACTTAAATTGTATTCTTCAAAAATTTTTATAAAATCAAAGATTTTAAATGAAAATCCTATCTTTTCTGTGGATTCGACCCGATCGCTACTTTCTACATATTTTTAACTTTTATTAAAGTTGGAATTAGATTGATAATCACGATGTCCTAATGACAACATCGCGATCATATCTCTTATAAAAATATATAAAAAGTAGTGAGTCGGATCGAATCCACAGAGAAGGTAAGATTTTAATTTGAAATTTTTGATTTTATAAAAAAAATAAAATTTTGAAGAAAATAGTTTAAGTCAAAAAAATAAAAATTAAAAATATAAAAAATAAATCTGATACTAAAATCTACTATTTAGATCCTAGCTTCTACTTACAATAAAAATAAAAAATAAAAATTTAAAGTATATAAAATAAATTAGTACTAAGATCTACTAACTAGATCCTAGCATCTACTTGCAAAAAAATAAAAGATAAAAAATTAAAGTATAAGAAAATAAATTTTATATTAATTAAAATTAAAATTTAAGTACAAAGAATTTAAAAAAATAAAAAATAAAAAAATTATAACAAGATCTGAAGTTGATCAGTCCACCCTCATCGGGAAGATGGTTGATGACCTCTCCACCTTCTTTCGTACTCCATAGAGCGAACTGACTTTTCTTCTTCTTCCCCTTGGGTCCTTAAATCTATATTATTTTTTTCTTTAATTTTTTCTTGCTATTCTATTGATTTTTTCTTCTCCCAAGATTTATTTTCAGACCCCCTATTTATAGATAAATTTTTTATTTTTTTTTGATAGCAAAAGGAGTCCTAAAACCCTTAGAATTTGTATAATACCCTTTACATTAAATTCTGGCCGTCGAATCGGCTTCGGACCACTCAGATCTACCCAAAATTTGATGTTTAAATCCTTATCAGGATCGAATTCCACCATAGCCATCCGATCGTGCTTCGGATGAGATCTAGGCCATCGATCAGCATCCTTTATCTCCTATTCAAAGTCGGAATGAATGCTAGCCATCGGATTAGCCATCGAATGGATTTTTGACCATCAGATTGTGCTCAAATCTCCTTCTTTTAACCGACAATGAATGTGGACTGTCGGATCTGGTTCAATTTGAATTTGGACTATTGGATCACACAATTTTCTTTCGTCTCGCCTGTGAACCGCACCTGTGGATCGTGAAACTATTCTGTGGACCGCACCCCTGCTTCTGTGGATCGAGTGACCGGTCCAGTGTGCACCGAAAGTAATAAAACTTATTTTTAAAGGTGTTTTCACTCAATTTTTGCTCTAATTTTTATTTAAAAATTTAAAAAATATATGTATTAAATTTTTCAAAAATTTTTCATTATTTTGCTTTTAAATTGCTCAATTAGATCAACATCTATTTTCTATAAATATGTTCTAATTTTATATTTTTAAAATTATTTATTTTTACAAGAAAATCTAATTTATTCATGAAATTAGATTTTTTAAAAAAATATTAGCACCATAAATTACCAAAAATATATACAATAAATGTAAAAATATGCCACTTAACAAACCCCCCAACTTGAACTTTATTCGTCTCGAGTAAAGAAAGAATTTAGAATTAAGTACCATTTAACTTAAAATTTTAAATTTCACCAAATAATTTTTAAAAGGGCCACTAACATCCAGTAGAGCGTGAGTGAGGTATGTCATTGGAGTATTAATACTAATCAATATAAGAGTTAAACTAAGAATACTAAATATTTTTTAAATTTTTTTAAATTATTCCTACATTTATCTCCAAATCATTGACCTTCATATAGACAAGTATATTGTTACTTCATCTTTCATTTATTGATTTTTTTTTGATATTGTACTACTATTGAATATCTTAACCCCTTAAGCTTTCTATTTGACCCATATAGTGAGTTTTCAATCAATGACTCTCAAATCAAATGGCTTTAGGGCACTAGGTATAGAATACCCCTCGGACCTACTTACTTGAATCAAATAGGCTACGAGTTAAAACTAGCTTTACAACAAGCTTCTTTGCCCTTTATACCTTTTGATGCAAAACTCAATACTTGCTTAGGCAAAGAGGCTCGGTTACTCAGTATGAAGTACTTGAAAACTATTTTTTTTAATATATGAAGAAATATATAGTTACCCTATACAAGCCCATAAGAAGTAAATTCTTCTTTGATACTAGTAAAAAAATCTAGAAATGCTCAAAAAAAATTATTTAAATTTAAACTTAATTTTTTATTAGATTTTGTTAATTCTTGATCTCTCAATATTTCACAAACTCTCTAGTCTGTATATCATTTTTTTTAAAAAATACTTAGTTTAACTCAATTCTTAAGTATAATCAGATACTTAAATACTAAATACTAACTTACTTGAGGACTTAAAAATTTTTATTCTCCTCCCCAACTTAATCGACATTATCCTCAATGGAGTAGAAAAATGAAGGGTGTATATAAAGAGAAAAAAAATGGAGAGATACCACCTGATCCAAAAATCTTTTCAAAATTGGTTCTCCCCCCAACTTAGTCAATATTATTTTTAGATCCCTACAAAAGATACTAAGCAAAACTTGATTAACCTAAATAAAATATAAAAAAAATAAAAAGCAAAAATTAAGTTGCCTCCCAAAAAGTGCTAAGTTTATCATCTTCAATCAGATCATGCTAATTCTCTCACTATTTCATGTCAAATATTGGATTGATAAATTCTAATAGTTTTAGATTGCCAATCTCAAGAAGATGGCCTATAATAAATTTCAATATTTTGTTGCCAATCTTCAAAAAGTATTTCACATCCTCTTTCTTAATTTTAGAAAGATAATTTATAAACCCATTCACAGACCCTTGTTTGTTGAGAATTTCTCCTATTTGTTCTTCTAAAATGCTCATGAATTGAATTTGCGGGATAAAAGTTAAGTTTGATGCAATGGGTACTGAAAGGGTGTCATTTGATTCTAAACATGTATACTTAGGTGTGATCAAAGATGACTTCAGTTCTAGAGGAGGTAGTAATTCTAGAGTAAAAGAACCAGCTTCTAGGGCTGAAGAAAACAGGACTCTTGATGAATATATCTCGGATAACTCATCCGCTCTCTTCTTCTCTTTATCTTTTTCACTCAGATCAGTAACAATTTTGGACTCAGATTCTTCTATTGGGTTAGCCTCAGTACTAACGTCTTCTTCCAAATTTTTTTTTTGACTAGCATCAGTACTAGCCTCACTCACTTGGACTTGATATGGATCCTTAAGAATCCTATCATTTTTAAGCTCAGAGATTATTTTATCATTTTAAATTAGAGATTCTTAGGTGGGACATTGGATTGTTGACTAAGTCCAGGTGGTTGGTGGGTAGTTGGGTTATTTTTAAACTTCGATATTGATTGACTCGATAATTGATCTAGTTCTCTCCTCATCGTAGACTCAGCTAATTGATCTATTTGTGCTTCTAGCCTGATGAGAGATTGCTGTTGAGTCATAATCATTTATTAGAGTTGGCTAAATCTATCGTCGGCTAGATTGGTCTGTTGAGGAGGTGCATATCACGGCTGATTGTAATAGGATGGCTAGATAGATTGACTAGGCTGATCTCTATTATAGGCATAATTTTGGTATTGGGGCCTATTCTAAAAATTTTGCATAGAAAAAATTTGAGTCTGAGCCTGAGTCTGTTGGGGTCTCCAAAAAAATTAGGATGGTTCCTCCAATCTTGGTTATATGTATTTAAGAATAGGTCATTGATAGGATTGGAGTAACCTTGAGTAACTTAAACTTATTCTTAGATAAAAGATGAAAACTGTGCAGTCGTGGGACATTCACTCACATGATGGATTAGGCTAGCACAGATAGAACAAATCTTCTGATAGTTGGAAGGTTGTGTGTATTGCACAGGAGATTGTAGACCTGAAGCTAGGCATTTATCTATAAGAAAGTCGACTTTATCTAATTTTTGGGCTATCAGATTCAAATCGACCTTAGGACTAGAGTCAGAATGTTTCATCCCATATAATGATGAAAATATCGATAAATTATAGGTGAAAGGAATAAAATATTTCTTCATTTGCCTAGGTGGTTCTCAGGATTTTTTAGCCATTTGATTATTAATTTTAACATGGATCAGTCGTTCAATTTCAGAATTAGGTTCAATTAGATCAAAATAAAAAAATTATACCATGATTGTACCAGTGCAAACCCTAATATGTGTGGTTCAAATTTTTTTCTTCTTTTTTTTTTTTTAAGAAGAAGGAGGAAGAGAAGAGAAGAGAAGAGAAAGAAAGAGAGAAGTTCTAAAGGTGAGATCCTTAAGAAAGACCTAGACCTAAGGACTAAAGATGAGAAGAATTAGTTATAGTTAAGTGTTAATTGCGGTCAAGTTAGCAAGCAATTAAACCAAGACACCTACGAATTTCTTAGACCTAATAGTTTGATGTAGAGTGGCTGGGCCTAGATACAAGTTGGGTTTGTTCTCACTTCCTTCAACTAGCCAGGTAAGAGGTGGGGTCGTAGGGGTCCCCCCGTTGCTTGCCTTAGACACCAATTAGATTGGTCAGGTAAGCTAACGGAATCAATTAAATAATCATGAGCCACTTAAGCTGAGCCTTTGAAACCTCTTACCTTAGACACCAGTTTCAGGGGTGAGTCCAAACTTATTTTGCACTTGACTTCATCACAATACTCAAACTGAACTTAATTGATCCTAGGGGCCAATGTCTACTTGATTTTAGTTAGGTTTGGTTTAATGCAGAATGCTGGTTGGTTGTTTTTGGGCTAAGAAAGGGTGATGAAATCTCCATCTTATCTTATTTATGGGTGTTGCCCTTAAGTTGATTTGAAATGAATATGCACAACCAATTTCAAACAAGGGGTTCTATGCAACTAAATTAGATGCGTGAAATTAATCAAACTCGAAAGCTTACCTTGTCTCCAACGATCACCAAAAGTAAATCTAAGATGATGAATGCTTCTAACAATTAAGTTTCTACTCTTATCATGCAATTTTTATTAGGTTTATGTGGGTGAATTTTAGGTTAATTTGAAAAAAAATAGCAATTAATACTAAAAAAATAATTAGGGTTAGGGTTAAGACTAATCTCACCAAGCAAAATTGGAAGCTTTCTATCTCTAATTTTTTTTTTGAAAATTTTTTTTATAAAAAAAATTAAAAAAGTTAGTAAGCTATATTTATAAAAAATTAAAAAATTAAATATTAAAATTGATACCATCTTCGACAATGGTGCCAAAAATTTGATATGATCATGGTGTTCTAACGACAACATCGCGATCATATCAATTTTTGATGCCATTGTCGGAGATCGTATCAATTTTTGGTACTATTGCTGGGGAAGGCAACAATTTTAATATTTAATTTCTTTGATTTTTTTGGAAATATAGCTTATTAATTTTTTTATTTTTTTTATCTTTGTGCAGAAAAAAAGAGAAAAAAATTCAAAAAAGAGATAGAATGCTTTCAATTTTGCTTGGTGAGATCAATCCTAACCCTAACCCTAACTATTTTTTAGTATTAATTATTTTTTTTTTTCAAATTAATCTAAAATTTACCCACATAAACCTAATAAAAATTGCATGATAAGAGTAGAAATTTAATTGTTTAGAAGCATTCATCATCTTAGATTTACTTTTGGTGATCGCTGGAGACAAGGTAAGCTTTCAAGTTTGATTAATTTCATGCATCTAATTTAGTTGCATAGAACCTCTTGTTTCAAATTAGTTGTCCATATTCATCTCAAATCAACTTAAAGGCAACACCTATAAACAAGATAAGGTGGAGATTTCATCACCCTTCCTTAGCCCAAAAACAACCAACCAGCATCCAGCTTTAATCCAAACCTAACTAAAATTAAGTAGACATTGGCCCCTAGGATCAATTGAGTTCAGTTTAAGATTGTGATGAAGTCAAGTGCAAAGTAAGTTTGGACTCATCCCTAAAACTAGTGTCTAAGGTAGGTTACAAAAGCTCAGCCTAAGTGGACTCGTGGTTATTTAATTAGTTCCGTTAGCTTACTTGGTCAATCTAATTGGTGTCTAAGGCAAGCAACGGGGGGACCCACACGACCCCACCTCTAACCTGGCTAGTTGAAGGAAGTGCGAACATACCCAATTTGCATCTAAGCTAAGCCATCTACAACAAACTATTAGGTCTAAGAAACCTGTAGTTGTCTCGGTTTAATTATTTGCTAACTTGATTACAATTAACACTCAACCACAACTAATTCTTCTCACCTTTCATTTTTAGGTCTAGGGCTTTCTTAAGGATCTCACCTTTAGAACTTCTCTCTTTCTTTCTCTTCTCTTTTTCTTTCTCCCTCTTCTTAAAAAATAAAATTAAAAAAAAATTTAAACCACACATATTAGGGTTTGCACTGGTACATGCATGGTATAATTTTTTCTGACCTAGTTGAATCTAATCCTAAAATTGAACAACTGATCCATGTTAAACATGATAATCTAATGGCTAAAAATTCTAAGAACCACCTAGACAAATGAAGAAATATTTTATTTCTTCCACCTATAATCCATCAATATTTTTATCATTCTATGAGATCAAACATTCAGACTCTAGCCCTAAGGTTGATTTGAACCTGAATGCCCAAAAATTAGATAAAATCGACCTTCTTATAGATAAATGCCTCACCCTAGGTCAACAATCTTCTATGCAATACATACCACCTTCTAATTATTAGAAGATTTATCTTATCTGTGCTAGCCCAGTCCATCATGTGAGTGAATGTCCCACGGTTGCACAGTTTTCATCTTTTATCCAAGAACAAGTTCAAACTACTCAAGGTTACTCCAATCCTGTCAATGACCCATTCTTAAATGCATATAACTAAGATTGAAAGAACCATCTTAATTTTTTTTGGAGACCCCAACAGACTCAGGCTTAGACCTAAATTTTTTCTATGTAGAACTTTCAAAATAGGCCCCAATATCAAAATTATGCTTATAATACAGGTCAGCCTAATCAGCCTACTCAACCATCCTATTACAATCAGCCGTCATATCCACCTCCTCAACAAACTAATCTAGCCGACAATAGATTCAACCAACTCCAATAAATGATTATGATCCAACAACAATCTCTCGCCAGGCTAGAAGTATAAATAAGTCAATTAGCTAAATTTTCTATGAGGAGAGAATTAGGTCAATTATCAAGCCAACAAATATCAAATTTTGAAAACAACCCAACCACCCATCAACCATCTGGACCTAGTCAACAATCCAATGTCCCACCTAAGAATCTCCAATTTGAAAATGACAAAGTAATCTCTGAGCTTAAAAGTGATAGGATTCTTAAGGACCCATATCAAGTCCAGGTGAGTGAGGCTAGTACTGATGCTAGTCAAAGTGTGAATTTAGAAGAGGAGGTTAGTATTGAGGCTAACTCAATAGAAGAATCTAAGCTCGAAATTGTTATTGATCTGAATGAAAAGGATAATAAAAAGAAGAGAGCGGATGAGTTATCCGAGATATATTCACCAAAAGTCCCATTCCCTTTAGCCCTAGAAGCTGATTCTTCTACTCCAAAATCATCACCTCCTCCAGAACTAAAGTCATCTTTGATCACATCTAAGAATGCATGTTTAGAATCAAATGGCACCCTTTTAGTATCCATTGCATCGAACTCAACTTCTAACCTAAAAACACAATTCATGCACTTTAGAAGAACAAATAGGAGAAATTCTCAACAAACAAGGGTCTGTGAATAGACTTATGAATTATTTTTTTAAAATTAAGAAAGAGGATGTAAAATACTTTCTGTAAATTGACAACAAAATATTAAAATTTATCATAAGCCATCTTCATAAGATTGGCAATCCAAAATCATTAGAATTTGTCAATCCAATATTTGACACGGGATAGATGAGAAAATCAGCATGATCTGGCTGAAGACGGTAAACTTAGCACTTCCTGAGAGGTAAGCCAATTTTTAATTTTTAATTTTTAGCTTTTATTTTTTATTATTTTTCATATTTTGTTTAGGTTAATCGAGTCTTACTTAGAGTCTTTTGTAGGGATATGAAGACAATCTTAATCAAGTTGGGGGAGAGAATCAATTTTAAAAAAAATTTTGGATCAGGTGACATCTCTCCATTTCTTTCTTTTTGCATGCACCGTTCATTTTTTCTACTCCATTGAGGACAATGTCGATTAAGTTTGGAGGGAGAGTGTTGGTGCAAAAATCCACCGACGTCGAAGAAGCTGGAGTCGAGGGAGCCGCGGTCACCGCCGGGACCTGCAAAGGAAGTCTAAACCAAAGTTGGGGGTGCTCCGGCAAGACCCTCTGACGCTCAAGTCAGTTCTCTACCTCAACAAGAATGGAGTGCTCGAACGAAAATTTTAGCAGAGTTTTGAGATAAAAATTAGAGCTTAAAGAATAACGTATCTGGGATCCCCATTTTATAGGCGGAGGGTGCCACAGATTGATAGCGACGTTTGTAACCGTCTGGCAGTGGGCCGCTTGGGGCCAGGGGGAGTTTATTATGAAGAGTAGTGGAGTGGGATTGTGGCTATCACCGTGACCTGCCATGTGGAGTCTGTTGCGGGGAGTGGAGCGGCATCCGTTGTCGCGACTTGCCAGAGTGGAGGAGCCATGCGATATCCATCGTAGGAAGTGGAGCAGGATCGTGGCCATTACTATGGCCTGCCAGGGAGTGATGGAGCCGCGTGGTATCCATCGCAGGAAGTGGAGCAGAGTCGTGGTCGTTACTGTGGCCTGCCAGGGGGTCCAGGCATGTCGGACGAAGCTCGGTTGAGGTACCTGGTGGAGAGAGGTAGCTATCTATCTGAGAGGAGCTCGGATGTTGCTGGCAAACCTTCTACCGTTAGGTGCCTTGGGCGTTAAGGCTGCAGGCGAGGGCCACTTGCCGTAGGAGCTCGGTTAGAGGCTTTCCACAGATGCAGTCCGATTTCGTGCAGAATTTTGGCAAAGGGCCGACCGACAGTGGACGTCGGATGGCGCTGGAGAGGTTCATCCGCAGGAGGGGTCCAGCAGCTGGATTTCATGTATCGTAGGAGTTCGCCCGGAATCTATCCGCTACAGAAGTTCGGTTGGAGTCCAATTTTCGTAGAAGCCTAGATGAGGATCATTTGTCGAGGAATCTTGATCGAAGCCTGTTTGCAACAGAAACCCGGAAGGAATTCATCCACAATGGAAGCTCGGGTGAAGGCTTACAGTGAAAATCCGATGCAGACCGCTCGTAGTAGAAATTTGAAGTAGACTGCTTGTAGCAGAAGCTCGGGGTAGATCACTTGCGGTAGAAGTCCGAAGTCCGGCTCCCGTAGGAGTCCGGATGAAGACTACCTTCTGTCGGAGTCGGGGACGAAGTCCGACTCCCGTAGGAGTCCGGATGAAGTCTTCCTGCAGTCGGAGTTGGGGGCAAAGTCCAGCTCCCGTAGGAGTCCGGATGAAGACTACCTGCAGTCGGAGTTCGAGGAAGAAGTCCGACTCCCATAGGAGTCTGGATGAAGACTACCTGTAGTCGGAGTCGGGGATGAGGTCCGACTCCCGTGGGAGTCTGGATGGAGTCTTTCTGCAGTCGGAGTCGGGGACGAAGTCCGGCTCCCGTAGGAGTCCGGATGAAGTCTTCCTGCAGCCAGAGTCGGGGATGAAGTCCGGCTCCCGTAGGAGTCCGGATGAAGACTACCTGCAGTCGGAGTCGGAGATGAAGTCTGGCTCCCGTAGGAGTCCGGATGAAGTCTTCCTACAGTCGGAGTCGGGGATGAAGTCTGACTCCCGTAGGAGTCCGAATGAAGACTACCTGCAGTCAGAGTTCGGGGAAGAAGTCCGACTCCCGTAGGAGTCCGGATGAAGACTACCTGCAGTCGGAGTCGGGGACGAGGTCGGGCTCCCGTGGGAGTCCGGATGGAGTCTTCCTGCAGTCGGAGTCGGGGATGAAGTCCGGCTCCCGTAGGAGTCCGGATGAAGACTACCTGCAGTCAGAGTTCGGGGAAGAAGTCCAGCTCCCGTAGGAGTCCAGATGAAGACTACCTGCAGTCGGAGTTCGGGGAAGAAGTCTGGCTCCCATAGGAGTCCGAATGAAGACTACCTGCAGTCGGAGTTCGGGGAAGAAGTCCGGCTCCCGTAGGAGTTCGGATGAAGACTAGAAGGTGGTCGACCTCCGTAGACACCTGAATGGAGTCTGTTCGTCACAAAGAATCCGATCAACACTGGTGGAGGTTTATCCATCGACAGAACTCAGGAACATTGTGGAGGCTCGACCGTCGGGGAGGTTCGGAAAGATGTTACCGAAGATCGGGCATCGGTAGAATCCCTGGAGGGTCACTCCCAACACGAACTTCGACTGGAGGGTATTTTATACCCAACAGAGAGTAATAAAAATTTTTAATTTTTTTTAAAGTCCTCAAGTAAGTTAGTATTTAGTATTTAAGTATCTAATTACACTTAAGAATCAAGTTAAAATCAAGCATTTTTAAAAGAAAATTAATGTACAAACTAAAGAGTTTGTAAGATATTGAGGAATCAAGTATTAAAAAAACTCAATAAAGAAATAAGTTTAAAACTTAAACAGTTTTTTTTGAGTATTTTTAAATTTTTTTATCAGCATCAAAGAAAAGTTAACTTTTTATGGGCTTGTGTAGGATAACTATACATTTCTTCATATAAAAATTAAAAAAAAAAATTTAAGTACTTCATGCTGAGTAATCGGGCCTCTTTGCCAAAGCAAGCGTTGAGTTTCGCGTTAAAAGATATGAAGGGCACAGAAGCTTTGTTGTAAAGCTAGTTTTAACTCTAAGCCTGTTTGATTTAAACAAGTAGGTCCAAGGGGTATTCTATATCTAGCGCCCTAAAGCTATCTAGTTTGAGAGTCATTGGCTAAAAACTCACTACGTGGGTCAAACATAAAGCTCAAGGGGTTAAGACATTCAATAACGGTACAATGTTAAAAGAAGAAGAAGAAGAAGAAGAAGAAAAGAGTTCAATAAATGAAGGACAGAAGTAACAATATACTTATCTATATGAAGATTAATGGTTTAGAGATAAAGGTAGAAAAAATTTAGAAAAGTTCAAAAAAAAGTTTAATATTTTTAGCTTAACTCTTACATTAATTAGTATTAATACTTCAATGATATACCTCACTCATGCTCTACTGTATATCAGTGGCTCTTTTGAAAATTGATGAAATTTGAAATTTTAAGTTAAATGGTACTTAATTTTAAATTTTTTCTTTACTCGAGGATGAGCAAAGTTCAAGTTGGGGGGTGTGATAAGTGATATATTTTTGTATTTATTGAAAGTATTTTTGATAATTTATGGTGCTAACATCTTCTTAAAAACCTAATTTCATAAATAAATTAAATTTTTTTATAAAAATAAATAATTTTAGAAAAAATATAAAATTAGAGTATATTTATGAAAAATAGATGAGCCATTTGAGTAACAAAATAATGAGGAATTTTTGAAGAATTTAATACATATTTTTTTTATTTTTTAGGCAAAAATTGAAGCAAAAATCAAGCTAAAATATCTTTAAAATAATTTTTATAGCCTTCGGTGCATGGTGGACCAGTCGCTCGGTCCACAGAGTCAGGGCGCGATCCATTGAAAATATTTTGCGATCCACAGGCATGGTCCACGATAGGTGGAGACAATTTCGCACGATCCGATGGTCCACATTCGTCCCGACCCAGATTGAATGGCTGATAGCTTTCCCGAGTGTAATAAAATTCCTAGGCACAATCTAATGGTCCAGATTTCATCTTTCGTGTGATCCAACGGTTGAGAATCGCTCCCGACTTTGAATAGGAGATCAGAGGCACGATCCGATGGTCAAAATTCAATCTAGAGCATGATCGAATGGCTGTGGTGGAATCCAACCCTGATAAGGAGATTAACGTTGATTTTTGGAGTGACTAGATGGTCCAAAGGCAATCCGACGGCCAGAAATTAATGTAACGATTATAATATTTTTCTAAGAGTTTTAGGATTCCTTTTGCTACCAAAAAAAGATAAAAAATTCATCTATAAATAGGGAGTCCGGGAATAAATCTTGGGAGAAGAAAAAATCAGTAGAATAGCAAAAAAAATTAGAGAAAAAAATAATATAGGTTTAGGGATCCAAGGAGAAGAAGAAGAAAAGCCAGTTCGCTCTACGGAGTACGAAGGAAGATGGAGAGGTCATCAACCATTTTTTTGATGAGGCTAAGCTGATCAACTTCAGATCTTTATTACAGTTTTATTTTTATTTTATTTTATTTTATTTATTTTTTGTACTTAAATTTTAATTTTAATTAATGCAAAATTTATTTTTTTATACTTTAAATTTTTATCTTTTATTTTTATTACAAGTAGATGTTAGGATCTAGTTAGTAGATCTTAGTACCAATTTATTTTATACTTTTTAAATTCTTATTATTTATTTTTATTGTAAGTAGAAGCTAGGATCTAAATAGTAGATCTTGGTACCCGATTTATTTTTCATACTTTTAATTTTTATTTTTTGACTTAAATTATATTCTTTAAAATTTTATTTTTTTTACAAAATCAAAGATTTCAAATCAAAATTCTGCCTTTTCTATGAATTCGACCCAACTCACTATTTTCTATATATTTTTAATTTTTATTGAAGTCGAAATTAAATTGATAATCACGGTGTCCTAAGACAATATCGTGATCATATCACCATGTATCAAAATCTTCTAGATGGGCATGAGAATTCATCAGGGGGCATGAGATTTTCTGATGGATGCGAGATGGCATGTGGAGGGGGGTGCGAATCATTGCCGAAGGCACCCCCTCGTTAACTATTTAAAGGGGGCTGCGTCGGAGATTTGATTCATTCAAAAAATTGCTCTTATCTTTTCTTTCTTACACACTCTCCCTATTATCCAATTAGTCTCTTCCTTTTCTTGTTAGGATAAGTCCAAGAATAGTAAGGACAAATCCGATTTTAGGATAAGAGTCTAGGAAGAGAATTAAGGAAGATAAGGAGAGAAGAAAGATAGGGATAGGAAGGCTAGGGGAAGAGAAAGAGGGTCTTGAGGTCCTGGTGCTCAAAAAAATTTTTAGAGTGAGAATTTTAGAGGAGGAATCATTCCAAAGAGTTGGTGTCTTGGTCATAGCCCTATGTAGATCACCGTTGGAGGGCGAACACTTGGATGCCTGGTGGAGGTCCCGTCAGAATTTGGATTAAGCGCTGCAGGGACTCTTCTATAGCTTAAATTTAATTTTTGAATATATGTTATATATGATTATCAATCATCAAAAAGATGCTAGTTTATGGGTTTAATAATTAAAATTTTTTAATTTAAATTTTTGAAATCTATTATGCTTCCGTTGTGCATGTCCACCTGAAACCCTACAAGTACTGCTTTTCATTTGCAAGCTGATGGGCCATCAGAAATGACTATTTAAACTTTAGAAGATATGCTATGGGCATGTGTTATAGAGTTCTTAGATAACTGGGATGAATATTTTCCACTAATAGAGTTTGCATACAACAATAGTTATCACTCCAGCATAGGTATGCACCATATGAAGCATTATATAATAGAAAATGTAGAACTTCAATGTGTTGAGATGAAAAAGGGAAAAGAAAACTCTTAGATCTAGAGATAATGCAAATTATAGCTGATCAGATTAGATTAATTAGAGAAAGATTGAAGGTAATACAAGACCAACAAAAAAGCTATACAGATCCAAAACACAGAGATGTGATTTTTAGTGTGGGAGATAAGCTGTTCCTTAAAGACACCCCTTAGAAAGGTATATTATAGTTTGAAAAAAGAGGAAAGTTGAGTCCAAGGTATATCGGGCCATATGAGATAATAGAACATATTGGACTAGTTGCATATTGTTTGGCACTACCACTAGAACTTTCTCAGATTCATGATGTAGTTTATATTTTTATGCTGTGAAAATATATTTCAGATCCATTATATATTCTACAGTCCATCTTAGTTGAATTAAAAGAAGACTTATATTTTTTGATAGAATCAATATAGATTTTGAGTAGAGAAGAAAAATAGCTACATTCTCAAGTTAGACCATTAGTTAAAGTTTTATGGTAGAACCATAGTACGAAAAAGCTACATGGAAAAAAGAAGATGAGATGAAAAGTAAATATCTACATTTGCTCCAAATTAAAGATAACAAAATTTCAGGATGAAATTTTTTTAAAAGGAGGGAGCAATGTAACACCCTAAATTGAGGATGTGGTGGTCTGAAAAACTCATATTTGCATTTAGCATCCATGTATATAAATATGGTACAGTATTTCATTCATCATACACTTGAGCATTTGAAACTTAATTGATTAGCATTAGTGAAGTATAAATTTGTGAGACATTTGAGGAAGAAATTGATTAGAAAATTGAATAATAAAAATGATATTGAAGTTGAATTGTTGGAGGACTATTTAAAATTGAATGAGTTGATACTTTTGTATGATAGATTTGTGGGAGTCGACTCAAGCTTCAGGTGAGTCGACTCATCTGCAAGAAAACAACAAGTTAAGGTGGGTCCCAAATGTTCTTAAGCTCTTATTTAAAAATAATTTTAAGGAGATTGATTCAGTAGTTTTATTTTATACAGAAAGAGCTAAAAACTCTCTTAGCACACCTTAGCATGTTCATTAATGGTTGGTCTTCTATGTGTTTGACAAGTGGCAAGTTGTTTCTTTATTTTATTTTATATTCCAAGCTTTAGCCACATATCCCTTCTTGTAGCCATTTTAACTCTTTAATTAAAGTAGAAAGAAAAGAGAGAAAAAGGTACTGGAGAAGGTAATATTTTCAGCTAGAAACCAAAGCAAATTTAGCTAAAAATAGGGATTTTGATTTGAAAGAGAAAGAGTTGCTGAAATTATTGATTTTAGAAAAAAAAAGAGAAACTTGTGTTGATTCCAGTAGGATTTTAACTACTTGAGGTAAAGATTTTAATCTACAAACTAGATTTGAATTGATCCCTAAATAGTAGCTATCAGATTTGATGTTTTAGGAAATTAAATTATGGATTTAAACTTAAGTTACAGAGTGAATTGTTGCTGCCTATATTTATTGAAAACAATCTGAAATATTTTCAGCCAATAGGTTAGGATTAGTGTTGGCTGAATTTGGAATAAATTATACAAATGAAATCCAATTGAATTGCTGAAATTCTTGAAGATATGTTAAGATGTAGCTAACCCTAAAATAGGGCAAAACAAAATAGAATAAAAGTAAGACTTAGAAGGATTAAAGAATAGGCATAAAAAGCCAAGCACGCATTTTCATATTTATGTCTCATGTAAGCATAGCATTAATAAGTGTGGACTAAATTGTATAGGAGAGAAAAAAGACTCAAGGGCTGCTTTGAGTGAATCAAGCACCAAGGTGATGCAATAGCTATCAAAGGTGAGTGGATTTTCCTATCTAATTTTGATGCTTTCTTTACTATATTTTGTTATGAGAAAGATTGATTTTAAGGAATGTTGGTGCAAAAATTCGCTTACGCTGGAGAAGCTGGAGTCGCGGTCGCCGCCGAGACCTGCAAAAGAAGTCTAAACCGGAGGTGGGGTTGCTCCGGCAAGACCCTCCGATGCTCAAGTCAGTTCTCTGCCTCAACAAGAATGGAGTGCTCGAACGAAAATTTTAGCAGAGTTTCTAGGTAAAAATGAGAGCTTATAGAATAACGTATCTGAGGTTCCCCCTTTTATAAGCGGAGGGGGCAACAAACTGATGGTGATGCCTGTAACCGTCTGGCAGTGGGCCGCCATAGTCAGGAGAAGTTTGTTGCGGAGAGTAGTGGGGAGGACCCGTGGCTATTACCGGGGCGTGCCACGTGGAGTCTGCCACGAGGAGCGGAGCGGCGTCCGTTGTTGCGACTTGCCAGAGGATAGAAGAATCGGCGGTATCCATCGCAGGAAGTGGAGCAGGATCGTGGCCATTATTACGGCCTGCCAGGGAGTGATGGAGCCACGTGGAATCCATCACAGGAGGTGGAGCAGGGTCGTGGAGTGATGGAGCCGCATGGAATATGCCACAGGGAGTGGAGCAGAATCGTGGCTGTTACTGGGTGCGTCAGGGGGTGAAGGTCTGCTGGCTGAAGTCTGGCTGGAGCGTCTGGCGGAGAGAGGTAGCTAGCCATCTATCTGAGAGGAGCTCGAAATCTGGCTCTCGCAGGAGTTCGGATGGAATCTTCCTTCAGTCACAGTTGGGGGTGGAGTCCGGCCCCCGTAGGGATCTAGGTGGAGTTTCCTTGCTGTTGGAGTCGAGGACGGAGCCCGACTCCTGTAGGAATGCGGGCGGAGTCTTCCTGCAATTAAAGTCAGGGGCGAAGTCTGGCTCTCGTAGGAGTCCGAATGATGCTTACCAGCAGTTGAAGCTGGGGACGGAGCCTGGCTCCCGTAGGAGTCCGGGTGGAGTCCACTTGTAGTTGAAGTAATGGGCGGAGTCCGGCTCCCGTAGGAGTCCTGGCGAAGTTCGTCTACAGCTGTTGGTGTCGAGGATGGAGCTCGGCTCCCATAGGAATCCGAGCGGAGTCTTCCTACAGTTAAAGTCAGGGGTGAAGCCCGGCTCCCGTAGGAGTCCGGACGAAGCTTACCAGCAGTTGAAGCTGGGGACGGAGCCCGGCTCCCGTAGGAGTCCCCTGCGGAGTCTTCCTGCAGTTAAAGTCAGGGGCTAAGTCCGGCTCCCGTAGGAGTCCGGACGAAGCTTACCAGTAGTTGAAGTTGGGGATGGAGCCCAGCTCCCGTAGGAGTCCTGGCGGAGTCCACTTGCAGTTGAAGTCGTGGGCAGAGTCCGGCTCCCATAGGAGTCTGGGCGAAGTCCGTCTGCAGCTGTTGGTGTCGAGGACGGAGCCCGGCTCCCGCACGAATCCGGGCGGAGTCTTCCTGCAATTAAAGTCAGGAGCGAAGCCCGGCTCCCGTAGGAGTCCGGACGAAGCTTACCAGCAGTTGAAGCTGGGGACGGAGCCCGGCTCCCGTATGAGTCCCCTGCGGAGTCTTCCTGCAGTTAAAGTCAAGGGCGAAGTCTGGCTCCCGTAGGAGTTCGGACGAAGCTTACCAGCAGTTGAAGTTGAGGACGGAGCCCGGCTCCCGTAGGAGTCCGGGCGGAGTCCACTTGCAGTTGAAGTCGTGGGCAGAGTCTGGCTCCCGTAGGAGTCCGGGCGAATTCCGTTTGTAGCTGTTGGTGTCGAGGACGGAGCCCGGCTCCCATAAAAATCCAGGTGGAGTCTTCTTGCAGTTAAAGTCAGGAGCGAAGCTCGGCTCCCGTAGGAGTCTGGACGAAGCTTACCAGCAGTTGAAGCTGGGGACGGAGCCCGGCTCCCGTAGGAGTCCCCTGCGGAGTCTTCCTGCAGTTAAAGTCAGGGGCGAAGTCCGGCTCCCGTAGGAGTCCGGACGAAGCTTACCAGCAGTTGAAGTTGGGGACGGAGCCCGGCTCTCGTAGGAGTCCGGGTGAAGTCCGTCTGCAGCTGTTGGTGTCGAGGACGGAGCCTGACTCCCATAGGAATCCGGGCGGAGTCTTCCTGCAATTAAAGTCAGGGGTGAAGTCTGACTCCCGTAGGAGTCCGGACGAAGCTTACCAGCAGTTGAAGTTGGAGACGGAGCCCGGCTCTCGTAGGAGTCCGGGCGAAGTCCACTTGCAGTTGAAGTCGTGGGCGGAGTCCGGCTCCCGTAGGAGTCCGGGCGAATTCCGTCTATAGCTGTTGGTGTCGAGGATGGAGCCCAGCTCTCGTAGGAATTCGGGCGGAGTCTTCCTGCAGTTAAAGTCAGGGGCGAAGCCCGGCTCCCATAGGAGTCCGGACGAAGCTTACTAGCAGTTGAAGCTGGGGATGGAGCCCAGCTCCCGTAGGAGTCCCCTGCGGAGTCTTCCTACAGTTAAAGTCAGGGGCGAAGTCCGGCTCCCATAGGAGTCCGGACGAAGCTTACCAGCAGTTGAAGTTGGGGACGGAGCCCGACTCCCGTAGGAGTCTGGACGGAGTCCACTTGCAATTGAAGTCGTGGGCGGAGTCCGGCTCCCGTAGGAGTTTGGGCGAATTCCATCTGCAACTGTTGGTGTCGAGGACGGAGCCCGGCTCCTATAGGAATCCGGGCGGAGTCTTCCTGCAGTTAAAGTCAGGGGCGATGTCCGGCTCCCGTAGGAGTCCGGACGAAGCTTACCAGCAGTTGAAGTTGGGGACGGAGCCCGGCTCCTGTAGGAGTCCGGGCGGAGTCCACTTGCAGTTGAAGTCATGGGCAGAGTCCGGCTCCCGTAGGAGTCCGGGCGAATTCTGTCTGTAGCTGTTGGTGTCGAGGATGGAGCTCGGCTCCCATAGGAATTCGAGCGGAGTCTTCCTGCAGTTAAAGTCAGGGGCGAAGCCCAGCTCCCGTAGGAGTCCGGACGAAGCTTACTAGTAGTTGAAGCTGGGGACGAAGCCCGGCTCCCGTAGGAGTCCCCTGCGGAGTCTTCCTGCAGTTAAAGTCAGGGGCGATGTCCGGCTCCCATAGGAGTCTAGATGAAGCTTACCAGCAGTTAAAGTTGGGGACGGAGCCCGGTTCCCGTAGGAGTCCGGGCGAAGTCCGTCTGTAGTTGTTGGTGTCGAGGATGGAGCCCGGCTCCCGTAGGAATCCGGGCAGAGTCTTCCTGCAATTAAAGTCAGGGGCGAAGTCTGGCTCCCGTAGGAGTCCGGACGAAGCTTACCAGCAGTTGAAGTTGGGGACGGAGCCCGGCTCCCGTAGGAGTCCGGGCGAAGTCCGTCTGGAGCTGTTGGTGTCGAGGACGGAGCTTGGCTCCCGTAGGAATCTGGGCGGAGTCTTCCTGCAATTAAAGTCAGGGGCGAAGTCTGGCTCCCATAGGAGTCCGAACGAAGCTTACCAGCAGTTGAAGTTGGGGACGGAGCCTGGCTCCCGTAGGAGTCTGGGCGAAGTCCACTTGCAGTTGAAGTCGTGGGCGGAGTCCGGCTCCCGTAGGAGTCTGGGCGAATTCCGTCTGCAGCTGTTGGTGTCGAGGATGGAGCCCGGCTCCCGTAGGAATCCGGGTGGAGTCTTCCTGCAGTTAAAGTCAGGGGCGAAGTCCGGCTCCCGTAGGAGTCTGGATGAAGCTTACCAGCAGTTGAAGCTGGGGACAGAGCCCGGCTCCCATAGGAGTCCCCTGCGGAGTCTTCCTACAGTTAAAGTCAGGGGCGAAGTCCGGCTCCCGTAGGAGTCCGGACGAAGCTTACCAGCAGTTGAAGTTGGGGACGGAGCCCGGCTCACGTAGGAGTCCGGGCGGAGTCCACTTGCAGTTGAAGTCATGGACGGAGTCCGGCTCCCGTAGGAGTCCGGGCGAATTTCGTCTGTAGCTGTTGGTGTCGAGGACGGAGCCCGGCTCCCATAGGAATCCGGGCGGAGTCTTCCTGCAGTTAAAGTCAGGGGCGAAGTCCGGCTCCCGTAGGAGTCCGGACGAAGCTTACCAGTAGTTGAAGTTGGGGACTGAGCCCGGTTCCCGTAGGAGTCCAGGCGGAGTCCACTTGCAGTTGAAGTCATGGGCGGAGTCCGGCTCCCGTCGGAGTCCGGGCGAATTTCGTCTGCAGCTATTGGTGTCGAGGACGGAGCCCAGCTCCCGTAGGAATCCGGGCGGAGCGATGGGAGTTCGCCATCAGCAGTCGAAAGTCGGAGGAGACTTGCAAGAGTCAATCCCGTCAAGAACTTCGGCTGAGGGTATTTTATACCCAACACCAGTCCCCCTACTTTCGAGTTTGAATTTCGAATGAAGGAAGTACAGAGAGGTTGGCACAGCCGAAGTTGGCCCCTGGAATCCTATGCACGATCGCCCCCAGATATTTTGACATTAAATGCACGCGTGCTGGAGTCTTTTCGAATCGGGGCGATACGAAGGGACCCTTCGGAATTCTCGTCAGTATGTTGGCCCAGGTACGGTGCGGTAATGGCCCTGTCAGCCGTCAGCCGCTTTTAGCTGCCTGTCGTGGCGAGTGGGACATGTGTCGAGCGTGGGCCGGTTGGGGGGATTCACGATCATTACGGTGCCGGATCCCAGGGCCTATTTAAACCCATCCTTCCACCTTTAGGGGCTCTATTCCGCTCGAGCGTTCTATCGGTATCCGCCCTCGCTTCGAGAGTCCTGATTCTCTTGGCGTCTTCTTAGGCCATAGGTGTCCTTCGAGTCGTCTATGTCCTCGCCCCTCTGCATCCCACAGAGCGATCTAGGTTAGTCCCAGAACCTTTGCTTTTCTCCCTGCCGTTTAGGGGCCTCTTCTTCGCCATTTTCCTCTGTCGTCTCCCTCTGAGTTAGCCCCCTGTGACCTCTCATCCTTTGTTCCATCCATTTTCTTTGGGATCTTTAGGGTCTTCATTTGAAGTTATTCAAAATGTCCTTCGGCACCTCCGCCTCCAGCGGTTCAAGGAGTTCTTCCGCCTCAACCCCCCAGGTCCCCCGTTCTGCAAATGAACCCGCTCCGGGGCTGGGCTCCGCCCGATTTTTGCGCCGGGCACCATTCTATGCTCCCTGACTCCGAATGAACTCCTTCTGATAAGGGTTCAGTATGGAGTTCCTCCGGAGTATGACCTGGAGCTGCCTGGCCCCTCCGACCGGGCTAGCACTCCCCCACCCGATCATTTTTGCTTGTATCAGGAGGCGTTCCGTGCCGGGCTCTGGCTTTCGCTTCCGTCCTTTGTTGTCGCCCTCTTCCGCTTCTTAGATATCTCTCTGGCCTCAGTTGCTCCAAATTCCTTTAGGTTTTTGATAGGGTTTCTTTTCCTTTGCCACATAGTCGAGGTCCAGCCGTCCCTCTCTCTGTTTAGGCATTTCTACACCTTCAAGCGTCACCCTTCGGTGAAGGACTGGTGGTATTTCTTCTCTCAGTTTGGCAAGAAGGGGTTGCTGAAGGGTGCCCCCTCTTCAATCCACAACTGGAAGGGAAAATACCTCTTCGTCCACTGCCCGATCCTGAGGCTGGGCCTGCCCCCTTGGGGCTCTCTGAGGGACTCTGTCCATCGGGCTCCCAGCTTGGGGGAGGACGACCTCCAGGCTGCCCGGAAGCTTCTTGATTATTCTGCTCCTTCCCTTCCCAACCTTTTGAGGGAGCAATTTTTGTTCAACATCGGCCTGAGCCCCCAGGATCCCGCGAGTACTCCATCTTTTCCTTTCTCTTCTTTTCTTCCGTCCTTCTTTTTTTCTTTCTTTTTCTTCTTGTCTCTTCTTTTTTTTTTTTTTTTGGGAATGGACTCTGAAGCAGCACGGATGCTCGCCAGGGGCCTCAAAGCCCACAAAAGAAAGGGTGCCGCGGTCTTCGGATCAGCAAAGAGGGCCAGGGTGGAGGAGACGAGCTTGGCCGTGCCTGTCCAGGTGGCTCCAGCGATAGACGTTCCTTCGGACATCAAACCAACGGCCCCCCGGGCCTCTTCAAGGAGTCCACCGACTGGAGCCCCCGTTCTGGGGGTCCGCTCCACGGAGGCGCCCGTAGTCAAGAGGGGGAGGAGAAGGAACTCGGTGGCCCGTAGGGTGAGTAGCCACCGGGCCGCCGCTGACGAGTCCCTCGGTTCCGAAGAAGAGCTGGAGAACCCCCTCAATGACAGGGACCTGATCAAGCAGTTGATCGATGGCTGCATTCTGCCTGAGGTCGTCGAGAGGATCGATCGCGTCGATCCTGAGCAGCGGGTTTGGGACTCCCTGGGGTCCTTTCTCAAGATAAACAGATCTTCGTTTAATTGGTTTTTCGATCCTTGTTCTGATCCTCTAGCCGCCCTTACAGATTGGACACCAACTCCTCGCCAACATCGAGACGACGAACCGGGCGAGGAGGGACGCCGTCCAGGCGGAAGAGCATCGTCGGGCCGAAGTCGCCCGCTTCAAGGAAAAGGCTGCCGAAGTAGTCGCCCTCCAAGAGGCCCTGGAGAGAAAGAAGCAGGCCCGGGAGGAGGAGAAACAGACCTTGGAGGAGACGGTGAGAACGGCAGAGGCCGGGGTCGCCAATTTGACGGAGCAGATTTCGATCTTGGTCTCGGAGGCCAGGGGTCTTGCGGTAGAGGAGTTCAAGGCCTCCGCAGAGATGAGAGACCTGAACGTCCGGTTCGGTCAGGAAGCATTCATCAAGGGGTTCGAGCTCTGCCAGGAGAAGGTGGCCAAGAAATTTCTCGAGCTCGACCTCAGCTTCTTGGGCGAGGAGTCTGAAGATGAGGTCGGGCCTTCTCCCGCCGCCACTACTGCCGCAGCCTCCCTTCCAGGGACACCGAGCTCCCCAACTCCTACCTCTGAGGTCTGAGACCTCCGACCTTGTAGCTTTCTTTTACTGCAATTTTTCCTTTCCTTTTTGTCTTCAAGAATCGTTCAATCAATAAAATGGAATTTTTCATCATGGATGGCTTCTCTTCTCCCCTTTTCTCCTTCTTTTTTGTTTTCCTTTCTGCAATGAGACGCACCTTGACGCTCCTGTCTCTCGATGGCAGTGTCCTGCCGAGGCACTTCCCTTGCCCCAGGGGATCCCGCTGAAGTCCATGATCCAGCGGCTAAAGAAGGAGGTTCTTCATGCGACGAAAAGGGCGAAGAAGATGGAAGGCGAGTTTCGCAGGTTAAGAGAGGGTTACTTTGAAGCCACCTCAGAGGCCACCCACTTTCAAAATCTCCACGTGAAGGGGATCATGGAGTATAGCAGGAGGAAGGCGAACTTCGCGAAGGAGCTTGAGGAACACAAGAAGAGTGCCAGCGATCGAATTTGGGCTCAAGCTGCCAAGATCAGTTCTCTCAGGGTGGAACTGTCAGCTGCGCAGGAGAGGATCGGCCGGCTGGAGGGAAGTTCATCCCGGCTCTTGGCCCGAGCTGACGGCGACCGGGAGTGGTCGAAGAAGGTCTCCGACCTTCAGCAGCAGCTTCAGGATGCTGAGGTGAGCTATGACGTGCATCGGGCCGGTTGGCGCAGGCAGGTGGATGAATATAAAGGGAGACTCAGGGTGGCGACTGACGAAGTCGCCCGTCTTCAAAGGCAGCTGGCTGATAGGGCTCAACTCATTTTTTCTCGAGATTCCAACGAACTCCAGTCCCTAAGGAGAACTGCAGAAGGGCTTTCTGTCGCCCTCGGAGAGAGGATGGCTGAATTACAGTAATTGAAGATTCAGTTGGCATACGAGCAGCAGGCCGTCACGGACGCGGAGGCAGAATCCGAGGTCCTAAGAAAAAAGCGTCGAGAGGCGGAGAACGAAAGCCAGCGACTTCATCGGGCACTCCAGGATGCACTGCAGAAAAAGAGAGAGCTAGAAGAAGAAGTTGAAAATCTGAGGCAGTCCTGGATGAGGGGTGGAGCAGATAATTCTAGGTCGGAAGGAGCAGAGCTTCCCTAGGGCTCTTTTTGGCCTTCCGTCTTTCCATGTATACATCTTCTCTTTTATCGTTTTGTCTCGCTTTGGTCGTTTTGCTTTTCTTCCTTTGGCCCTCTGGGCTTCGCGGTGTATATTTCACAAATGGAATGAAAAGGGATTTTGTGTTACCTCGTCCACGTATTGTATTAAATTATCGCCCGCCGAACTTCTTTTGTCTTTTGACTTGTCCGATGTTGACGTCATTTGGAGGTGCCCAGTCATCGACATGCTGATTTGCTTTCCTCGTCGTTCATGGCCGTAGGCTCGAGCTTGGTGGTCCGAACTCCGCATTACCCTGAAGGTGTCGCTGTTTTCTTGACCCATGTCGAGAGCCTTCTTAGAGGCTGGGGGTGTTTGGTAGAAATTTTCCATCTTCGTTGAGGCGAGGTTCCTTAGGTCTTTGGTGTAGTTTGTCCCTCGTCTGTTTTCGATGTAGTTCATCGCTTTCCTTCTCAATTTTCCTCCTCTTCCCGGAGTGAGGGTTCTCCCCTTGCTTTTTGCGGGGTTGCGTAGAAGTGTAGAAGGGCCACTGAGGGGCCCTTCCCCTTCATCCGATCTTATTGGGCGGTCGGGTTTTATCACCGTCAGGACGAGGTTCCTCTTCTGTTACCGACGTAGTCGATCTCAGCTCAGGTTGGGACGAGGTTCTCCTCCTGTTCCCAACAGGGCCGTGGGGGCACATAAGGGTCATTGCAAGGGTCTCTCCCCCCATCCGTTCTGGAAGAACCGGATCTTCAACTTTGCTCATGTCATGATGAGGTTCTCCTCCTGTTCCCAACATGGCTGTGGGAGCGCATTAGGGCATTGTAAGGCCTCTCCCTCCATTCGATCTAAAAGAATCAGGCCTTCGACTTTGCTCATGTTAGGATGAGGTTCTCCTCCTGTTCCTAACATGACTGTGGGGGCACGTTAGGGCATTGTGAGGCCTCTCCCCCCATCTGATCTAAAAGAATCGGGCCTTTGACTTTGCTCATATTAGGACGAGGTTCTCCTCCTGTTCCTAACATGGCTGTGGGGGCACATTAGGGTGTTGTAAGGCCTCTCCCCCCATCCGGTCTAAAAGAACCGGGCCTTTGACTTTGCTCATGTTAGGATGAGGTTCTCCTCCTGTTCCTAACATGGCTGTGGGGGCACATTAGGGCATTGTAAGGCCTCTCCCCCCATCCAGTCTAAGAGAATCGAGCCTTTGACTTTGCTCATGTTAGGACGAGGTTCTCCTCCTGTTCCTAACATGGCTGTGGGGGCACATTAGGGCATTGTAAGGCCTCTCCCCCCATCCGACCTTAAAATAATCGAACTTTTATTTTAATTATGTTAGGACGAGGTTCTCCTCCTGTTCCTAACGTAGTCATGGGGGCACCTAAGGGCAGTTATATGGACCTCTCCCCCAATCCGATCTTAAAATAATCGAACCTTCATTTTATTTATGTTAGGACGAGGTTCTCCTCCTATTCCTAACGTGACCTTCTTTTAATTGTTAGAAGGGATTATCCCCAGCCGTGACAAGCCCATGCCAAGTCAAAAGAAATTTTAATTCGAAGCAAAGTCATCGGTAATACATTCATAGGCCTTTCGAGTCCCGTGGTCGTGGAAAGTCTGCTCCCCCTTTAGGTCCTCCGACGATGGAGTTGATGATCCCGACTAGAGGCCGGTCTCCAAGTTTCTCTTCTCTCCTCGGTGGCTCAGGCTGCGGTAGGGCCCTTGGCCGATCTTTCCTACCCTTAGGCCGGTGCCGAATGAACCTATCGAGTCGGCCCCGCCTGATGAGCTCCTCGATCTCGTCTCGGAGCTGGATGCATTCCTCCATGTCGTGGCCGTGGTCGCGATGGTAGAGGCAGAACTTGTTGGGATTGCACTTCTCGGGGTGTGTGTGCATCCTCTCTGGCCTAGGGAGCTGCTCCCTGACCTCCATCAGTACCTGGGTCTTCGAGGCATTGAGGGGGGCGTAGTTGCGAAATCTTCCCAGTGGAGAACCCCACCGAACCCCACGATCCGAACTTCTCTTCCTACGTACCCGGGGAAGAGTATGGACACGCTTGTGCCCAGGAGGGGATCGAGAACACGGCTAAGCTTCTCTCGACCTTTTTTGACTGCGGGCTTACTCGAGTCTCCCACTTGCCACTCTCTTGCGGTCTTCTCATCCTTCATTTTGAAGGCTTCTTCCGCTCGGGTGTACCCTTCAGCCCGAGCCAACAGATCTGTGAAATCCCTGGGGTACTTCTTCTCCAGGGAGAACAAAAGGTCATTCTTCTGAAGGCCTCCCTTTAGAGTGGCCATTGCCACCGATTGGTCCAAATTCCAGACCTCCAGCGCTGCGACATTGAAGCGGTTGATATAGGCCCGAATGGACTCCCCTCCCTCTGCCTGATATTCATGAGGGACTCCGAGCCCTTCCGGGGGCGCTGGCTGCTGACAAAATGGGTCACGAATTGGTGGCTCATCTGATCGAAGGAAAAGATGGTACCCGACTTTAGCATCGAGTATCAGTTTCTCGCCGCTCCCTTCAAGGTGGATAGGAAGGCCCAACACAAGATGGCGTCGGGTGCGCTATGAAGCAGCATCATCGTCCGGAAGGCTTCCAGATGATCGACCGGGTCTGAAGTCCTGTCGTAGCTTTCAAACTGGGGGAGTTTGAAGTTTGGCGGGATCGGTTCCTGCATGATCATTTGAGAAAAGGGGGGTCAGTGCAAATATCCTCACCATAAGTGGGGAGAGCGTGGCGGAGTTCTTCGATTCGCCGGTTCATTTTCTGGAGCCTCCGATCCAGAAAATCCTCTCGACTTCGGGTCTCGAGGGTCCTCTGGCAGAATGGGGGCAGGGATCTTCCAGGGGTAGAGTCATGATCCGATTGAGGGCTCTCCACCCTCGGGTTCATCTTCCCGAGAAAGACGGGGCGGCTGGCCCAAGTGGCCCGCCCCACTACCGGATTCTGGCATTCCGGTGACACCCTTTCCAGGCGCACTGATGCCTGCAGCTGCTGCTGCTGCTGCATGGCCTGCATGACCTCAGTGAAGCCTCTGACCTGCTGTGCTAGCATATCAAATTGCTCCGCACCGACCACCATCGCTGGGGGAGGAGGAGGAGGCTGGGAAACTGGAGGTGAGATCGGAGCCTGAGATCTGGCCGCGGAGGATGTGGATCGTCATGTGGACGCCTTGCGGGGAGGCATCGGGCAAAGACCAAGTAGAGGAGGGAGGAGAGGATGCCGGAAAAGATGCCCGGGGGCGGTCCCATTGAGCGCCCCTTTAAGAACAAGGGTACCGTTCGAAGGTTCAATCCCTTCCTCTAGCGCCAATCCTGTTGGTGCAAAAATCCGCTTACGCTGGAGAAGTTGGAGTCCCGGTCGCCGTCGGGACCTGCAAAAGAAGTCTAAACCGAAGGTGGGGTTGCTCCGGCAAGACCCTCCGATGCTCAAGTCAGTTCTCTGCCTCAACAAGAATGGAGTGCTCGAATGAAAATTTTAGCAGAGTTTCTAGGTAAAAACGAGAGCTTATAGAATAACGTATCTGAGGTTCCCCCTTTTATAGGCGGAGGGGGCAACAAACTGATGGTGATGCCTATAACCGTCTGGCAGTGGGCCGCCCATAGTCAGGAGAAGTTTGTTACGGAGAGTAGTGGGGAGGACCCGTGGCTATTACCGGGGCGTGCCACGTGGAGTCTGCCACGAGGAGCGGAGCGGTGTCCGTTGTCGCGACTTGTCAGAGGATAGAAGAATCATGCGGTATCCATCGCAGGAAGTGGAGCAGGACCATGGCCATTATTACGACCTGCCAGGGAGTGATGAAGCCATGTGGAATCCATCACAGGAGGTGGAGCAGGGTCGTGGAGTGATGGAGCCGCATGGAATATGCCGCAGGGAGTGGAGCAGAATCGCGGCTATTACTGCGGTGCGTCAGGGGGTGAAGGTCTTTCGACTGAAGTCTGGCTGGAGCATCTGGCGGAGAGAGGTAGCTAGCCATCTATCTGAGAGGAGCTCGGAATCTGGCTCTCGCAGGAGTTCGGATGGAATCTTCCTTCAGTCACAGTCGGGGGTGGAGTCCGACCCCCATAGGGATCTGGGCGGAGTTTCCTTGCTGTTAGAGTCGAGGACGGAGCCTGGCTCCCGTAGGAACCCGGGCGGAGTCTTCCTGCAATTAAAGTCAGGGGCGAAGTCTGGCTCCCGTAGGAGTCCGGATGAAGCTTACCAGCAGTTGAAGCTGGAGACGGAGCCTGGCTCCTGTAGGAGTCCGGGCAGAGTCCACTTGCAGTTGAAGTCGTGGGCGGAGTCTGGCTCCCGTAGGAGTCCGGGCAAAGTCCATCTGCAGCTGTTGGTGTCGAGGATGGAAACCGACTCCCGTAGGAATCCGGGTGGAGTCTTCCTGCAGTTAAAGTCAGGGGCGAAGCCCGGCTCCCGTAGGAGTTCGGACGAAGCTTACCAGCAGTTGAAGTTGGGGACGGAGCCCGGCTCCCGTAGGAGTCCCCTGCGGAGTATTCCTACAGTTAAAGTCAGGGGTGAAGTCCGGCTCCCGTAGGAGTCCGGACGAAGCTTACCAGCAGTTG
Source organism: Elaeis guineensis (assembly GCF_000442705.2). NCBI lineage: Eukaryota > Viridiplantae > Streptophyta > Magnoliopsida > Arecales > Arecaceae > Elaeis > Elaeis guineensis. The sequence goes on along the minus strand of NC_025999.2, from coordinate 34,701,663 downwards.
AAGTTGGAGACAGAGCCCAGCTCCAGTAGGAGTCCGGGCGGAGTCCACTTGCAGTTGAAGTCGTGGGCAGAGTCCGGCTCTCGTAGGAGTCCGGGCGAAGTCCATCTGTAGCTGTTGGTGTCGAGGACGGAGCCCGGCTCCCGTAGGAATCCGGGCGGAGTCTTCCTGCAATTAAAGTCAGGGGTGAAGCCCGACTCCCGTAGGAGTCCGAATGAAGCTTACCAGCAGTTGAAGCTGGGGATGGAGCCCGGCTCCCGTAGGAGTCCCATGCGGAGTCTTCCTACAATTAAAGTCAGGGGTGAAGTCCGGCTCCCATAGGATTTCGGACGAAGCTTACCAGCAGTTGAAGTTGGGGATGGAGCCCGGCTTCCGTAGGAGTCCGGGTGGAGTCCACTTGCAGTTGAAGTCATGGGCAGAGTCCGGCTCCAGTAGGAGTCTGGACGAATTCTGTCTGTAGCTGTTGGTGTCGAGGACGGAGCCCGGCTCCCGTAGGAATCTAGGTGGAGTCTTTCTGCAGTTAAAGTCAGGGGTGAAGTCCGGCTCCCGTAGGAGTCCGGACGAAGCTTACCAGCAGTTGAAGCTGGGAACGGAGCCCAGCTCCCGTAGGAGTCCCCTGCGGAATCTTCCTACAATTAAAGTCAGGGTGAAGTCCGGCTCCCGTAGGAGTCCAGACGAAGCTTACCAGCAGTTGAAGTTGGGGACGGAGCACGGCTCCTGTAGGAGTCCGGGCGAAGCCCGTCTGCAGCTGTTGGTGTCGAGGACGGAGCCCGGCTCCCTTAGGAATTCGGGCGGAGTCTTCCTACAATTAAAGTCAGGGGCGAAGTCCGGCTCCCATAGGAGTCCGAACGAAGCTTACCAGCAGTTGAAGTTGGGGACAGAGCCCGGCTCCTGTAGGAGTCCGGGCGAAGTCCACTTGCAGTTGAAGTCATGGGTGGAGTCCGGCTCCCGTAGGAGTCCGGGCAAATTTCGTCTGCAGCTTTTGGTGTTGAGGATGGAGCCCGGCTCCTGTAGGAATCCGAGCGATGTCTTCCTGCAGTTAAAGTCAGGGGCGAAGCCCGGCTCTCGTAGGAGTCTGGACGAAGCTTACCAGTAGTTGAAGCTGGGGATGGAGCCCGGCTCCCGTAGGAGTCCCCTGCAGAGTCTTCCTGCAGTTAAAGTCAGGGGCGAAGTCCGGCTCCCGTAGGAGTTCAGACCAAGCTTACCAGCAGTTGAAGTTGGGGACGGAGCCCGGCTCCCGTAGGAGACCGGGCGGAGTCCACTTGCAGTTGAAGTCGTGGGCGAAGTCCGGCTCCCGTAGGAGTCCGGGCGAATTCCGTCTGCAGCTGTTGGTGTCGAGGACGGAGCCCGGCTCCCGTAGGAATCCGGGCGGAGTCTTCCTGCAGTTAAAGTCAGGGGCAAAGTTTGGCTCCCGTAGGAGTCCGGACGAAGCTTACCAGTAGTTGAAGTTGGGGATAGAGCCCAACTCCCGTAGGAGTCCGAGCGGAGTCCACTTGCAGTTGAAGTCGTGGGTGGAGTCTGGCTCCCGTAGGAGTCCGGGCGAATTCCATCTACAGCTGTTGGTGTCGAGGATGGAGCCCAGCTCCCATAGGAATCTGGGCAGAGTCTTCCTGCAGTTAAAGTCAGAGGCGAAGCCCGACTCCCATAGGAGTCCGGACGAAGCTTACCAGCAGTTGAAGCTGGGGACGGAGCCTGGCTCCCGTAGGAGTCCCCTGCGGAGTCTTCCTGCAGTTAAAGTCAGGGGCAAAATTTGGCTCCCGTAGGAGTCCGGACGAAGCTTACCAGCAGTTAAAGTTGGGGACGGAGCCCGGCTCCCGTAGGAGTCCGGGCGAAGTCTGTCTGCAGCTGTTGGTGTCGAGGACGGAGCCCGGCTCCCGTTGGAATCCGGGCGGAGTCTTCCTGCAATTAAAGTCAGGGGCGAAGTCCGGCTCCCGTAGGAGTCCGGACGAAGCTTACCAGGAGTTGAAGTTGGGGACGGATCCCGGCTCCCATAGGAGTCCGGGCAAGTCCGTCTGCGACTGTTGGTTTCGAGGACGGAGCCCGGCTTCCGTAGGAATCCGGGTGGAGTCTTCCTGCAATTAAGATCAGGGGCGAAGTCTGGCTCCCATAGGAGTCCGGATGAAGCTTACCAGCAGTTGAAGTTGGGGATGGAGCCCGGCTCCCGTAGGAGTCCGGGCGAAGTCCACTTGCAGTTGAAGTCGTGGGCAGAGTCCGACTCTCGTAGGAGTCCGGTCGAATTTCGTCTGCAGCTGTTGGTGTCAAGGACGGAGCCCGGTTCCCGTAGAAATCCGGGCGGAGTCTTCCTACAGTTAAAGTCAAGGGCGAAGCCCGACTCCCGTAGGAGTCCGGACGAAGCTTACCAGCAGTTGAAGCTGGGGACGGAGCCCGGCTCCCGTAGGAGTCCCCTGCGGAGTCTTCCTGCAGTTAAAGTCAGGGGCGAAGTCCGGCTCCCGTAGGAGTCCGAACGAAGCTTACCAGCAGTTGAAGTTGGGGATGGAGCCCGGCTCCCGTAGGAGTCTGGGTGGAGTCCACTTGCAGTTGAAGTCGTGGGCGGAGTCTGGCTCCCGTAGGAGTCTGGGCGAATTCCGTCTGCAGCTGTTGGTGTCGAGGATGGAGCCCGACTCCCGTAGGAATCCGGGCGGAGTCTTCCTGCAGTTAAAGTCAGGGGCGAAGTCCGACTCCCGTAGGGGTCCGGACGAAGCTTACCAGCAGTTGAAGCTGGGGACAGAGCCCGGCTCCCGTAGGAGTCCCCTGTGGAGTCTTCCTGTAGTTAAAGTCAGGGGCAAAGTCCGGCTCCCGTAGGAGTCCGGACGAAGCTTACCAATAGTTGAAGCTGGGGACAGAGCCCGGCTCCCGTAGGAGTCCGGGTAGAGTCCACTTGCAATTGAAGTCGTGTGCGGAGTTCGGCTCCCGTAGGAGTCCGGTCGAATTCCGTCTGCAGCTGTTGGTGTCGAGGACGAAGCCCGGCTCCCATAAGAATCCGGACGGAGTCTTTCTGCAGTTAAAGTCAGGGGCGAAGTCCGGCTCCCGTAGGTGTCCGGACGAAGCTTACCAGCAGTTGAAGTTGGGGACGGAGCCCGGCTCCCGTAGGAGTCCGGGCGGAGTCCACTTGCAGTTGAAGTCGTGGCGGAGTCCGGCTCCCGTAGGAGTCCGGGCGAATTCCGTCTGCAGTTGTTGGTGTCGAGGATGGAGCCCGGTTCCCGTAGGAATCCGGGCGGAGCGATGGAAGTTCGCCATCAGCAGTCGAAAGTCGGAGGAGACTTGCAAGGGTCAATCCCTTCAGGAACTTTGGCTGAGGGTATTTTATACCCAACAAGGAAGAAAGTTAGATTTCTGTTATTCTATAGTTTATATACATATGCAAGCATGAAAATAGGAAGTGATTTTTATTAGTAATGTTATTCAATTATATGTATGTGTATACGAATCAGGTTTGGGATAACATAGCATGTTGGCTTTGAAAAATGTTCTCAAATTAGATTATCAACCTTTGAAAAATCTATTGAGCGTTATTTTGAAAAGGCTATCTATAGGAGCGATCAACCTATAGGATGTGCCATAACGTTAGCGATACATACAGCAGAAAAATAGCCAGCACCATAATAGCAAAAAAATAGCATAAATTTAGCATGCCCTGTTGGGCTCAACAGTATCAGTAGCTACATATCGGCTTTCCATGGGAGTGATGCCTTATGGTATTGTCAGCAGTAGCCCAGCAATATTTGTCTCAGCAAATTGATTTACTACATGATTTATTCTTGTTTAGCATGTAAGAGTTTTTAAAAATATGTTAGCAAAGTAAGCTTTATGTTACGATAAGTATTGAAGTAAGACTTTCCTATTTTCTCATTATTAGATGGTTGATCCATTCACTGAGACTTAGATCTCATTCCCCCTCACTTCTTTTATTATAGTCTTGGAGCACTTTAGCCGAACTTGATGGGATGCACAAGGGTTTCATACATGCATTTCAAAAATTTTCAGCCAAAGAATATTAGATTAAACTATTTAATCTACAAATACATGCATAAGATCTGATCTTAAAACTCATACAAATAGATCTATAACATGAATTTATATGCATAAAAATATGAATTTAAAATGACAAGCATGTGAACCAAAAATAACATTTAGTAATAGATCTAATCTACCACTTCTAAGATTTCGAACCCAATATCTGAGCATGGATAGTTGAACTCTATGATTGAGAATGTAGATCTAAAAGTTCTCTCTGATAGCTCACAGTCACACAAAAATTCAGCCTCTACGGATGGTCCACACGAACTCCTTCAGATCGATCAGTCCTCCACAGGGGTGCTAGCTCGCACAGTCGACTTCTGATGGTAGATCTGACTTGATCTCTTTCTTCAATCATCTTGGATCTTTTCAATATTGAAGATGGATTAGAGAAGGATACTAGATGATGGAGAAAAATCTGATGAAGACTTTCTTCTCTTTAATTTTTTTCTCACCCAAAAATCTAGAACAGTTCTAGGTCTCTCACCTGAGAGAAGAAAGGTCTCCTTTTTTGATCATGCCAAGGAAGAAATAAAACCACCCAAACCTCACACCCCAAAAATGATTTTGGCCCCTCTTTCTCTTTGGTATCTCATAGTGAAAAGCTCTCTCATGTTGGCATACAAAATTATGGTCTTTTTATGGTTATCGCACAAACTAGGTAAGACAGATAAGAGCTGGAGTTTATTACAATTCAAATCATTTTGAATTTCAATTTGACTCTAATTTTTTCTCACCATTATCTAATGTAAAGAGAGACTTATCAAAAATAATTTAGTATAAAAAACTATTAGAAAGACTTACTTTTCTCACACACAATAGGCACCTTCAAAAATAGCCAACGTATGGAAGGATATAGATAAGATTTTATGTTGAAATTCAAATCATTTTGAATTTAAATTAAAACTAACCAATTCCTATCCTTATTGGGTGACAAAAGAAGGGTTATCTTTTAATTTTCTCATACATAAACTAATTTTGTATGGTAAGAAAAAGTGTAAGACAATTTGGGTGTCGTAAGGGAGAGAGTCTCATTCATTTGGGACTCTAGGGTTTAACCAATTGGATTTTTTTTAAATTCAATCCAATTAGATCCAAATAAAACATGATGAACCTAATATAATTAGGCTCCTATAACTTCAATTAAATTGATCAAATCAATAAATTAATTGAGCCATAGACTCAATCAAATCAGGATCATTTCTTCCTTACGGATTAGGTCATCTCATAACCTAATCAGACCTGACCTGATTGAATCCAATTCAATCAGACTTGATCCAGAATTTAATGCTCAATTAAATTGAGATAATTAGTGATCTAATCATTAATTAATTTTTTATTAATGATAGAGTCCAAGTCAAGTAGGACTCTTCACCAGAGCTCCATCCAGTGAGACTCTCTAGCAGAGTCTCCATCCAGTGGGACTCTTCAGATTAGCCATGTGATCAAAGAGAAACTTCTAATATGTGTGACCCTATAGGTTTGAATCTAAATCAATAGTACAAAAATTGATTTCTATACCAATCAGAGTAACCATCTAGCAATGGTACCCGACATTCAGATAGGTTGAATGTATACAAAGCAACACTCAAGAACCTATTTAGATATAGTTATCGTATAATTCATCCCTTTGACCCTTGATGCTAGGATGACTTAGAGTTTAAACTGTCAACTCTTAATAGTACACCCATTATGTGTCTCAACCTGATAAATACTGTGACTCCTCACAAGGATTGTCCTGGCCAAGGTCTTACTAAATTGAAACACAAAGCATTCTCTTTAATCTCATGGAGTGGTCAATTCCATCTTGACTCACGCATCGACTTCACTAGTACTTGACTGTGCCCAAAAATCTTCTGATCTTGAATTAAAAATTTAGATAGTCCGACACCAAAGCATAGTGAGTTGCTTGCAAGTCACCGTGGTGATCTCACATCGGAGAGACACTTATACCCATATCCCTTCAGAGTGACTCTTGATAGCAAAGTGCTCCAGAGTTGGTCACGTTCAGTGAAATATACTCCTACATTTTACCTGCATGCCATACCAACATCTCTATGCTCCTTGGTTAAGAGGACAACCAACCTATATGACACACAACGACCTACACTTGATATGTCTATCATCCTCGTAATAGTATATCATTTGGTTATAAACTCATTCAAGGACTAAACGATAAATCCTCCTTTATCGATTTAAAATAGTCTTAAGAATTTTCATCATAACACAGAAGTTCGATATAGAAGATGTACAAGCTTATGATGAAAATTATCAAATAAATATTTTATTAATTAATTCATATATAATTACATCAAATAGCACAACCATCAATAGACTGATGATTAGCTTTGGGACACATTTTCCAACAACTCCAACTTGTACCAAAGCCAATCGGTACAATATCGTATACCCATCTTCATTTTGTGATCTTCAAACTCTTTTACGATAAGGGCTTTAGTTAATGGGTCAGTCAGGTTCTCCTTTCCATCTATTTTATGAAGGTCGACGTCACCTTGATCCATGATCTCTCGGATAAGGTGGTAGCGACGCAGAATATACTTTGTCCGCTGATGTGCCTTTGGCTCCTTTGCTTAAGCTATGGCTCCAATACTATCGCAATAAAGTAGAACTGGACCATTGATGGAGGGTGCCACTCCAAGCTCGGTGATGAACTTCCTCAGCCACACAGCATCCTTTGTAGCATCGGATGCCGCAATGTATTTCACCTTGCAAACTGAATCGGCTACGGTGTGTTGCTTGAAACTTTTCCAGCAGACAGCTCCACCATTTAGGGTAAAGATGTATCTCGACATGCTTTTGCTATCATCATGATCTGACTGAAAATTGAAATTAGTATATCTCATGAGTTTCAAGTCAGATTCTCTATAAACGAGCCACTGGTCCTTAGTATTTTTCAAATACCTATGGATAGTTTTTACAACCTTCCAATGGTTCTCACCCGGATCTAATTGATGTCTGCATACTACTCCTAGTGAGTATGCCACATTCAGTCTTATACATATCATGGCGTACATTATAGAACCCACTGTCGAGGCATATAAAATTCTACTCATACGCTCTCTCTCTTGAGGGGTTGTTAGACAATCCTTCTTGGAGAGAAAAATTTCATGGCCTATCGGAAGATAGTCTTTTTTGAAATTCTCCATGCTAAACTATTTCAGCATGGTATCTGTTGGGTATAAAATACCCTCCAGCCGAAGTTCGTGTCAGGAGTGACCCTCCAGGGATTCTACCGACGTCCGACCTCCGGCAACATCATTCCGAACCCCTCCGGCGGCCGAGCCTCCACAACATTTTCGAGTTCTGTCGACGGATAAACCCCCACCAGTGTCGATCGGATTATCCACGACGGACGGACTCCATCCAAGTGTCTATGGTGGTCGACCACCTTCTAGACTTCGTCCGGGCTCCTACGGGAGCCAGACTACTTCCCCGAACTCCGGCTACAGGTAGCCTTCGTCCGAGCTCCTACGGGAGTCGAACTCCTTTCCCGAACTTCGACTGCAGGCAGACTTCATCTGGGCTCCTACGGGAGCCGGTCTTCTTTCCGAACAGGTAGACTTCGTCCGAGCTCCTACGGGAGCCGGACTTCCGCCCTAAACTCCTGTTGCAGGTAGACCTCATCCGAACTCCTACAAGGGTCAGACTTGAGCTTCTACTGCAAGTGATTCACTCCGAGCTTCTGCTACAAACGATCGACTTTAAATTTCTACTACAAGCGGTCCATACCGGATTCCCACTGTAAGCCTTCACTCGAGCTTCCATTGTGGATGAATTTCTTCCAGATTTCTATTACAGGCAGGCTTCAGTCGAGATTCCTCAACAAATGATCCCCATCCGGGCTTCTACAGAGATCGGACTCCGACCAAACTTATGTAGCAGACAGATTTCGGACGAACTCCTACAGCACATGGAATCCAGCAGCTGACCCTTCCAGCGGATGAACCTCTCCAGCGCCATCTGACATCCACTACAGGTCGACCCTCTGTCGAATTTTGCATGAAACTAAACTTCATCTACGGAAAGCCTCTAACCGAGCTCCTACGGCAAGTGGCCCTCGCCTGCAGTATTAACGCCCAAGGCACCCAACGGTAGAAGGTTCGCCAGCAACATCCGAGCTCCTCTCAGATGGATAGCTACCTCTCTCCGCCAAGCACCTCAACCGAGCTTCGGCCGACAGGCCTCCACTCCCTGGCAGGCCACAGTAATGGCCACGACTCTACTCCACTTCCTGCGACGGATTCTGTATGGCTCCTCCACTCTCTGGCAAGTCACGACAACGGATGCTGCTCCACTCCCTGCAACAGGCTCCACGTGGCAGGCCACGGTGATGGCCACGATTCCACTCACTACTCTTCATAATAAACTTCTCCTGGCCCCGAACGGCCCACTGCCAGGCGGTTACAAACGTCGCTATCAGTCTGTTTCACCCTCGCCTATAAAAAGGGAGACCCCAGATACGTTATTCTCTAAGCTCTAATTTCTATCTCAAAACTCTGCTAAAACTTCCGTTTGAGCACTCCATTATTGTTAAGGCAGAGAACTGACTTGAGCATCGGAGGTCTTGCCGGAGCACCCCCAACTCCAGTTTAGACTTCCTTTGCAGGTCCCGGTGGCGACCGTGACTCCCTCGACTCCAGCTTCTCCGACGTCGGTGGATTTTTGTACCAACATGATTGGCGCTAGAGGAAGGACCTGTGTCTTCGTAGTACCCTTGTTCTTAAAGGAGCGCTCAACGGGACCGCCTCCAGTCATCTTCTCCGACATCTTCTCCTCCAGTTTCCTGCCTGATCTCTACTTGATGCCTCCTCGAAGGGCATCCTCCAGGCAGTCGATGGCCTCCGCGGCCAGATCTCAGCGGGCTCCGCAAGCCCCGGCCCTGTCTCTGATTTCCTAGGCTCCTCTTCCTCTGGTGACAGCAGTCGGCATGGAGCAATCTGATGATCGGCCTCCGACCGATTTCACCAACACCATCTTGGGAGAATCCCGACAGGGAACAACCGGTGTATTGGCCGGACCTCCCAAGCGGCAAAGGATTGAGGAATCCATAACCTTTACTGAGGAAGATGGTCGGAGAGTTCAATTTCCTCATAACGATGCGGTTGTTATTTCTTTAAATATAGCTAATTACGATATGCGCCGCATTCTTGTCGATAATGGAAGTTCGGCCGATATGTTATTCTACGATGCCTACTCAAAAATGTTCATCCTTGACGGTCGTTTGGGGCCGATTAGCTCCCCTCTGGTAGGGTTTACCGACGATGCTATCCCGATGGAGGGGGTAATAACTTTGACTGTAGCTGCGGGTCGATATCCAAGATAGTCCAGGGCTTTGGTGGATTTCCTGGTGGTGAAGGCACCGTCAGCCTACAATGCAATCCTCGGCCGATCTGGCCTCAACGCCCTCTGCCTATAAAAAGGGGGACCCCAGATACGTTATTCTCTAAGCTCTAATTTCTATCTCAAAACTCTGCTAAAACTTTCATTCAGCACTCCATTCTTGTTGAGGCAGAGAACTGACTTGAGCATCGGAGGGTCTTGCCGGAGCACCCCCAACTCCAGTTTAGACTTCCTTTGCAGGTCCCAGTGGCGACCGCGACTCCCTCGACTCCAGCTTCTCCGATGTCGGTGGATTTTTGCACCAACAGTATCTATGTACGTTGATTAGAAGAGTCTGAGCAGCCTCTTAGATCTATTCTTATAGATTTTCATCCTTAGGATGTAGGCTACTTCTCCCAAATCTTCATGGAGAATTATGACGACAGTCACACTTTTATTCCCTGTAATGCAGAGACATCATTTTCGATTAAGAGAATATCATCCACATACAAAATAAGAAATATAATTACTGAACCATTAGCCCACTTATATATACAGGATTCCTCTCCGTTCTTAATAAAGTCATACATTCTGATCACCTTATCAAAATGTATGTTCTAACTCCGAAATACTTGCTTCAATCCATAAATAGATCTTTGAAGCTTGCACACCATGGACTCATCTGTAAATGTGAACCCTTCAGGTTACATCATATACACCTCTTCATTCAGCTCTTTGTTTAGAAAAGCTATCTTCACATCCATTTAGCAGACTTCATAGTCCAGGTATGCCACTATCGCAAGCATGATCCGAATAGATTTGAGCATTGCCACAAGAGAGAAGTCTTGTCATAGTCAATACCATAATATTGATGATATCTTTTGACAACCTAACGGGCTTTATAGGTCTCAACCTTCCTGTCTGCACCCCTTTTTCTTTTGAAGACCCACTTACACCCTAAGGATTTTACCCCTTCAGGTGGATCAACCAATGTCCACACATTGTTGATGTTTATGGACTTTATTTCAAATTTCATGACTTCAAGTCATTTCTCAGAGTTAAATCTCTACATTACATCCATATTGGTGACTGGATCCTCATTATTCTCATCGAGCTCAACAGGATCTCCATCTCGGATCAAGAAACCTAGGTATCTGTCCAGCTGATGCAGTACTCTACTGGATCACCTTAAGAATGTTTGTATATTAGGTTCCAGATTTGATCTTATCAAATCCAGTTCAGATTCAGTTATTGGTGTCGATTCTTCTATCTGTCAAACTTTATCAAGTTTGACTTTAGAAGCACTTATTCCTTCACTAAGAATTCTTTTTTCAAAAAGTGTGCCTTACTACTGACAAATACCTTTTGTTCAGCAGGAAGATAAAAGTAATATCCTCTCATTTCCTTAGGGTACCCTACAAAATTATACTTATCGGACTTAGGTCTGAGCTTGTCAGTTTGTAATCGTTTGACATAAGTCGGACATTCTCAGATCTTAAGGTAAGTGAGGTTCGGCCTACGTACTGACCATATCTCATATAGTATTTTACTAACTGATTTGCTCGAAACATTATTGAGCACAAAATAGGCTGTCTCAAGTGCATATCTCCAAAAAGAGATCGACAGACTTGCAAACCCCATCATGGACCAAACCATGTCCAATAAGGTTCGATTCCTTCTTTCTGAGACACCATTATGTTGTGGTGTCTCTGGAGGAGTCTATTGTGAGAGAATCTCATTCTTTCCAAGATATATCAAAAATTTACTGGAAAGGTATTCACCCCCTCAATCAGACCGAAGAGTCTTAATACTTTTTTCGTTTGTTTCTCTACTTCATTATGAAATTGTTTGAACATTTCAAATGATTCGGATGTGTGTTTCACCAAGTAGACATACCCATATCTAGATAGGTCATCTATGAACATAATGAAATAGTTATACCCTCCTTTGGCACTAATGTTCATAGATCCACAAACATCACTATGTATTAGATTGAGAACTTCACTAGCTCGTTCACTTTTTTTAGTAAAAAGTGACTTAGTCATCTTTCCAAGAAGATAAGACTCATAAATCGACAATGATTCACAATCATTGATATTGAGGATACCCTCTTGTGCTAACCTATTTATCCTGCTTTTGTTAATATGATCGAGCCTACAATGTCAAAAGTAGGCATCTGTGACATTATCTAACTTTGGAAGTTTATTTAGAGTGTACATTACACTTATAGGTTGTGACAATACATGGATGCCATTTCTTAATTGTCCTCATAATATTGTAATACCATTCATAATGATATGATAATAATTATTCTTTATTGATAAACTATAACCATCTTTGGTCAAAAGACCAATAAAGATTATATTCATCAAGAAAGATGGATAATAGTGACAATCACTTAAAATGACACTATTAGACTTAAAAACAAGCTCGACAACTCCTAACCTCTCATCGTTCTCAAATTTTCTACTAACTTGAAGTCTTTGTAATGAATTGCATATGTGAACTGGACTTCCGATATCCAATACTCAGGTAGTAGTGTCACATATAAAGAAATTATAAGGTGTTATCATATAAGCACCTTGATCAGCAACTAATTGCTCATTTCCCTTTAGCCTATTTGGGTCATAGTTTGCTTGACGTAATTCAGTTCTAAACTTTTTAGCTAGATTGGGCTCAAGACCAATATTCAACTTCTGATACTAGCTATCAAAGTTGGATCCAATAAGCTCATCACTATCAAACAGTGAGTGGAGCGATAAATTACTAGCCATTTCTGAAAAGAAAAAAAAAACACAGCTCTAATTAGTATATGAATTAATCAAGCCTCAAGATATGAACTTTAGTTTAAAGGTTCTCTCACTATTTTATATGAATTGATAGCCTCTACCTCCAATTTGAGGAATTACCTTAATTCCTCAGCAGGCACTAGAATCCACACAAACTGTATACAGGCCCAGTGTGGCTCGGCCTACCCATATGCATCTATGGGTAGGTTCTTAACTAATTATTTCTCTAAATAATTTTTAGTGATTAATTTTATCTCAGATTTTATTTTAGTAGGCGATGGACCTCCACTGAAAGTCCTGGTTTGGTCCAACCATTAACATGAACCTACTAAGTGATTCTAACTAATGAATAATCGGACTCGAGTATGGCTCGACCAATCCAATCATTCATCAGATAGTACAATAGAGTCATCATATGATGAATAATAATTTCATCATTTAAAGAAACACCAGACGGATGGCACCTGCAATGTCAATCAAAATAATGGGTCCATTATCATTCACCTTAATGAGAGGCTATGATCTAGTTATCACCATAACTAGCTCATTTTATAGATCTAATAATTTAAAGAATTTGGTTAACATAATTTAATGGAATTAAATGCACAGACCAGCTAATCTTAATCCTCCCACTGACTTCATCAAGTCAGATTTGGATGGACTAAAAAACAAGCCAGCCCTACTGACAAGTCATCAATCCTCCCACTGATTTTACCAAATCATGTCGAGGATAAAGACAAGTCGAACTAGGGGCACCTAAATCAGTCAAACTGATTTTTTAGTAAGCATAGGTTAACCCTAAGCATTAAGTGATCTGATCAAAATCTGATTCACCATATTGATCAGATAAGTGAGATCGGTGGGAGGGATATACCATTAACTCATCATAGACTCAATCTATATGAGTAGCTCCCAATTAATGACCACCGATCAAGATTGCCAAACTTACCTTAGACACCAACTGGTTAATCTATTTCAATTGGATCTACTTATGGATTTGGGTTCGACCGCTGAGCTCAAGATCAAAATCCATTTGGGTCTAATTAAAGATATGGACTCGACCAACTACAACTATTGTACTGACTCTAGAGAAATTCTGATTTAATCTAGTTTCTCTTCTTAGTCCATTTGATCTTTGATTTTAACCCTAGGTCTAACCCAATTAGGAGGATCTGATCAAGCTAACCCATAAATCCATCACCCATGTTTTATGCGAATGACATTAGATCTTTAATTCATAATTCTAGATCTAATAGGTTCAACTTAATTCTCAATTAAGTTTGAGGCTATGGGTAGAAGTTTGATATTTGAAAATAATTTTAAATTTTATAAAATATTTTTATAATTAATTTTATACATAATCATTTAGATCTGAAATATGAATCGGCTAACCCTTAGATTGAGCCGACTCATCACAATGGGCTGACTAAGTTTTGAGACTTAGTTAACTCATTGATGATGAACTATTAATCATAATTTTCAATTTGTAATAATAAGTCAGCTTAACATAAATTGAGTTGAGGAATTAGGATCCTGAGTCGACCTAAATAATACTGAGTCGACTCAACAGGCAAACGATAATAATTATATTAATTTTAAATCAAAATAATTTTATATAAATAGTAATAAAATTAATCATAAGTTATTTTAAGACTATTCTAAATATGTTTATGATTCTAAATTTTATTTGCAAAGATTAGATGCAACTACTTTTCATACAATGTATCATATACACAATCTTAGGATTTTGATAAAAGTAAAATTTTTTTTGCATTCATCTTCATGAGATATAGTCATAATGGCACCCCTACACATCATAAGAGGATCCAATTGAATAGAAAAAAAGAGAGATCTAATCTTTATTACCTCCTATGATCGGACGGCCTGGTGACAAATCCAATCCGATTACTTTGCTACTCAGATCATCTAATCTAAATAATTTAGATCTAATCTAAATTATTTTAGATCTGATTATTATATTTTAATCATATCAAAATTAGATAATAATCATCATAAATTTACATACTTCAATTTAAAATCAAATTTTATAAGGATCAACACAAATTATATCCATATCCTTTTGGTGTGACTCTTGATAGCAGAATCATCAAATAGCACAATCATCTATAGGCTGACGATTGGCTTTGGGACATATTTTCCAACAAAACTTAGAAGTAAATCATCAGCATCTTCATCAGCATTCATTTTAGTGAGGTTGGTTATGTCAACTGGGGAGATGCTGGTCATATCAGCTAGAGTGAGGAGTATATTTTTAGAAAATATCAGCTAATGAGAGGAGCCTTTTGGTTATGCTAGCTAGTGGGGAGAGTATTTTGGGATACGCTATATATTTTGAGTTTGTTCAAATCAGAAAATGTTGATGTATCACACTTTAAAACTATATGTATAAAGTTATGGGATGATAAAAATAAGCTAAAAGTTACTTATGAATCATATTGAGTTGACTTATAAATTATGTTTGATTTAAACTGTAGCAAGATATGGTAGCTGAACAGGATTTATTGGTGGCTTATAAACCACGATATAAGGTACTGGTAAAACTCTGCTCAACTGTGATACTCTTACTTAGTTTAGAGAGTGGGCTGTGATAGCAGTCGTCACCACCGCCATCGATTGGTGATTCCCCCATTTGCACCGCCCTAGCTTGCCTCCCTGGCCCCTGCCATCATGGGGGAGAAGCTCCCCTATTCCAAAGTAGAAGGGAAATAGTAGATCCCCTGTTCTGCCAAGAGAGAAGAGGAAGAAAAATAAAAAAATAAAAAGAAAGGAAAGAGTTTCTCTCTCTTCCCTTTTCCTTCTATCTTTCGCTCTCGAGAATGATTTCTCTCTCTATTTTCTCTCTATAAAAAATTATACTTTCTATCTTTATAAGTTTCTCTCTCTAAAATTATTTTTCTCTTTATGAAATTTATATCTCTAACATTGATTGAGTAAAGGATCTTCTTTCGATGATTTTGATTTAGTGAAGAGTCTGATCTACGGTCGTCGGACAACATACCGTATCCATGTTAGTCAGATCAAGATACCATCAGATTTGATCTATTTAATCTCTATGAAGTCAATTGTATCTTAATCTGATCTTGATTAAATAAAATTATTTGATTGAATTGACCTTTGATTGCCAAGTACCGTGTTGGCCTCCATCTTGACTTATATTCAACACTACTGATTTGATCATCTTCGATCAGATAAAGTTGACATGATTGGACCGACCTAGACCATTAGATGTGGCTACCTATGAATCGTGTCTTTTCTAATTACCCTTATCCTTTTTGATTATTGGACCTAATTATGTATAAGGGTATAGTTTTCTCGACAAGAAGATGTCCAATAGTGGGATTCTACAATATGATCTATAAATTAAATATTTTGAAAAAAAATTATGAAATTATGTAAATTTGTTTAAGTATATATGAGGTAAGTAATACTTCACTTTTTCTAGATTTATCAGTAAAGTATAAAATATTTTTTGTATTGGATTATTCCTGATTTATGAATCTGATGCATATATTTTGAGTTACTGAATATACCCTTTTTTCAAAATATTAAGTGAAGATCGAATATATTAAATTTGACATGAATCACACTGGTTGATTTTGACATCGTATGGCTTTACGAATTATTCAATTTGAAATATGAAATATATTTTTGAAAAAAGTGTAATGATTTGAGATAAATTTTGACTCACAATCTAATTATGTATCGAACTCCATCAGTGGAGATTAAATGCTAATATTTTGATATCTTGCTAATGGTATGATAAAATATTGATACTTTGATACTCTACCAGTGGAGATTGCGCACTGGTACTTTGATATCCTACTAGTGGGGCAGTTAAACATGTTAGATGTATGACCTAAAAAATTAATTATTGGCTGACACATTATATTTTTTCAAGATATATTTTTGTAGTTGATTTGTTAAAATTAGTAAAATAAAAAATTATTTTTATTCTAGAGTAATGTGTCCTAGAATCATTCAAGGAGTTAATGGTCAATGACACATATTCTCAAGAGTTGAGAATTTAAGATATGTGTCAGTATAGATTAATTTTTGAATTGCTTCTGATCAATAAATCATCATGGAGATGGTGATTGATCCATCAAGATCGGTGTATGGATCGCTTTCCTTTGGATAGACGGATCTTGAGTCTATAGTGTGGGGACACTAGAACGAGAGTGCAAGTGGTTATAAAAAAAATTTGTGATAGTGCAGTACATATAATTAAAATTTTTATGCAGTAGAAATAATAGATTAAATAATTTAATCTTAATCACATGTATAAGATCTTGTTGGGTATAAAATACCCTCGATCGAAGTTCTCGACGGGATTGACGCTCGCAAGCCTCTTTCGACCTTCTACTGCTGTCGGTGAACTCCCATCTCTCCGCCCGGACTCCTACGGGGGCTGGGCTCCGTCCATGACTCCAACCGTAAGGAGGACTCCGCCCAGACTCCTACGGGAGCCGGGCTCCGTCACCAACTTCAACAGCTGGTAAGCTCCGTCCGGACTCCTACGGGAGCCGGACTTCGCACCTGATTTTAATTGCAGGAAGACTCCACCCAGACTCCTACGGGGGTCGGGCTCCGTCCACGACTCAACCGCAAGGAGGACTCCACCCGGACTCCTACGGGACCGGGCTCCATCACCAACTTCAACTGCTGGTAAGCTCCATCCGGACTCCTACGGGAGCTAGACTTCGCACCTGATTTTAATTGCAGGAAGACTCCGCCCGGACTCCTACGGGAGCTGGGCTCCGTCCACAACTTCTGCTGCACGGAAGACTCCGCCCAGACTCCTACGGGAGTCGGGCTCCATCCACGACTCCAACCGCAAGAAGGACTCCGCCCGGACTCCTACGGGAGCCGGGCTCCGTCACCAACTTCAATTGCTGGTAAGCTCCGTCAGGACTCCTACGGGAGCTGGACTTCGCACCTGATTTTAATTGCAGGAAGACTCCGCCCGGACTCCTATAGGGGCCAGGCTCCGTCCATGACTCCAACTGCAAGGAGGACTCCGCCCGGACTCCTACGGGAGTCGGGCTCCATCACCAACTTCAACTGCTGGTAAGCTCCGTCCGGACTCCTACGGGAGCCGGACTTCGCACCTGATTTTAATTGCAGGAAGACTCCGCCCGGACTCCTATGGGAGCCGGGCTCCATCCACAACTTCTGCTGCAAGAAAGACTCCGCCCGGACTCCTACGGGAGCCGGGCTCCGTCCACAACTTCTGCTGCAAGGAAGACTCTGCCCGGACTCCTACAGGGGCTGGACTCCGTCCATGACTCCAACCGCAAGGAGGACTCTGCCCGGACTCCTACGGGAGCCAGGCTCCGTCACCAACTTCAACTGCTGGTAATCTCCGTCTGGACTCCTACGGGAGCCGGACTTCGCACCTGATTTTAATTACAAGAAGACTCCACCCGGACCCCTACGGGAGCCGGGCTCCGTCCACAACTTCTGCTACAAGGAAGACTCCGCCCGGACTCCTACAGGAGCCGGGCTCCGTCCACAACTTCTGCTGCAAGGAAGACTCCGCCCGGACTCCTACGGGGGCTGGGCTCCATCCACAACTCCAACCGCAAGGAGGACTCCGCCGGACTCCTATGGGAGCCGGGCTCCGTCACCAACTTCAACTGCTGGTAAGCTCCGTCCGGACTCCTACGGGAGCCGGACTTCGCACCTGATTTTAATTGCAGGAAGACTCCGCCCGGACTCCTATGGGAGCCGGGCTCCATCCACAACTTCTGCTGCAAGGAAGACTCTGCCCGGATTCCTACGGGAGCCGGGCTCCATCCACAACTTCTATTGCAAGGAAGACTCCGCCCGGACTCCTACGGGAGCCGGGCTCTGCCTACGACCCCAACTGCAAGTAGACTGCATCCGGACTTCTACAAGAGTCAGACTCCGTCTTCTATTTCGACTGCGGGAAGACCTCACCCAAACTCCTACGGGTATCGGACCTCGCTACCGACCCCAAACGAACTTCGGCCGACAAGTCTGGACCCCCTGACAGGCCACAATAACGGACAACACTGCTCCACTCCCTGCGGTGGACCCTGCGTAGCTCCATTACTCCCTGACAGGCCATATTAACGGCCACGATTCTGCTCCACTCCCTACGGCGGATTCTGTGCGATTCCACCACTCCCTAACGAGTCACGACAGTGGATGCCGCTCCACTCCCCGTAACTGATTCCACGTGGCGAGCCACGGTGATAGCCATGATCCTGCTCCACTACCCTCCGCAATAAATTTCTCCTGACTCTGGGCGGCCCACGACCAGACGGTTTCAGGCGTCACTATCAATTTGTTGCCCCCTCCGTCTATAAAAGGGGAACCCCATATACGTTATTCTATAAGCTCACATTTTTACCTAGAAACTCTGCTAAAATTTTCATTCGGGCACTCCATTCTTGTTGAGGCAGAGAACTGACTTGAGCGTCGGAGGGTCTTGCCGGAGCAACCCCACCTCTGGTTTAGACTTCTTTTGCAGGTCCCGACGGCGACCATGACTCCCTCGACTCCAGCCTCTCCGGTGCAGGCAGATTTTTGCACCAACAGGATTGGTGCTAGAGGAAGGGGTGATCCTTCGTGAGGTACCCTTGTTCTTAAAGGAGCGCTCAACGGAGCCACCTCCGATCATCTTCTCCGACACTCGCTCCTCCTTTCCCCCACTGGATCCTCGCCCGATGCCTTCTTGCGAAGCATCCGTGCGGCTACCCACGGCCTCCGCAGCCATATCTCGGGCCCCGATCTCACCTCTGATTTCTCGGGCCCTGCATCCTCTGGCTATGGTCACCGGCATGGAGTGGTCGGACAATCGACCTCCGATGAATTTTGCCAACACCATCTCGGGAGGATCCCAGCAGGAAGCAACCAACATACCAGCTGTACCCCCCAAGCGGCAAAAGATCGAAGAGCCCATAACCTTTACTGAAGAAGACGCTCAGGGGGTCCAATTCCCTCATAACGATGCGGTCGTAGTTTCTATGAATATAGCAAATTACGACATCCGTTGCGTTCTTGTCGACAATGGAAGCTCAGCCGACATCTTGTTCTACGATGCCTTTTCAAGAATGTCCATCCTCGACGGCCATTTGAGACCGATTAGCTCCCCTCTGGTAGGATTTACCGACGACGCTGTTCCGACGGAAGGAATGATAACTTTGACTGTGGCCGCAGGTCGATATCCAAGGCAATCCAGGGCTTTGGTGAATTTCTTGGTGGTAAAGGCACCGTCAGCCTACAATACAATCCTCGACCGACCTGGCCTCAATGCTCTCTGAGCCGTCGTATCAACCTACCATTTGAAGATGAAATTTCCCACCAATCACGGGATCGGAGAGGTCCGGGGAGACCAAGCCCTGGCCAGACACTGCTACAACATAGCCTTGCAAAGAGGTGACCAATCTGACCCCTGTCCTGTCGATGGACTGGATGCTCGCGATGACCTCACCGAAGAGAGGGGCATCCCAATTGAAGATCTGGTACCAATCCCTTTGAATGATGGGAACACAGAGCATGTAGCGATGATCGGCTCCAACCTGGGGGAGGAGGTGCGGACGCATCTCATTGATTTTCTACGAAGGAATGCGGATGTTTTCGCTTGGGTTCCAGCAGACATGCCCGGGATTGACACGGAAGTCGTGGAGCATCGTCTGGCCATCGATCCAAAGCATCGACCGACGAAAGAGAAAATCCGAGGTCATGCACCGGAGAGGCAGAAGGCGATAGCCGAGGAAGTGGACAAGCTCCTTAAAGCCGGATTCATTAAGAAGTCAATTATCCTGATTGGATTTCCAACGTTGTCCTAGTCAAAAAAGCAAACGGCAAGTGGAGGATGTGCATAGACTTCAAAAAGCTGAATAAGGCCTGTCCAAAGGACAGCTACCCCCTTCCCAGAATCGATCAACTGGTGGATGCGACCTCGGACCATGAGCTCCTCACCTTCATGGATGCGTTCTCCGGCTATAATCAAATCAGAATGGCGTCGGAAGACGAAGAAAAGATCGCTTTCATCACTAATCGTGGCCTTTACTGTTACAGGGTCATGCCTTTCGGCCTCAAGAATGCGGACACAACCTACCAACGGTTGGTGAACAAAATCTTCAAGGAGCAGATCGGCCATAACATGGAGGTCTACGTGGACGATATGCTCATAAAAAGCAAATCTTCCAGAGATCATGTCGTCGACCTCGAGGAGACCTTCGATGCTCTCCGAAAATATAGAATGAAGCTGAACCCAACTAAATGTGCTTTTGGGATAACCTCGGGAAAGTTCCTGGGCTTCATGGTGTCGGGGCGCGGGATCGAGGCCAATCCAGAGAAAATTCATGCCATCCAGGAGATGGCCGCCCCAAAGTCGATAAAGGAGGTTCAGCGCCTCACGGGGAGGATAGCGGCCCTGAATCGCTTCGTTGTGAGGTCGGCCGAACGGTGCTTACCCTTCTTTCAAACCCTCAAGTGGCCGAAGAACTTCTGTTGGACCTCTGAGTGCCAACAAGCATTCGAAGAACTAAGGAACTACCTCAGCTCACCCCCGCTGTTGGCAAAGCCAGAGCTCGGGGAGGAGCTATTTTTATACCTGGCGTCTCTCCCATGGCTCTCGCAGCCGTCCTTGTCAAAGAAGAAGCAAAAGTCTAACGACCGATCTACTACATCAGCTGCGCATTGAGGGGCACCAAGACCAGGTACACCAAATTAGAAAAATTGACTTACGCCTTGTTGATTGCAGCTCGAAGGCTCCGGCTCTACTTTCAAGGGCACACCATGACGCTGCTCACCGACCAACCGATCAAAGCAATTTTGCACCGGGCGGATGCCTCTGGGAGGATGGCAAAGTGGGCGATCGAGCTCACAGAATTCGACATCAACTATCAACCCAGGCCAGCAATGAAGGCCCAAATACTGGCAGATTTCATAGTGGAGTGTACTATCCCAGAGGAGGCTGAACCTGAACAAAGCGAAATTGACGACCTGAAATCCCGACCGAACTCCCCCAAAGAAGAAGTGGACCCCTCTGATCGCTTTTGGGCCCTCTATGTGGATGGGTCTTCCAACATGTCAGGCGCAGGTGCAGGCCTGATCTTGGTCAGTCCGGAGGGAATCATCGTGGAGTACGCTCTGCATTTTGAGTTCCCCGCAACAAACAATGGAGCGGAGTATGAAGCTCTGATCACGGGGCTAAGGATCGCCAAAGAGCTGGGAATAGATCAGCTCCGGGTCCACAGCGACTCTCAACTAGTGGTGGGACAAGTCAGCGGAAGTTACAAAGCGCGGGAGGACAGTATGGCCAAATACCTCGAAAGGGTAAAGGAGCTCGTCCCCACCTTTAGCAGCTTCAACATCAGACAGATCCTAAGGTTGGAAAATACCAGGGCTGACCTTTTCTCTAAGCTGGCAATGCTCGCTCCGGCCGAAGTGCCCAAAGGCATTCTCTTTGAAGTTCTAAAGCGCCCGAGTACAGAAGAGTCTCAGCCCGTGATGGAAATTGACCACGAGCCCAATTGGGTCGACCCACTGATAGTCTATCTCAGAGATGGAGTTCTCCCCCAGGATGCGAAAGGAGCTCGAAACTCCGAAACAAGCCTCCCGATACATCCTTTATGAGGGCAAATTGTACAAGAGATCGTACTCCTTGCCCCTCTTAAAATGTCTCCAGCCTTCGGAAGCTGACTACGCCTTGTGGGAAGTGCATGAAGGAATCTGCGGAAACCACTTGGGGCTAGATCTTTGTCCCACAAGTTGCTCCGCCAAGGATATTACTGGCCGACAATGCATCATGATTCGATCGAATATGTCAGAAAGTGTGATCGATGCCAGAGATATGCTAACGTCCAGAGACAGCCAGCCACCGAGCTCACACCTTTGAGTGCCCCATGGCCTTTTGCGCAATGGGGGATGGACATCCTTGGCCCCTTTCCCATAGCGTCTGGGCAGAGAAAGTTCCTCCTGGTAGCGATCGACTATTTCACCAAATAGGTTGAAGCCGAACCACTAGCAAAAATCACAGAAGCAAAAGTGCAAGATTTCATCTGGAAGTCGATCATGTGTAGGTTCGGTCTGCCTAGGACCCTAATCACTGATAATGGATGGCAATTCGCGGGAGCAAAATTCGCCGAATTCTGTGAAGATCTAAACATCTCCCATAACTTCACATCGGTAGCCCATCCTCAGGCGAACGGCAAAGCTGAGGTAACTAACAGAACCCTTTTGCAGGGGATTAAGACAAGGCTCGAAAAGGTGAGGGGAACTTGGGCGGACAACTTTATCATGTGCTGTGGGCATATCGAACTACCCAGAGGCTGCCCACAGGGGAAACCCCCTTTGCTTTGGCCTTCGGTACGAAGGTCGTCATCCCAATTGAGCTTAAACTCCCGTCGGTGCGAGTCGTAGCATTCGACGAACATCAAAATTCATGAAGTCTTAAAGCCAACCTCGACCTGCTGGAAGAAAGACAAGAGATAGCTCAGGTTCGAATGGCAGCCTACAGACAGAAAGTCGCTCGATACTACAACATCCGGGTCAAGAACAAAGTCTTTAGAGTAGGAGATCTAGTGCTTCGACGAGCCACTGTCTCGCAGCCTCAGGATCGAGGGAAGCTCTCCCCTAACTGGGAAAGCCCATATGAGGTCAAAGAAGTAGTTCGGCCCGAACTTATTATCTTAAGGAGCTCAGAGGAGCCGACCTCTCACGACCATGGAGCTCGGAGAACTTACGAATGTACTACCAATAACTTCATTTTAACTAAAAGTTGTATATCTACATGTCTTTGGCACTATCCTACATCCACAGGACAATCCAAACAAATTATCTCGGAAGTGAGAGGGAAACCTCATCTCGACAAAATCGAAGGCCCGGTTCCCTTTAGACCGGATGGGGGGAGAGGCCCTACAAGCCCGTACACGCCCCCACAGCCCTGTTAGGGATAGGAGGAGAACCTCGCCCTAACTCGAGCAAAGTCGAAGGCCCGGTTCCTTTAGACCGGATGGGGGGAGAGGCCCTACAACGCCCGTACGCACCCCCACAGCCCTGTTAGGGACAGGAGGAGAACCTCGCCCTAACTCGAGCAAAGTCGAAGGCCCGGTTCCCTTTAGACCGGATGGGGGGAGAGGCCCTACAATGCCCGTACGCGCCCCCACAGCCCTGTTAGGGATAGGAGGAGAACCTCGCCCTAACTTGAGCAAAGTCAAAGGCCCGGTTCCCTTTAGACTGGATGGAGGAGAGGCCCTACAATGCCCGTATGCCCCCCACAGCCCTGTTATGGACAGGAGGAGAACCTCGCCCTAACTTGAGCAAAGTCGAAGGCCCGGTTTCCTTTAGATCGGATGGGGGGAAGGCCCTACAACGCCCGTACGCGCCCCCACAGCCCTGTTAGGGACAGGAGGAGAACTCATCCTAACATAAGCAAAGTCGAAGGCCCGGCTCTCTTTAGGCCGGAAGGTCGGAAGGGCCCAGCAACGCCCATATGTACGTCCATGCCGCACTAGAAACAAGAGGAGGACCTCATCCTAACCAGAGCTGAAACCTGTTACGACAGGAATGGGAGAAGAACCTCGTCCCGACGTCAATTAAAAGTTTGATCGTTCAAAGACCAGAAGAGAAAAAGGGGGGGGTTTTCTCCAGCGGCCCCCTCATAATAAAACTCCGCCCGGACTCCTATGGGAGCCGGGCTCCGTCCATAACTTCTGCTGCAAGGAAGACTCTGCCCGGACTCCTACGGGAGCCAGGCTCTGTCATCAACTTCAACTACTGGAAAGCTCCGTCCAGACTCCTACGGCAGTCGGACTTCGCACCTGACTCTAATTGCAGGAAGACTCCGTCCGGACTCCTATGGGAGCTGGGCTCTGTCATCAACTTCAACTGCTGGAAAGCTTCGTCTGGACTCCCACGGGAGCCAGACTTCGCACCTGACTCTAATTGCGGGAAGACTCCGCCCGACTCCTACGGGAGCCGGGCTCCGTCATCAACTTCAACTGCTGGAAAGCTCCGTCCGGACTCTCACGGGAGTCGGACTTCGCACCTGACTCTAATTGTAGGGAGACTCCGCCTGGACTCCCACGGGAGCCGAACTACGTCCCGACTTCGCCTATGGGAGCCGAACTCCCATAGCCTCCCCAAAAGCGGAGGAAAAGTTCCAAGTGAAAAAGAAAAAGGAAGCCGATGGATCGCGTAAGCGATGAATGGAAAACAAACAGCATCCCAGATGTAGAGAACCCTGTCTCGATAAGGATTGGGGCTCTCATCAAGAACCTCAGCTTTCAAGGAAGCTTTCAACACAAGCCCAAGGTAAGACAACTTCCTCAGGGTGACAGAAGCTCAGACCTCCGAGCTCGAGCCCTGATGGGGGCATCAAACCCGAATGGTCCCAGACGACTCTGTGGCCACGGACGAAAAAGATGGGTCGATACGATAGCAACCAGATACCTCCGAACGACATAAAGGTCAAAAAAAAAGCTCGGCAAATGACAATTCGACACATGAGTAAAAGAGGTAGTGGAAAATTACCTTCTCGTATGCATTATAGAGCCATTGAGGTTGAAGGAAAGGGATAACTAAAAGGTGAGCCGGTGTGGCAACCACCGATAACCTGAGGACGACATCAAAAAAAAAACAGAGAAGAGGAGAAGGGAATACAACAATAACAACGGCAAAGGAAAAAGTTCGGCAGATGATGATTCGATGCAAAGTACGGACAAGGTAACAAAATCACCCTCTCATTTTTCGACTAACAAGATGTACGTTACAAGACCCAGAGGGCCAGAAAAGACTACATTATTACAAGGCTCGAGAACACGGCTTGGAAGGGATACACCGGAGGCCACTTCCAGCTGCAAACTTCTCTTCCCATTTCTGTCCTTCCCAACCGCATTTTTCAGTGCATGTGACAAGCCTATCGGCTCTCGCCCCCGCCTTGTTTCGCTCCACCTCCGAAATCCCAACCCTAGGGGGAAAAGGATGGGATAGATTCCAGGGGGCAGTAAGGGCAACGGCAGCGGCGACGAAGACCTATTTCAAGAAGAACCGGAGTTACCCCGGAGGCAGCAAAGGCGCCAGAGATATGCACCATCACCGAATGCTCCGTGACAACCGCCGTCCAAAGTGTTCTGACAAGGTCGGCATGTGCTACTTCCACCATCCCCATAACAAGTTTTACTGCCCCACCATCGGCGCCGACCGCTTCTGGTCCCTCGGCCTCGACGACATCAAGGATCCCGCCACAGCTTGTGATGATAGCTCTGCCCTCTTGACCGGTGTCACCCCATCTTGCTACTCCAAAATTCTCAGGCAGAACGCCTTCACCGGCGGTCTCCGTTATTAAACCCCTGTTGTTGAAGGAATTCTCCCTCGAGCCTCCTTTGAAACGATGGAGACCTTCAGCGGCCGCTTGATGACCAGAGAACTCGCAGACTGCTGTTCTCCTCCTTGCCCTCCTCCGAGCCGTGGCATCCTCTTGAGGATGGCCTCCAGGGCGGAGGCCCTGGTGGGGGAACCCCTTAGAGAGGAATTGGGGGGCTGGAGACGGCAGAGAGACGGCAAAGACCGGCATGGAGGACGCTCGGAGTTGGCAGGGGCACCGATGGAGTGGCTGAGTAGCTAAGCTCTCAGACGAAAGAAAGGTGTCGTCCTTCAAGCGAAGTAAAGCCCCCGAAGGAAGGGTGGGGGGTTTAAATAGGCAGCGGATCTTAGCGCAATTATGGTGGCGAGTGTCCCTAGACCAACCGGTGCTCACCACGTGTCCCGCGTGTCCCACTCGCCGCTACCGAGGGTTGATTGTTCGCAAACTTTCATGGCGCGACGCTTGGGATCACGTCCCGATGGGAGTTCCGAAAAGACTCTTCGGATCGCCCTAATCGAAAAAGGGCTCCGGCATGCGTGCATTAAATGCCAACATATCCAAGGACGGTCGCGTGCGGGCGTCAGAGGGAGAACTTCGGCTACGACAACCTCTCTGTACTTCCTTCATTCGAAATTCAAACTCGGAAGTAGGGGGACTGGTGTTGGGTATAAAATATCCTCGGCCGAAGTTCTCGGTGGGATTGACCCTCGCAAGCCTCTTTCGACCTTCTACTACTGTCGGTGAACTCCCATCTCTCCGCCCGGACTCCTACGGGGGTAGGGCTCCGTCCATGACTCCAACCGCAAGGAGGACTCCGCCCGGACTCCTACGGGAGCTGGGCTCCGTCACCAACTTCAACTGCTGGTAAGCTCCATCCGGACTCCTATGGGAGCCGGACTTCGCACCTGATTTTAATTACAGGAAGACTCCGCCCGGACTCCTACGGGGTCGGGCTCCGTCCATGACTCCAACCGCAAGGAGGACTCCGCCCGGACTGCTACGGGAGCCGGGCTCCATCACCAACTTCAACTGCTGGTAAGCTCCGTCCGGACTCCTATGGGAGCCAAACTTTGCACCTTATTTTAATTGCAGGAAGACTCTGCCCAGACTCCTACGGGAGCCGGGCTCCGTCCACAACTTCTGCTGCAAGGAAGACTCCACCCGGACTCCTACGGGAGTCGGGCTTCGTCCACGACTCCAACCGCAAGGAGGACTCCGCCCGGACTCCTACGGGAGCCGGGCTCCGTCACCAACTTCAACTGCTGGTAAGCTCCGTCCGGACTCCTACGGGAGTCAGACTTCGCACCTGATTTTAATTGCAGGAAGACTCTGCCCGGACTCCTACGGGGGTCGGGCTCCGTCCACGACTCCAACCGCAAGGAGGACTCCGCCCGGACTCCTATGGGAGCCGGGCTCCATCACCAACTTCAACTAATGGTAAGCTCCATCCAGACTCCTACGGGAGCCAGACTTCGCACCTGATTTTAATTGCAGGAAGACTCCGCCCGGACTCCTACAGGAGCCGGGCTCCGTCCACAACTTCTGCTGCAAGGAAGACTCCGCCCGGACTCCTACGGGAGCCGAGCTCCATCCACAACTTCTGCTACAAGGAAGACTCCGCCCGGACTCCTACGGGGGCTGGGCTCCATCCACGACTCCAATCGCAAGGAGGACTCTGCCCGAACTCCTACGGGAGTCGGGCTCCGTCACCAACTTCAACTGCTGGTAAGCTCCGTCCGGACTCCTATGGGAGCCAAACTTCGCACCTAATTTTAATTGCAGGAAGACTCCGCCCAGACTCCTACGGGAGCCGGGCTCCATCCACAACTTTTGCTGCAAGGAAGACTCCACCCGGACTACTACGGGAGCCGGGCTCCATCCACAACTTCTGCTGCAAGGAAGACTCCGCCCGGACTCCTACGGGGGCTGGGCTCCGTCCACGACTCCAACTGCAAGGAGGACTCCGCCCGGACTCCTACGGGAGCCGAGCTCTGTCACCAACTTCAACTGTTGGTAAGCTCCGTCCAGACTCCTACGGGAGCCGGACGTCGCACCTAATTTTACTTGCAGAAGACTCCTCCCGGACTCCTACGGGAGCCGAGCTCCGTCCATAACTTCTGCTGCAAGGAAGACTCCGCTCGGATTCCTACGGGAGCCGGGCTCCGTCCACAACTTCTGCTGTAAGGAAGACTCCGCCCGGACTCCTACGGGAGCCGGGCTCTGCCTACGACCCCAACTGCAAGTAGACTGCATCCGACTTCTACGAGAGTCAGACTCCATCTTCTATTTCGACTGCGGGAAGACCTCGCCCAAACTCCTACGGGTACCAGACCTCGCTACCGACCCCAACCGAACTTCGGCCGACAAGTCTGGATGCCCTGACAGGCCACAGTAACGGACAACACTGCTCCACTCCCTGCGGTGGACGCTGCGTAGCTCCATTACTCACTGACAGGCCGTATTAACGGCCATGATTCTGCTCCACTCCCTGTGGCGGATTCTGTGCGATTCTACCACTCCCTAACGAGTCACGACAGTGGATGCCGCTCCACTCTCCGTAACTGATTCCACGTGGCGAGCCACGGTGATAGCCACGATCCCGCTCCACTACCTCCGTAATAAATTCCTCCTGACTTGGGCGGCCCACGACCAGATGATTTCAGGCGTCACTATCAATTTGTTGCCCCCTCCATCTATAAAAGGAGAACCCCAGATACGTTATTCTATAAGCTCTCATTTTTACCTAGAAACTCTGCTAAAATTTTCGTTCGAGCACTCCATTCTTGTTGAGGTAGAGAACTAACTTGAGCATCGGAGGGTCTTGCCGGAGCAACCCACCTCCAGTTTAGACTTCTTTTCCAGGTCCTGGCGGCGACCACGACTCCCTCGACTCCAGCCTCTCCGGCGCAGGCGGATTTTGCACCAACAGATCTAATCTTAAACTACCACATCAGGATCTTTGATATGAAAAATATATGCTTTAGATCTAAAAATAAAAATCACATCAACCTCATCGATGCTGAAATTCTAGATCTAACTATAAAATTTACCATAAGAATCAAAATAAGTTAGAAATCGTTACTAAAAAATTTTGAACTTGATCTTCTCTGATCCAACAGTTGGAGAGGGTGTTTCTCAGGTCACTCATGGCCACACGAAGTCATCTGGCCTCTCCATGTAGATACCAGTAGAGATCGGATGCTTGTGTAGCTCCGATAGAAATCTCAAACATCCATCAGATCCAATCTGAGTAAGAAGAAAGAATAGTGATTAAGGTAATCATTCTTCCTTCTCTATTTTAATTTTTAGATCTAAAATATTTATTTCATAGCATGTTAAATGATCCCTAGGTGATTGTAAGATTAGATCTGAATATGAATAAAATTAAAATTATTTTAATGTTACCTCTCCGCTTCATGTTGTCATGAGATGAAACAAATCTGCATGCTAATCATCCAGAAATCCAACAGTGGTATCAGAGCCACATATTTTTAATATGCATGAAATAGATTTAGATCTGATTTCTATTTTAGATCTAATAATTATGATTGATTAAAATCAATTTTATACTGATATAAGATTTCCTGGTATAGGGTTAATCTCCTATACTGAAAAGATTATCCTAACATAAGATTGATCGATTTTAAAAATAATTTTTAAAATATATAAATCAATAACTTTAGATCTAAAATTAAATATATAAGATATATCTTATTTGATGTTAGATCTAAAATTAAAATGATTAAGACTTGCATCGCACTGAAAAGGTTGTCCTAGTGCGATGCGAATGAATTTTTGATAAGTATTTTTAAAATATTTTAATTATTATTTTAGATTTGATTATGTATATATGTGATATATGCCATGATTAATTTTAGATCTAAAAATTATATATGTGATATATATGTCATAAATTTTAGATCTAAAATAGCATATATGAGATATATGACATTAGGTTTAGATGGAAAAATATTTTGAGATCATAAGCCATTAATTCAAGCACTTAAATCTAATCTAAAAAATATTTTTAGAATTTGATTTTTAAGTTAAGCATGAGGGTATGGGTTGAACAATTAGGTTTAGTGATTGGACTACAATTAACATTTTGGATTAGATTAGGTTAGAATCCTTATCGATTTTAAGCAGTTGATCGAACCTAATCAATAGTTGATTAGGATTAGGTCAAAGGGGCTTAACATTGAGTTTAGTTGTAGTTGGTCGCATCAATTCATATTTTGATGTAAATTGATTGACTCAAGACTTAATTTAGCTCAATGGATCGAGTCTGAGTAGCTAGGCTGATCTATTCAATTCTAATTGATCAATTGGTGTCTAAGGCAAATTTCGATCGATGATTTTTAATTGGAAGCATGCTTACCTAGCCATTCCAATGCATCTAAGGTAAGCATCGGTGAACCCTCCCACCGATCTCACTTACTTGGCCAACTTGGTTGATTAAGTTTTGAATTAGGTTGCTTAGTCATTCCTGCTCATCCATGCCAACTAAGTTGGTCAGACATGAGATGTACTGAACTAAATCAGATTAATCAAATATGAGATGTACTGATCTAAATTAGATTAATCAAACATTAGATATGCTGAACTAAATTAGGTTACTCAGACATGAGATGTATTGAATTAAACTAGGTTAATCATACATGAGATATACTGACCTAAACTAGGTTTGTCAGACATCAGATGTGCTGACCTGAACCAGATCTGTCATTTACATAAGATGTATGTGACTATGTAGAAGAGACCTAAATTTAAACCTCCCTACAAATATTAAGTCTAGCGATCTTCCACCATTGTAGTGCAGGGGTCCTACTGGTGATGATTGTTGCCGGTTGGTCACAGTAGTTCAGTTACACTGGGAAGACTCAACCACTCTATTAGCAAAGAGTTACTCCAGAGTGAGGATAGGGTTGGACCTAATAACTATTAAGTAAAGGACCCAATGACGGCTTCACACCTGCTTGTGAATGGTAGATCTAACTTAACTAAAAAGTGTAGTCAACAACTGTTAGGTAAGCCCACATGACTTAGAGATCAAGTCGCTACACTATGCTTAAGAAACATTGGACAAGAATTGTCTACCTATTGATTTAGTATGCCACCAATAACTATTAGGTGAGATACATACAAATCAGTGGGACTGCAGTACCCACTAGAAATCTTAGTCGCGTAGGAGTTTTTGCATTTTATGGAAGAGTGTGAGAGATCCATGAAAATAGTAAAAGTTTAATTTATTTCTTAAAGTCCCTAAAACAAATAGTGATTAAGTACAAATATCTAATTGAAATCTTCTTCTCTCTTCAGTTCATAACTCAGCTTTAAACCCTTTAGCCCAAATTGTAGGGTTCAACTGATTGATCAGGATAAACTACAAACAACTAGCTTAGAAACTTCAGAATAGTTTTAAACTCAAAAAAGGTTAAGGTATGTTATATATCAAAATTTTTCTATGTTACAAAACCATCCAATCACTAAAATGTTCAGTACTTGATAAATAGACGAATGATGGCAACTAAGTTAGGTGCTATATCTTGGCCTCAAGGCCCAGCATGAGGACATCAAGACTTTAGGGCTATGATTACTCACCTACAAGAGTTGCATGGTGAGCAGAACACGATTGCACTTAGGTAAACTACCATATGAACAAGATTGATAGCATATTATAAAAATTGCTGAACATGTTGGTGATCACTTAAGAAATCTTGAAAAGTTCAAGGGACTATGTTCTTGCTGTAAAATAGCATTTGGTTTCAAGAGAGAGTCTGTTGGAACAAGAGATCTATGTGACAATGAGCCAAAGAAGGATCTTCTCAAAGAGAAGACGTCAAACAAGAAAAAGTATTTCCACTGCAGTGCTGACGAACACTCAGAGGAATTATCCTTCTACCTGGATAGCCTAAAGAAAAAGGGTGATACATCTTTGAAGGTATGTTGGATTTGTTTGTTTGCATATTGATGTATTTGAGCAAATAGTGAGTGTCATAGGATTTGAGAGATCTAAGGATGAGATAAATCATAAGTATAGATGGTATCTCAAGTTAGGTCATTTTGGAGGGGATAGGATATATAAGCTGAAAAATGGATCGTCTCCTAGGCTCAGTGAATTATGAGTCATGCATAGTTTGTGGATCCTGCCTTCAAGAAAAAATGATCAAACTATCCTTTGTGGGATATGGAGAGAGGACCATAGGAACACACTGATGTGTGTGACTCATTTGATGTGCAGATCAGGGATGGTAATTTCTACTCCATTACTTTTATCGATGATTATTTAGGGTATGGGAGTCTAAAGACTTTGAAAAGTTTAAGAAATTCAAACATGAAGTAGAAAATAAATTCAAAAATCCCTTAAGATTCTTCAATTAGATCGAGGAGGTGAATATCTTAGTAAAAATTTCAGAATTATCTCATGAAAAATGGTTTAATCTCATATTGGACTCCTCCAAGTACTTATTGGCTATGGGTACAGGATGAATTGATTCTATTAGATATGGTCTGGTCTATGATGAGGTTCACTCACTCACTAACCCTTATTTCTTTAGGGAAATACTTTAATCTATTGAATGGGGTTGTCAGTTCATGTTAAAAGACAACAAGCAGACAAGTTAGAAGCTAGGTCTATAAAGGCTTACTTTACAAGATATCCTAAAGAGTTATTAGGGTACTAATTATACTTCCTAGCGGATCACAATGTGATTGTGACCCATCCTACCATATTCTTGAAAAATAGTTTATTCAAGATGGTGGTAGTGGGAGGAAATTGATCTGAAGAGAAAGTCTCTAAACAGCAATGAGCTGAAGATTTGGTTGACCCCATTCAATCTGAGCCAGTTAGTGTAGGACCTCTTCCACCTCGAAGATTGAGTAGAACTTTATATCCTCTTGAAGGATACTTAAGGTATTCTGACAAAGAAAGTAGAGAAAGTATTCCTCATGGAAAATAGGAAACATGGAGATCATCCCAAAACCTATAATGAGGTGATGTTAGATATCAATTCCAAAAAATGAATGGAAGCAATAAAGTCAAAAGTTGATTTATGCATTCCAGCCAAGTCTAACCTTAGTAGATCCACCAAATGGTAAAATACCTATTGGATACTTAAGAATCTACAAAAGGAAGATAGGTTCGGCTAGATAGATAGAGACCTATAAGCAAGATTTATGGTGAAAAATTGTAGTCAATGCGAAAGCATTGATAGGAGATTTTTGTCTGTAGCCATGCTAAAATCCATCCGGACACTGTTTGATTTTGTGGCATACCATGATTATGAATCTGGTAGTAGATATGAAAATTACCTCTCTGAATGGATATCTTGAAGAAAATATCTATATGGAGCAGTCTTTTGAGTTTCATTTTCAATGATGAAAATGACAAGATAAGCAAGCTGTAATAAACTAAAATAAGCATCTCAAAATTGAAATATTTGATGTGATCAAATTATTTGATTTCATCAAGAACGAGAAGAGTCATGTGTTTATAAAAGGATCAATGGGAGAATAAGATTCTCCTGATTGGGAAAGATGTTTCCATGCTGACTTCGATTAAAATATGACTATCTAAAAATTTTTCATGAAAAATCTTGAGAAGAATCCTATATCTTTGAGATAAAGGTCTATAGAGACAGATCTAAAAGAATGCTAAGCCTTTCACAGGAAGAGTACATAAAGGAGGTACTGAAGAAGTTCGGCATGGAAACTCCAAAAGGAGACTTTTACCCCTTAGGCAGGGTATGTATCTCTCCAAGAAGATGTGTCGAAACATATTTGAGAAGTTTAGCTCATGAGCTGGATCCTTTATGCTTCGGCTATAGGGAGCCTCATGAATATCATGCTATGTACTCAACTTGATATAATCTTGCTATGAGTGTTACAAGCAGATATCAGTTGAATTTTGATGTACGATATTAGATAGTTGTGAAGAACATTCTTAAGTATTTAAAAAGTATTAAGAATTTATTTTTGATTTTTGGATGAGGGTTTGAGTTGTGGAGTTTGAGAATACATAAACTTAGATTTTATGTCTAACATTGATGGTAGAGAATCTATATTAGGATGTGTGCAATGTGAAAATTGATAGATTGGAAGAGTTTCAAATAACCAAATCATTGCAGGTCCTATGGAAGCTGAGTTAGTCACTATTTTCAAAGGTGCTAGGTAAGAACTTCTAGTTCAAATAACTTTATTACAATTTGGTATCATGAGATGTCATCATAGCGATAACATAGACACCATAGCCCTTAGCTAATGGAGCTTGGTCTCACCAGAATATCAAGCACATGGAAAGGTGACTTTAGATAATACGTGACTATCTCGATATGCAAGATGTCAAGGTGAAGAGAGTAGATCCCACGGATAATGTGGTAGACTCACTGACTAAGCTATTTAGCCAGCTTAAGACTGAAGTCTATCTTGAGAAGATGGAACTTAGATTTGTGGGTAATTGGCTTTAGGTCAAGTGGGAGATTGTTAGATGTATAAGCTGAAAAGTCAATTGTTGGCTGACATATTATATTTTTCTAGGACATATTTTTATATTTAATTTATTTAAATTAGTAAAATAAATAATTATTTTTATTTTAAAGTAATGTATCCTAGAATCATCCAAGGAGTTAATTATCAATGATATATATTCTCAAGAATTTAGAATTTGAGACATATGTCAGTATAGATTAACTCCTGAATTGCTCCCGATCATTGAATCATCACCAAAACAGTGATTGATCCATTAAGATCGGTGTACGGATTACTTTTCTTTGGATAGACGGTCCTTGAGTCTATATGTGGGGATACTAGAGTGAGAGTACAGATGATTATTAGAGAACAACGATACTGAGCATGATCAAGAATGAGAAGTCTATGGATATCTACTCACTCGTCAGTGACTATATCGATGCTGTAATTGTGTGAATAGTTTTTTGACCTGTGGTGCTTCGACTACTCACAGTGGGATTGCTATAGTTTGACAACACATAAACATGGTTCCTAACCATTCGGGGCCTTGCAGTGTTCATTGACTGTAGCAGGTTCGCTGTAGAAATAGGAGTGTACTTATAGGAGTCTATCGATCTTAGTAGTCGAGTAGTCCTATACGACCTAAAAGGCTGAGTTCTTAAGTCTGTGATCACAATAGCGTGATAATGGAAAGAAGTTTCTATGAGATTCATGATTAGACTCAAGCTATTTAAGTCATTCATATGATGAATGCTTTGGGTTTGATGAGTTTTCATGACCTGCATCTTATCAAGACTCTCGATAGAGAAACTTGATCACACGATAACTACACCTAAAAATTTAGATTTTTTTGTTCTTCTGGATTGCCACTACATGCTACTAGACATTATGATAGATTGTGAAAACTCACTAAGATTATTTTAGGATCAACAATCCTTGTTGAGTTGAGTTGGAATCATTCCAGCTTATCCAAAGAAGTTTCGATGATGCTGTGATGGAGATCATGGTATGTCTTACTACCAGACAAAATAGAATTTGAGAGATCACAGACAAAAGGAGCATGATCTAATGAATAGCTTGGATCATAATCAAATTATCAATTGAATTGATGGTTCAAATTAAAAAAATACTAATTATGTAAGGTTTATATTTTTAGTAACTGCTAATTGTTAACAAAGGGACTTAATTGCAAGTATTGTATGAAAGAAAAATAGGTAGTTCAAAGCATGTATTTTTAAAATTTTACAGTAAAATAATAAAAAATTAAAAATTTTAATCTTCTAAACATATCTTAGATCAGATCTAAATGATTATTAAGGATCTATGATATAAAAAAATTATATATAAAATCTGATATAAAATAAAAAACTGCATCGATCACATCAATGCCTTGAATCTGATCTAACTTTTAGATTATATCGGTAGAGTTCAGAACTCATCATCTTTTTATGGGTCGATGATCTCTACTACTGATAAACATGGTATAAAACTCTCACTGATGCTAAGCAGCCACACAGGTCATTCAGCCTCTACAGATCATCCACTCGAAGCTCTGATCGGATTTTTCTTCATGGGAGTGCTAGCTTACGTTGAAAGCTCGGATGACTGATCCAAGCACCTTTCTTCGGATCTTCCAGACTCTTTTAGATCAAAAGATGAAGCTTCATGAGGAGGTAGTGGTGTGGAAGATTGGACAAGACTCACTCTTGTATTTTTCTTCTCACAAAACCTAGAGATGAAACCCTAGAACCCACAGCTCATGCCCAAGAGGAAGAATACTTCCTCTGTTTCTCATGCACGAAAGCCCAACCCACTCTCAACTTTTTATGTCCTCTCTTTCAAGTTTCTCATGCTAAAAATCACTTTTAATCTCACACAAAATTGATCTCCTTTTAAGGTTGGCATCCCAAGGAAGATAAGGATAAGAATAAGATAGTTTCGGTTCAAATTCAAGTGTTGGTTGATCCTTATCACCAATTCAAATCAAATTTGAATTAAATTTTGAATTAAACTTTATACTTATCTTATGAACTTAGAGAGGGGTCAACCAACATCAGAATGGTGTAAAAAATCTCATGCAAAAATACTTTATGCATGGAGAAATGTGGTGGTGTGAAGAGGAGAGTCCAACTCAATTTGGACTCTAGATTTTCATTCAAATTCAAACCAATTTGAACTCAAATTTAAACCAACCAATTTCTAATTCAAAAGGACTCAGATGAGGATGTAGGAAAAGCTTCTAGGTATGAGAAAAAATCATATAAAATATTTCTTATGTGAAGAATAAGAGGGTGCAGATAAAGGAGGTGCAAGGTATTCGAATTCGAATTATTTTTTTCATCCAATTAGATTCTTAACCCAACCAAATTAGGTTAAACCAATTGGATTATTAAATCTAATATAATTAAGTAGTAAATAGCTTTGATTAAATTTTAATCAAATCAAAAATTAATCGAGCTCAAGTCCTGATCATATCAGGAACCAAACATCCTTAGCGATTAGGTCATCTCATAACCTAATCGAGTCAAATCAAATTGAATCCAATTCAATTAGATTCGATTCAAATCTCAATGCTCAATCAAATTGAGTTAATTAGCAATCTAATTACTATTCAATCCTTCTATAATTCATCAATAATTAGCAAATTGATTTATTGCAACTTTTGCACAGGATTAATCATCAATCGAATTTACTATTTTATCCTGGAATAATTCTTAATCGTTGATCAGCCATATGATCAATCAAAAATTTTTTTTGAGTATGACCCCATAGGTTCGAACCTAAGCCAATAGTATGGAAATAATCTTCTTATACCAATCAAAGTGACCATCTAGCAATGATACCCGACATCTAGATAGGTCGAAAGATTGCAAGGCATCATTCAAGAACCTATTGACGTATGATTACCGTATAATTCATCCCTTTGATCCAAATGCTCAAGGTGACCTAGGATTTCACTGCCAACCTTGATATGGTCATCCACATTGTATTTTAATTTTTAAAATTCATCATATGGATTATTTCGATCAAGATTTTACTGAATTGAAACACACGGATACATTAACTCCTACTTATTCGGAGGGATCAATTCCATCGACTCACACACCGACTTCGCAAGTAATTGACTATGCCCAAAAATCTTTCATCACTGAATTAAAAATTCAGATAGTCTGGCATCAAAGCATAGTGAGCTATTTGCAAGTCACCGTGGTGATCTCAGATCGGAGGGACACTTATACCCATATCCTTCGTGAGCTACTCTTGACAGCAGA
Organism: Elaeis guineensis; assembly: GCF_000442705.2. NCBI lineage: Eukaryota > Viridiplantae > Streptophyta > Magnoliopsida > Arecales > Arecaceae > Elaeis > Elaeis guineensis. The sequence continues at coordinate 34,664,419 of NC_025999.2, read as the reverse complement.
GTGCTTAGCAATTGGTCATGTTCAGTGAGATGTACTCCTACGTTTCACTTGCATGCCATGCTAGTATTTCTACACTATTTGGTTAAGAGGATAACCAATGTATATGACACACAATGACCTATACTTGATATAGCTATCATCCTAATAATAGTAATCATTTGGTCATTGTTGCTCCATGAATTGATTTTGATGCTTACAAAATATTTGAGAGGATTACTAATAATTTTAGCTTGAAAAAAGATTTATTGTATTTCAGAGGCAAAATCATAATTTTATCAAGTTCTGATTTGAAAGCCTCAAAAGCAAGAATAGAAGATTTGTGATCTATTGAAGGTAATTTCATATTTTTTGAATGCATATTTTGAGAGAAAATCAAGTTTAAAGAAAAAGATTGACCCTATAAGTTGATCCCTGTCAAAAGAGGCTGAACAGCATGCTATTTTTGGCTGGCACACCCAAAGGGGATGATCCTAGGGGTCGACCTCTGTTGTCTATGCAAGCCAAAGATACAGAACAGTCAATTTTTGTTCTACACCACAGAGGTCGACCCCTGTGCAAGGGATGACCCTATGAGTTGACCCCTGTGACAGAAAATCTCTGTAACGGTTAGTTTTTTAGCTCATTTTTATAGTATTTAATGCTCATTTAATGCACTCCAACAGCTCTAATCCTGTTCAAATTTTTTTCTACCATCTATTGAAGCTATAAAAGCACTTAGAGGAAGAAAAAAGAGAAGAGATTAAAGCATTCATTTCAGCCATAAGCAAAAAGCCCTCTTTAAGCAAAAGAAGCTTTCATTTCAAGTTCACCAACCCCTCAAGAGCTCATTCAAGTCTTCAACAACCTTGAAGAAAATCAGAAAAGCTTTTTCTTGTTGTGTAAAGTATACTTAAAGTTTTATTTGCTCATTAAAGGAGCTGAACTTGTATTTCTTTGTCATTAACTCTTATACTCTATTTTTGTCTTGATCTTTAGTTTTGGAAGGGTTCCAAAACTTAGATAGATTGATCCGAATCTTGAATCAGATTGTATTGGATTGGCTTGTATCTGAAAAATAAGTGTTCTAGTTTGGGATAGCTAGACTCGAAGGTACCGACATTGTATTCTTGTTGAATACATTTTAGTGGATTTAAATTTTCAAGTAGGAGCTTGGGGAGTGGATGTAGGTGCAAGGTAGGTATCGAACTACTATAAATCTTGATTGTTTGTATTGTGCTTACTTGCTCTCTTTCTAAATTTTTTTATCTTCTTGCATTCTTGTACCTCATTTTTACACCTTGCTTAAATCACTTACTACATATAACTTGATTTTTATTACTTAATCCTTATGGTTCTAAATTAACTTTAAAATTTCAAAAACCCAATTCACCCCCCCCCCTCTCTTGGGTTGCATAGCTGGGCAACAAGTGGTATTAGAGCTCGGTGCTCTAGCCCTACTTTGATTTAACCATCAAAGAGCCAAAGATCTATGACAACTCAAGTTGGTGCTTCACTAGTCAAGGGGCAGTCCACAAACCAACCTTCACTTTTCAATGGATCAAACTACACCTATTGAAAAGCTCGGATAAAAATTTTTATTTAAGCACTTGACTATGATATGTAGAGTATCATAGTTAATAGACCACATACACCCACTAAGATAATTGATGGTATAGAATCAATCAAATCCAAAAGAGAATGGGATGAGGTTGATAAGAAAATGGCTCAACTCAATGCTAAAGTCATGAATATTTTATATTATGCTTTAGATGTTAATGAATTTAATCACATTTTAACATGCATATCGGCTAAGAAAATATGGGATAGATTAGAAGTAACACATGAAGGCACTCATCAAGTTAAGGAATCAAAAATTAACATGCTTGTGCATAAATATGAACTCTTTAAAATGGAGCATGATGAATCAATAACTGAAATATTTACTCATTTTACGAATATTATTAATGATCTAAAAAATCTTGGTAAGTCTTATTCTAACAACGATCTTGTGAGAAAGATTCTTAGGTCTTTACCAAAGACTTAGGAGGTCAAAATGACCGCAATCCAAGAAGCCAAAGATCTGAATATTTTATCTTTGGAGGAGCTTTTAGGATCGTTAATGATACATGAGCTAAGCATGAAACAACATCAAGAAGAAGATGTCAAGAAGACGAGGACAATCGCCCTCAAATCCACTGCTCAACTCGATGATGAATCTGATAAAATAAAAAATGAAGAGTAAGATGAAGAAATAGCTCTCATCATTAGAAAGTTCAAAAGATTTTTGAAGAAAAAAAAATAAGGGATGAGGAAGAGGCCACCTACAAAAGGAGAGCATAGCAAGGAGAAGGATAAGAAGCAGCCTCTTATTTATTATGAATGTTAGAAGTTGGGGTACTTTAGGTTCGAATGTCCACAACTTAAGAAGGACCTCAAGAAGTACAAGAAAAAGACTATGGTGGCTATATGGAGTGATAGTGATGAGTCAAGCTCCGAAGAAAAAGATTCACGTGAACAAGCCAACTTGTGCCTTATGGCATATGAAATGAGGTAAACGTTGAAACTCCTAATGACTTTACTTTTGAAGAACTTCAAGAAGCATTTTATGATCTAGTTGATAATCTAAAGAAGTTAGGGGTAAAGAACAAAGAATTGAAATCAAAGAATCAATCTTTACTAAAAGAAAACGAGATTATTTCAAATAAAAAATTGGTCTTGACATAAGAAAATCTGAACTTGAAAAATAAAATTGCTAAGTTAAAACCTATGGTAGAGAAGTTCACTCTAAGTTCAAATAAACTTCAAATGATACTTGATAATCAAAAGGTCGTTTATGATAAAGCCGGTCTTGGCTACAACCCTTTAAAGAAACAAAAATTTTTAAAAAATATCTTTGTGAATTCATCAAGCAACTAGTTTTCAAATATTACTTGCTTTAAATATGACAAAGTAGGACACAAATCCTATACATATTTTTTTAGTAAATCTAAAAATTCTAATGTGAGAAAAATATGGGTTCCAAAAAGAACCATAGTGACTAACCAAAAAGGATCCAAAAAAACTTGGGTACCTAAAGTCAAAACTTAATTTTTATATGTAGGTGTGTCTTGCATCCCAAGGAACAAATCAAAAATAGTATCTTGATAGCGGGTGCTCAAGACACATAACTGGTGATGAATTTTAATTCATCACACTTGATGCAAAAGATAGAGGGATGGTCACCTTTGGAGATAATAGCAAAGAAAAGATCATCGGTATAAGTAACATTGGTATCACTCCCTCCAAATATATTAAAAATATTTTATTAGTAAATAGTTTGAAATATAATCTATAAAGCATATGTCAATTTTATGACAAAAGGTACAAAGTTATTTTTGAATCTTCATTATGCATAGTAACTAGTCCCAATGATGAAGGCATTAAATTTGTTGCGCATAGACATGATAATTTTTATATGGTAGATTTGAATGATCTTTCCAAGATAAACATGCAATACCTAGTAGCCTTGAATGCCAAAATTAATGAGACTAGTTGGCTTTGGCATCGTAGGCTTGCACATATTAGCATGTATTCACTTTCAAAACTTATTAAAAAGAAATTAGTTACCGATTTACCTAAATTGAATTTTGAAAAGGATAGAATTTATGATGCATGCCAACTAAATAAACAAACAAAAGTCTAATTCAAATCTAAAAATATTGTTTCAACTTCTAGGCCATTAAAATTATTGCACATAGATTTATTTGGATCCACTAGAACTACTAGTTTGGATGGAAAATGATATGGCTTTGTAATTATTGATGATTTCTCTCATTTTATATGGATTTTCTTTTTAGCACATAAGGATGAAACTTTTCATGTGTTCTCATAATTTTATAGAAGAGTTACTAATGAAAAAGATTTTTCAATTCAAAATATTCGAAGTGATCATGGAACCGAATTTGAAAATTAAAATTTTGAAAAGTTTTATGATGAAAAATGCATTAATCATAATTTTTTAGCACCTAAGACATCCCAACAAAATGGAATAGTAGAAAAAAAAATAGAATCCTTGAAGAAATGGCCCGTACCATGCTATGTGAAAGCAACCTCCCAAGATATTTTTGGGTGAAAGTAATTAATACGGCATGTTACATTTTAAACTGTGCTTTAATTAGACCAATTCTAAAGAAAACACCCTATGAGCTTTGAAAATGAAGAAAATCAAACATTGCATTCTTTCATGTTTTTGGTTGCCGATGTTTTATTTTGAACAATGGTAAAGAGAGATTAAAAAATTTTGATACAAAATTCGATGAAGCTATTTTTCTTGGTTACTCCTCTTCTAGCAAAGTTTTTAGAGTTTTTAACAAAAGAATTTTAGTAGTAGAGGAGTCAATACATGTTGTTTTTAATGAGACTAATAATCTTCCTTCAACGAAGAGTGAAGGTATTGATGATGTAGATCTTCTTATGGAAGGGATGAAAGAGCTCACCCTAAAAGACTCAACAATCCAAAATGAAGAAGAACATGAAAATAAATAAGAGAATGAAGGTGAAGAACAACAAGAACAACCTCAAGGTACTGATCTATCCAAAAAATAGAGGTATGATCACAATCACCCCAAAGAATTAATCATTGATGATCCTGCACATGGAGTAAGAACTCATTCTTCACTTAGAGATGTATACAATTATTTTATATTTGTTTCTCATTTTGAACCTAAAATCATAGATGAAGCTGAAAAAGATTATAATTGGATAAATGCAATATAAGAGGAACTTAATCAATTCGAAAGAAATAATGTATAGACTTTAGTATCAAGATCCAAAAATTATCCAATAATTGGCACAAAATGGGTATATAGGAATAAATAGGATGAACATGAAAATGTAATTAGGAATAAAGCAAGATTGGTTGCAAAGGGTTATAATCAAGAAGAGAAAATTGATTTTGATGAGACCTTTGCACCTGTTGCTAGATTAGAAGCAATTAGGCTTTTACTTATATATGCATGCTTTATGAATTTTAAGTTATTCCAAACGGATGTCAAAAGTGCTTTTCTAAATGGTTATATTGCTAAAGAAGTATATGTAGAACAACTCCTCGATTTTGAAAATCATGCTTTACCTAATCATATTTTCAAATTAAACAAAGCATTATATGGTTTAAAACAAGCATCTAGGGTTTGGTATGAAAGGTTAAGTAAATTCTTGCTTAATAATGATTTTTTAAGAAAAAATATAGATACAACCCTTTTCATTAAAAAAAATCATGATGATATCTTAGTTATACAAATATACGTTGATGACATTATATTTGGATCTACTAATGAAACTCTTTATCAAGATTTTGCTAAGCTCATGCAGGGAGAGTTCGAGATGAGCATGATAGGAGAACTTACTTTCTTCCTCGGGCTCCAAATCAAACAAACAAAGGAAGGGATCTCCATTATCCAAAGCAAGTACATAAGAGAGCTACTCAAAAGATTTGGAATGGAGGGCTTCAAAGCAATTGGTACTCGCATGAGCCCATCATGTTGAAGGAACCAGATCTAGGGTTTCAGGGTTAGATCTTGAAACTTTTTCAAGATCAGGCAGCGGGAGACTAAAATAAATCAAAATTTATCTTATAAAATCAGAGAATTTCTAGATCTAAGATCCAATTACATGATTATTACATGATATTAAATCAAAAATTAAAATATAAAGAGCAAGAACTACATATTGATCATATCAACATGTTTCTATACTACATCTAAGGTATGTAAAATATAATAGATCAGATCTATTACCTTACAAGTTAGACATTCTAACTTTGCTGATCCAGGCTTGAGGATGATGTTGCAAGCCGCACATACGTCCGACCTCTAGGAGTTGTCCACACGAGTCCACGAATCATGATCAGAAGTCTTGATCCAGAAAATCGGCACAGTATGCTAGTACTGTGCTATCCTTCTTCGATGATCAATCAGATGCCTCCTTCTTCTTGATTTGGACTCTTCCAAAGATGAGAAGTAGGAGAAAGAGTTTTAGATGTGAGACACTCTCAGAAAAATCACAGATGGAGGAAGAGAAGAGGTGAACTCAGCAACCCCATAAGAAGGCCCTCTTCTTCTTCTCTTTGCTCTCACCTAGACACCTAGTTTTGTGTCCATTATATCTCCATGCCCCAATACTCTTTCTTCTTGATTTCTACATACTCCAAAGGTCTCTCAATGCTCTATAATTCATAAAAATTTTAAGAAAAAATTTATCTTAAATAAAGAGATATGAAGAATCCTTGTCTAGGTCAAATACCTAGTCAAGAAAAATTCAAACAGGACAAGACAAGTGGTGCCCAACTCTTGGGCATGTCCTCCTTCTTTTTCTACCATGGACAACCAGCAAAGGGCATACGATATGTGCTATAAAATTCATAAAAATTTTAAAAAAAATCTGGATAAAATCAGTGCCATAAGGAAAGAGTTTTGGTTTCCTAAAATTCTATCTCATAGAATTTGAAATCCAAACTAATTCTTACTTTGACTTGGTCCACAACCACATTTCATGTAAAAGAGAAAGAGAGGAAAGCTTTGGGCATATGCAAAGGCCTGGGAGAGAAGGTTTTGTTGCACAAAATAAGAGAGAGTGGGCATAGGGGCCTAACGTGGTGCAAGGTGGAATCCTAGTCTTACTAGGATTCAATCTATGACTTGTTCAAATATGGTTTCTCAAACCAAATCAAACCAAAACCAAATCAACCTAATTAAAAAAGGTCTTAGCTCAATTAAAAATCTAATTTAAATAGATTAAATTAGATTTAATCTAATTTAATTTTCTAATCAAATTAAAAATTAGATTGACCCAAGTCCCAATTGAACTAGGACTAGTTTTTTCTTGCACTTGGCATATCCAATAAACCAATTGGACTTGATCCAATCAAGTCCAAACTAAATCTAATTAAATCATATTCAATTAGACTTAATCTCAGCTCATTGGCTTAATCAAATTAAGTCAATTAGCAATCAAATTGCTAATCGATCCTCCTGCAACACTTGCACTAGGTTAAATGTCAATCGTATTGATCGTTTAACCCTAAAATAATTCTTAATCATTGATCAACTATCTGATCGGATCGTGAACTCTAATGTGCATGACCTCATAGGTGTTGGAGCATGATCCTGGCTCCTCTTACAGACCTTGGGTGCAGCAAAACCAGCAACGAACAAATCTGGAGACTTCTGGACTCGATCGAAGGCCCTTGACGAAATCAGTCTGGTTGCTATCTTCTTCATTAGCCTTTCATTCCAGATGAATAATGCCTCTAAGATCACCTCTAAAAAATCCAAGATCTGGTACCCAACCAGATCAGGCCTGGACCGAGGTCTTCCAATTCATAGATCTCAAATTGGGATGTTCTAGATAGGGAAGAAGGTAGATAGAACCAGACCTTATAGATCTGTCCTGCTGCAGCCTTTCCTGTAGATCTATTGATGGAGATCTCACCCGCACCTCAAACGACCTCAGATCAACTCCAGATCTGAGAGAAACTTGTACCAACCTCGTAGCAAGAGATTTCAAGTCTTGGACCTGATGTTTGGGTGGCTGCAAGAGAGGGAGAGGCAATATGGTTGGCGGCACAAAGGGGGAGGGGCTCAAAACCCTAGCGCCTCCCCTACTTTTCCTGCCTTCTATGGACCTGGCGGCAAGAAACCCTAGGGTTTCTTGCTCCTGGGGCATGGAGAATAGCTGAAGAGAGAGGGAGAAGAGAGAGAGAGACTTGGGAGAAAGGATTTTCATATTCCTTGGCTTAATCAAACCTATACAGTGCATGTATATATAAACACAGGGTCAAGTGACCCAAACCCAAAACTCCCTTGACCAACTCTATGGGAGATTAGGTTAACCCAAGCCCATGTATACCCATGACTTGACCTAATCTCACCTATCCTGGGCCCAGACTTGGCCCATAAAGAGTTGGTCCCTTGAGGCCCACATAACCTAGACCTCAAGAACCCGAAAGGCCCACAACCTTTCAACCTAGGGCCCAACTAACCCTAGAGCCTCCATGAAGCCCTTATGAATGATGGACCTTGGCCTTAGCCTTGATCCCCTGGGCCTTGGGCACACCACTTGGATCACAACAATCTCCACCTTGGTGTCCCAAGGCCTCAACTAGCTCCACTCTGTCCATCAGCCGAATCAGCTCAACACATCTCTGAAAGCTGTCCCGTGGAAGTACCTTCGTAAGTGCATCAGCTGAATTCTCCTTGGTGTGTACCTTTACCAGCTCCACCTCGCCATCCTCCACAAGCTCCCTGATCTGATGATACCGAATGTCGATGTGCTTTATCCTTGCATGATAGACTGAGTTCTGTGCTAGTAGAAGTGCACTCTGGCTGTCACAGTACATTCTAATGGCCTCCTGAGTAAGGTCCATCTCCGTCAACAAACTCTTCAGCCAAATTACCTCCTTAGCTGCTTCTGTCAGTCCAATGTATTCCACCTCTATAGTGGATAGGGCCGTGAGAGGCTACAGACTCGATCTTCAAGAAATAAGACCTCCATACAGGCTAAAGATGAAGCCTGTCGCAGACCTCCGGGTATCCACATCTCCACCGAAGTCTGCATCTACATAACCGCCAATCAGCCCCTGAGCCTCTCTGGACATGTCAGAGTATCCCACTGCACCTCCTCGCTGTTCGTAGTAGATGCCAACTCCAACTGAACCCGTCAGGTATCTGAATATCCACTTCAGAGCTCTCCAGTGCTCCCTGCCAGGCTGTGCCATGAACCTGCTAACCTGACTCACTGCATGAGCGATGCTTGGCCTACAACAGACCATCGTATACATCAAGCTCCCAACTCCTGAAGCATAAGGGACCATCTCCATCTCCTAAGCCTCCACCTCAGTCTGTGGCGCCATGGTCTTCGAGAGTCTGAAGTGACTGGCAAATGGCAGCTCCACCGGCTTTGCTCCCTTCATCCTGAACCTCTCTAAGACCTTCTGTATGTAGCCCCCCTGAGATAGATGCAGCACCCTTCGAGCTCGATCTCTGAAAATCTCCATGCCTAGGATCTTCCTTGCAGGGCCCAAATTCTTCATCTCAAACTCCCGAGATAAGGATGCCTTCAGATCCTGCACAACCTTCCTACTCTTGCATGCTATAAGCATGTCATCCACATACAAGAGTAGGAACACTCTAGAACCATCCGCAAGAGACTGAACATAAACACAGGGATCAAACTTGCACTTGAAAAGTCCAATGCTGCGCACATAGGAGTCAAACCGCTTGTACCATTGTCTCGGCGACTGCTTCAGCCCGTACAGCGACTTCTGCAACAAACAAACCTTTCCCTCTGATTTTGGATCCCTGAAATAGGGTGGCTGCTCCATGTAAATCCTCTCCTCCAAATGCCCATGGAGGAATGCTGTCTTGACATCCATCTGCTCCAGCTCTAAATCCTGAGCTACTACAATGCTCAGCAACACTCTGATGAAAGTATGTCTGACGATGGGAGAGAAGACCTCGCTGAAGTTGATGCCTTCCTTCTGGGAGTATCGCTTGGCCACTAACCTCGCCTTGAATCTGATACCTCCCAGCTCTGAAGGCCCTTCCTTGCGATTGTAGACCCATTTGCAGCCAATGGGCCTATTCCCCTGTGGCAACTGCACCAATCATCACGTCTGATTCTGGTGGAGAGACTACATCTCTTCGGACATCGCCTGGATCCACCGCTCTCTGTCCTGGCTCTTAATAGCCTCCTGATACGTATATGGGTCTCCATTCACTATCACCAGGGCATATGACAGCATCTCCTCAAAGCCATATCGGTCTGATTGCCTGATGGTCCTCTTGGGCTTGTGTAGGACAACACCGATATCAGTCCTCGATCCAGCTCGCTCCTGCTGGACCTCTTCGCCTCGATCATCTGTCTGAGTCCTCTCCACCTATGGAGACACCTTAGGTAGGTGCTCCACCTGAATGTCATATTCTCCAGTAGTACCTACAAGAGGCAAAATCAAAGAGGTAAGCTGTCCAGCAGTGCCCTGCTAGACCTCCTTCTGCTCCTGCTGCTCCTCCATGCCTGCTCGCCTCCGTAGGACTGACTCCTCATCAAAATTCCATCCTGACTAATGATGACCTTCTTTTCCAAGGGATCCCACAGCCTGTATCCCTTAACTCCTCGCGGATAGCCTAAAAACATCGTCTTGCGTGATCTGGCATCTAGCTTGCTCCGCTCACCAGCTCCAATGTGCACATAGGCCGTGCACCCAAATACCCGTAGATGGCCCAGCCCAACTGTCCTCCCAGACCACACCTCCTCTGAAAGCCTGCCATCCAAGCTGGTGTGAGGTGACCGATTGACCAAGTAACCCGCTGCGTCAACTGTGTCAACCCAGAATGCCTTTGGAAGCCCTGCCTGCAGCCTCATGCATCGTGCCTTTTTCAGAAGTATTCTGTTCATCCTCTCGGGCCACCCCATTCTACTGTGGAGTCTCCTTAACTGAGAAGTGTCTCCTGATCCCACACTCCTCATAGTAGTCCTGAAACTCTCTGCTGGTGTACTCTCCACCATTGTCTGACCTCAGACACTTCACGCTCCTTCCCTGCTCCTTCTCCACCTCAGCTCTCCAGATTTTGAACTTGATGAAGACCTCAGACTTCTCTCTCATGAAGTAAATCCAGAGTTTCCTTGAAAAATCATCAATCAGGGTCATGAAGTATCTGGCCCCATTCCTAGCTGAAACTGGGGCTGGTCCCCACACATCCGTATGTACTAACTCCAGAGGGGCTGCACTGCGGGTTGTACTAATGTTGAACTGAACTCTCCTCTGCTTTCCCATCTGGCAAGGCTCATAGATCTCCCCTGTAGCACCATCCTCCAGATCAGAGATGAGTCCTCTCCTGCTCAACTCCCTCAGCCCCTTGTCACCCATGTGGCCTAGGCGATAGTGCCACATCCTGTAAGCCCCCTGCTGGTCCTGTGCTTCAACTGCTGCATCAGACTCTTCGGTCACCACAGATCCCTCCATGCGATAAAGATTATTGTCCAACCTCCTGCCCTCATCACCACCATAGCTCCATTGGAGATGTTTAATACTCCGCTTCTAGCCCTACTGCTGAAGCTGTATCCACTGCACTCCAAGTAGCCTAGTGACACCAGATTCTTTTCCAGCTCCGGGATGTGCTTTACATTTGTCAATGTCCTCACAATCCCATCAAACATCCTCACCCTGACTGTCCCTATCCCAGCCACCTTGCAAGGATGATTGTCGCCTAGAGTCACTGATCTCTTATCTGTCTTGGTGTATGTCGCAAACCAAGACCTGTGTAGTGTGTAGTGATGTGAGCACGCAAAGTCTAGAGTCCACTCCTCTGTGTAATGCCTGTGACCATCTGATACCACAAGTAGATCATCCTCCACCTGCTGCCCAGCAACTGCACTCACTGATTCTGAGCCACTTCTTTCTCCCTTCTTGCTCTTCCATAGTGGACATTCTCGCTTGAAGTGCCCGAACTCGTTGCACTTGAAGCATTTCATCTCTTTCTTTCCCTTCCTGGACTTGGACCGCCTCCTAGACTTACTTCTGCCTCTGCCTCTACCTATCCTCTCCCTTACTGCCAAACCCTCTTGGGGAGCCCGATCTCTGGTCAACTTTGTTCTTTGCTCATTAGACCTCAGCACCGAGACCATGCCCTCATATTCCAAAGTCTCCTTGCCGTAGAGCAGTGTAATCACCAAAGAGTCATATGATCCTGGCAGCGAACACAAAAGCAACAGGGACTTATCCTCCTCATCCAGCTTCACCCCGATATTCATCAACTCCATGCACAACTGGTCGAACCTCTGAATGTGGCCAATCACATCAGATCCCTCCTGCATCCGAAGACTGTACAACCTCTTCTTCAGCATTAGCTTGTTGCACATATTCTTTCCCATATACATGGTGTGCAACTTCGACCAAAGGCCCTTTGGAATCTTTTCTTCCAACACTGAATACAATGCCGTATCCACCAAACATCCTCTGATCATCGAGCATGCTTTCTTCTCCAACGATGCCCACTGTCTATCTGTCATTCCCTCAGGCTTCTCATCCAAAGTCTGATCCAGATCTGCTTGCACCAGAAGATCCTCCATCTGGATTTTCCACATGAAAAAATTTTCTTGCCATCAAACTTCTCGAAATCAACCTTCATATTGCTGCCCATGACTGGATCCAAGCCAAACAAGCAATATAAAATCAAGAAGTGTAGAATATACCTTGATGGTACCTTACTGAAAATTTTCAGCACTTGGGATCTTTAACTTCTCATGCTTGGAACTGCTTCCTCACCACCGTGGCTCTGATACCAACTATTGGAGCATGATCCTGGTTCCTCCCATGGACCTTGAGTGTAGCAGAACTAGCAACGAACAAATCTGGAGACTTCTGGACTCGATCGAAGGCCCTTGATGAAATCAGCCTGGTTGCTGTCTTCTTCATCAGCCTTTCATTCCAGATGAAGAACGCCTCTAAGATCACCTCTAAAAAATTCAAGATCTGGTACCCAACCAGATCAGGCCTGGACCAAGGTCTTCCAATTCATAGATCTCAAATTAGGATATTCTAGATAGGGAAGAAGGTAGATAGAACCAGACCTTGCAGATCTGTCCTGCTGCAGCCTTTCCTGTAGATCTGTTGATGGAGATCTCATCCGCACCTCAAACGACCTCAGATCAACTCTAGATCTGAGAGGAACTTGTACCAACCTCATAGCAAGAGATTTCAAATCCTAGACCTGATGTTTGGATGGCTGCAAGAGAGGGAGAGGCAATATGGTTGGCGGCACAAAGGGGGAGGGGCTCAAAACCCTAGCGCCTCCCCTGCTTTTTCTGCCTTCTATGGACCTGGCGGCAAGAAATTCTAGAGTTTCTTCCTCCTGGGGCATGGAGAATAGCTGAAGAGAGAGGGAGAAGAGAGAGAGAGACTTGGGAGAAAGGGTTTTCGTATTCCTTGGCTTAATCAAACCTATACAGTGCATGTATATATAAACACAGGGTCAAGCGACCCAAACCCAAAACTCCCTTGACCACCTCTATGAAAGATTAGGTTAACCCAAGCCCATGTACACCCATGACTCGACCTAATCTTACCTATCTTGAGCCCAGACCTGGCCCATAAAGAGTTGGTCCCTTGAGGCCCACATAACCTAGACCTCAAGAACCCGAAAGGCCCACAGCCTTTCAACCTAGGGCCCAACTAGCCCTAGAGCCTCCATGAAGCCCTCATGAATGATGGACCTTGGCCTTAGCCTTGGCCCCTGGGCCTTGGGCACACCACCTGGATCACAACAATAGGTTCGAACCTAAGTCGGTAGCACAAGAATAAATTTTTGTATCAATCAAAGTGACCATCTAGCAATGGTATCCGACCGTCGGATAGGTCGAATGTGTAGAACAACATCCTTAGAACCCATGCGGATATAGTTTCCATATAATTCATCCTCTTGACCAAAATGCTCATAGGACACCTCAGAGTTCAACTGTCAATTATGATCAGGTTGTCCACATTGTATTTTAAAATATCAAATCCATCTGATGGATTATCCTAGCTAAGGTTTTGCTAAATTGAAATACAACGACTCATTCTTCTCCAACTCTTGGAGTGGTAAATTCCATCTCGATCACACTCTGACTTCGCAAGTACTTGACTATGCCCAGAAGCCTTCCACCACTGAATTAAAAATTTAGTTAGTCTAGTACCAAAGCACAGTGAGTTGCTTGCAAGTCACTGAGGCGATCTCAGGTCTAAGGGACACTTATACCTATATCCCATCAGAGATATTCTCGACAGCAGAATGCTCTGAAGTTGGTCACGTTCAATGATGATGTACCCTTACATCTCACCTGTATGTCATACCAGTGTCTCCACACTCCTTGGTTAAGAGGACAACCAACCCATATGGCCTACAGCGACTTATGCTCGATAGAAGCTGTCGTCCTTATTAACAGCCTATCATTTGGTCGTGAACAGTTTTAAAGACTAATCGATAAATTCTCTCTTTATCGAACCTAAATAGTCCTAAGAACTTCATCATAACAATGGAGTTCATTAGAAGATGAAAACTTATGATAGAAATATCAAAAATATATTTTATTTATTAACAAATCAATTACAATCAAGGTTGCTCAACCGTCAACAGATTGATGATTGACTTTTGGGACATATTTCTCAACAACTCTCACTTGTCCTAAAGCCACTCGACATAGTATCTAATACCCATCTTTGACTTGTGGTTGTCGAACTCCTTTATCACCAGGGCTTTAGTGAAGGGGTCGACCAGGTTCTCTTTTCCGTCGATCTTTCGAAGGTCAACATCACCTCAATCTATGACCTCTCAGACTAGGTGGAAGCAGCACAATATGTGCTTCGTCCGCTGGTGTGCTTTGGATTCCTTTGCCTGAGCAATGGCACCAGTGCTGTCGCAGTAGAGCAGGATCGGACCATCGACGGAGGGTGCTACTCTGAGCTCGATGATGAATTTCTTCAGCCACACAGCTTCCTTCGCAGCAACCGATGCTGCAATGTACTCTACCTCACAAATAGAGTCTGCCACAGTATGCTGCTTAGAACTCTTCCAGCAGATGGCTCCACCATTCAGAGTAAAGATATAACTCGACACACTTCTGCTATCATCATGGTCAGATTGAAAGTTGGAGTCTGTGAACCCCACAAGTTTCAGATCTGACTCACCATAAACCAACCATTGGTCCTTAGTATTTCTCAAATACTTAAGGATGGCTTTAACCACTTTCCAGTGGTTTTCTCCAATATCAGATTGGTATCTACTCACTACTCTTAGTGAGTATGCCACATCTGGTCTTGTACATATCATGACGTACATGATAGATCCCACAGTCGAAGCATAAGGGACTCTACTCATACGCTCTCTTTTATGGGAAGAGAGAAATTCCATGGCCTATCAGTAGATAGCCCTTCTTGGAATTCTCCATGCTAAATCTCTTCAGCATAGTGTCTATGTACATGGACTGGGATAACCCAAGCATCCTTTTAGATTTATCCCTATAGATCTTCATCCCTAGGATGTAGGATGCTTCACCCAAGTCCTTCATGGAGAACTGCGATGACAACCAAACTTTTATTTCTTGTAGTACAGGGATGTCATTCCTAATTAAGAGAATATCATCCACGTACAAGATAAGAAATATGACAACTGGACCATTTGCCCATTTATAGATGCAGGGCTCTTCTCTGTTCATAACGAAGCCATACGTTTTGATCATCTTATCAAAATGCATGTTCCAACTCTGAGAAGCTTGCTTCAATCCATAAATGGATCTCTGAAGCTTGCATACCTTGGACTCATCTGTGGATGTAAACCCCTGAGGTTGTATCATATATACCTCTTCGATTAGCTCTCCATTCAAGAAAGCTGTCTTTACATCCATCTGCCAGATCTCATAATCCAGATGGACAGTTATTGCAAGCATTATCCGAATGGATTTGAACATTGCCATAGGGAAGAATGTCTTGTCATAGTCAATACCATAATGTTGACAATACCCCTTGACAACCAGATGGGCTTTATAGGTCTTCACCTTTCCGTCTGTGCCCCTCTTCCTTTTGAAGACCCATGTACACCCAATGGGTTTAACCCCTTCAGGTGGGTCAACCAATGTCCATACATCATTGACCTTCATGGACTTTATTTTGGATTTCATGGCTTCAAGCCATTTCTCAGAATCAGATCTCTGCATTACATCCATATAGGTGATCGGATCCTCATCGTTCTCATCGAGTTCGATGGGATCACTGTCCCAGACCAAGAAATCATAGTATCTGTCCAGCTGATGCGGTACTCTATCGGATCACCTTAATGGTGCAGGTACATTGGGCTTCGAATCTAATCTAATCAAATCTGACTCAGGTTCAGCTATTGGTGTCGGTCCTTCTACCTATTGAACTTCATCAAGTTCAACCTTAGAGGCAACGGTTCTTTCACCAAGGAACTTCTTTTTTAAAAAAGTTGTCTTAAGGCTGACGAACACCTTTTGTTCATCAATATGGTAGAAAAAATATCCTTTGATCTCTTTGGGATACCCTATGAATGTGCATTTGTCAGACCTAGGTCCAAGTTTATCTGTAACTAACCATTTGACATAGGCCGGACACCCCCATACCCTAAGGTGTGAAAGTGCTGGCTTACACCCTGTCCATATCTCATATGGAGTCTTAATTACAGACTTATATGGAACCCTATTTAACAGATAATAGGTCGATTTGAGTGCATATCCCCAGAAGAATATCGACAAGCCGACAAAACCCGTCATGGATCGAATCATGTCTAATAGAGTCTGATTTCTCCTTTTAGACACACCATTATGCTGTGGTGTTCCTGGAGGAGTCCATTGGGAGAGAATCTCATTCTCTCCTAGATATGTGAGAAACTCACTAGAAAGATATTCTCCTCCTCGATCAGACCAAAAAATTTTAATACTCTTCTCAGTTTATTTTTCTACTATACTTCAGAATCGTTTGAATATTTCAAATGAATCCGACTTATGTTTCATCAAATAGACATATCCATATCTAGATAGATCATCCGTGAAAGTGATGAAGTAGAAATATCCACCTCTAGCACTTGTTCTCATGGGCCCACATACATCAGTATGTACTAGGCCCAAGAGCTCAATAGCTCTCTCATCTTTTTCAGTAAAAGGTGACCTGGTCATTTTACCAAGAAGACAGGACTCACAGGTTGGAAGTAATTCACAATCACTGACTTCAAGGATTCTCTCTAGAGTCAACCTGTTTATTCTGTTCTTGTTTATATGACCTAGCCTACAGTGCCATAAGTAGATATCTGATACACTATCTAATCTAGAGTGCTTGCCAGTAGAATAGACTACGTTAATAGGTTGTGATAACATATACACACCATTGTTCAAATATCCATAAAAAATAGTAACACGATTCATAATGATATTACAAACTTATTTCTTTATTAAAATTTCATAATCATTTTTAGTCAGAAGGCCTACAAAAATAACATTTAAAAAGAAACTGAAATAAAAATGACAATCATTAAGAACAATGGTATAGGACTCAAATACAAGTTTCAAGATTTCTAATGCTAGAACTGGAACTAGTCTTCCATCTCCAACGTTCAAGAACCTCTCACCTTGATCGAATCTCCTACTAACCTGCAACCCCTGTAATGAATTGCAAATATGGTAAGGGCTATTGGTATCCAATACCCAGTCAGTTATATCACAAATAGAGAAATTGCAAGAAGTAATCATATAAATACCTTGTCCAGCAATAGCTTGCTTCTTTCTCTGCCTATTCAGGTCTAGGGAGGCAATGTACTGAGGATAGTTCCTCTTTCAGTGCCCCTGCTTCTTGCAAAAGAAGCATTCAGCTTGACTCTTATCGGGCTTGATCTTTCTGGTCTGGCCCTGCACTGATGTCCCAGCCTGAACTTACACCTTCTTCACTTTCTTCTTCTTGTTCTTCTTTCCTTTCTTAAAGGGTCAAAAATCAAAAGACGAACCTCCCACTAAGTTCACCGACTCCTTGTGGAGTTGGTAATCCTTCTCAAAGTTCTGAAGCAACCCCAATAACCCATGGTAGTTTACTTCAGGCTTTGTCATTCTATAATGAGTGAGAAATGGGAGATAAGACTTAGGCCATGAGTTCAGTATTGCATCTTTTCCAAACTGCTCATATAAGGGAAAGCCGAGCTTGCTCAAATGCTCCATCAGCTCGATCATGTACAATACATGATCAGTGACAGAGGCACCATCCCACATTTTGGCGTTGAAGATGGCACAACTAATCTTATGCCTCTCCACATCATCGGGTGTGCCAAAGGCATCCTCCAACACTTGAAGCATGTCCTTTGGTTGAGCCGTCTCAAATCTGTGATTGAACTCGTCGCTCATGACAGCCAGCATGATGCAGCCCACTGTGATCCGGTCATTGAGCCACTTCTGCTAAGTGTCTCTGACTGTTCCACATGCATTGGCAACTGGCTCCTCAGGTACAGGATCCGTTATCACATATAGGATCCATTCATGCTCTAGGACTATCTTCAACTTTTGGTACCAGCTACCGAAGTTGGATCCCACCAACTTATTATTGTCCAACAATGATCGTAGCAATAGGGAAGTGGCCATATCTGCACAAAAAAAAATCATAACCTAATTAGTAATTGATTCATTAAACCTAAAGATTTAGATTTTAATCAAAAGATTTCTTCCACTATTTTATTTGAATTGGTAGCCTCTACCTCCAATTCAAAAAATTTTCTTAATTCTTTAGTGGGTACTAGAATCCACTTAGACTACACACAAGCCAAACTTTGGTTGGCCAACCCATGTACATCTAAGGGTAGGTTCATAACTAATTATTTCTCTAAATAATTTTTAGTAATTTTAATTTTGCCCCAGTCCCTAATCAGTAGGCTTTGGCCTTCATTGAAAAAGTCTGGTTAGGTCCAACCATTAACATGACCATACTTGGCCCATCTAGCCAATGAATGATTAGGTCCAACTTTGGTTGGCTAACCTAACCATAATTTAGAAAGATGTAGTCAAAAAATCATATTATGAATGATAATTTCATCAGCCGATAAGCACCGGACCTTTAGGCCTCCAATGATTATCCAACTGATGGATTCATTATCATCCACTTAATGGGAGGCTATGATCTAGTTATCACTATAACTATTTCATTTTAAGGACCTAATAATTTTAGAAGATTTAATTGATTTAGAGGAGAAAGTCAGATGAACCAACTTATCATGATCCTCCCACTGGCTTCAATAAGTCAGCTTAAGGGAGACCATTAAAAGGGCTGGTCTAGGAGCACCTAAATCAGTCACACTGATTTACCTGCCTGACATGGGTCAGCTTGAATAGTCAAGTGATCCGATCAAAATATAATTTCACCAAGAGGTTAGATAAGTTCGATCGCTGGGAAGGTCTGCCAAAGCTTGCCTTAGACACCATCAGAAATGGCCAGGTAAGTGGGCTACCAATTAAAAACCACCGATCTAGTTTACCTTAGACACCAACTAGTTTAATTAGTTTCGATTAGATCAACCTAACAGTTCGTGCTAGACCGCTTAGCCAAGAATCAAGTCCATTTGGTTCTCGTTAAAGACATGAACTTGACTAACTACAACTATTGTAATTGATCTAGAGAATCCTTGACCTAATCTAAGATAACAATTGATTAGATTTAGTCAATTCTCTAATTAAGTCCATCTTTAATCTAACCTTAGGTCTAACCCAATTAATGGACCTAATTCCCACTAACCCATTAACCCAATATGTTATGGTTTGTGTCTTAGGTTCTTCAATTCACAATCCTAGAACCTAATCAAACAACTTCTTAATTCTCAATTAAGTTTTGGGCTGAGGGTTCGGGTTCGACTTTTCGTAAATAATTTTTATATTTGTAAAATATTTTTACAACATGATTCTACCAACCAAGTTGCATATTTGATTCATAATCAAAATGCAAGTGAAATAAGTATGAAACTATTTTAGATCTAATCTAAATAGGTTCATGTAATTAAAAAAAATTTAACTTTAAACTACGCAAATTTTTTAGACAAAAATATGATGGTTCTTTGCACATAAATTATTAACAAAGAGATTTTATTTTAGATTTAAATATTTTTTAAATTTAATAAATTATAAATTTAATCTAGATCGTATCTAACAAATTTATGATTATAGATAGATCAACACAAACTAGGACAACCTTTACACTGTAAGGGGTAAATCTTATAGCAGGACAACCTACAGTTCGTGATTGATCTAAAAATTTTAATTTTAGATTTAACAATCAGATTATAAATTAGATATAATCTAAGAAATAAACTAAGCATGTATAAATAATCATGTAATAAATAACTTAGGCTCTGATACCAATTGAAGGAAGCAGATCTAGGGTTTCAGGGTTAGATCTTGAAATTTTTTCAAGATCATGTAGCAAAAGACTAAAATAAATCAAAATTTATCTTATAAAATTAGAGAATTCTTAGATCTAAGATCCTATTATATAATTATTACATGATATTAAATCAAAAATTAAAATATAAAGAGCAAGAACTACATGTTGATCATATCAACATGTTTCTATACGAAATCTAATGTATGTAAAATATAATAGAACAGATCTATTACTTTGCAAGTTAGACGTCTAACTTTACTGATCCAGGCTTGAGGATAATGTTATGAGCCACACATGCATCTGACCTCTAAGAGTCATCTACATGAGCCCACGAATCACAATCAGAAATCATGGTCCAGAAAATCAGCACAGTATGCTAGTACTATACTGATCCTTCTTCGATGGTCGATCAGATGTCTCCTTCTTCTTGATTTGGATTCTTCCAAAGATGAGAAGTAGGAGAAAGAGTTTTAGATGTGAGATACTCTTAGAAAACTCACAGATGGAGGAAGGAAAGAGGTGAACTCAGCAATCCTAAAAGAAGACCCTCTTCTTCTTCTCTTTGCTCTCACCTAGACATCTAGGTTTATATCTATTATATCTCCATGCCCCAATACTCTTTCTCTTTAATTTTTATATGCCCCAAAGGTCTATCAATTCTCTATAATTCACAAAAATTTCAAGAAAAAATTTATCTTAAATAAAGAGATATGAAGAATCCTTGTCTAGGTCAAATAGCTAGTCAAGGAAAATCCAAACAGGGCAAGACAAGTGGTGCCCAACTCTTGAGCACCTCCTCCTTTTTCTGCCATGGACCATCAAAAAAGGGCACACAATATGTACCATAAAATTTATAAAAATTTCAAAAAAAATCTGAGTAAAATCAGTGCCATAAGGAAAGAGTTTTGATTTCCTAAAATTCTATCTCATAGAATTTGAAATCCAAACTAATTCCTACTTTGACTTGGTCTACAACCACATTCCATGTAAGAGAGAAAGAGAGGAAAGCTTTGGGTATGTGTGAAGGCCTGGGAGAGAAGGTTTTATCATACAAAATAAGAGAGAGTGGGCATGGGGGGCTAAGGTGGCGTAAGGTGGAATCCTAGTCTTACTGGGATTCAATCTATAACTTGTTCAAATTTGGTTTCTCAAACCAAATCAAACCAAAACCAAATCAACCCAATTAAAATAGGTCTTAACCTAATTAAAAATATAATTTAATTTGATTAAATTATATTTAAATTTAATTTAATTTTTTAATCAAATTAAAAATTAGGTTGACCCAAGTCCTAATTGAACTAGGACTAGTTTTTTCTTGCACTTGGCTTATCCAATAAACCAATTAGACTTGATCCAATCAAGCCCAAACTAAATCTAAATAAATCACATTCAATTAGACTTAATCTTAATCTATTGGTTTAATCAAATTAAGCCAATTAGCAATCAAATTGCTAATCGATCCTCCTGCAACACTTGCACTAGGTTAAATGTCAATCATATTGATCGTTTAACCCTAGAACGATTCTTAATCATTGATCAACCATCCGATCGGATCATAAACTCTAATGTGTGTAACCTCATAGGTCCAAACCTAAGTCAGTAGTACAAGAATAAATTTTTGTATCAATCGAAGTGACAATCTAGCAATGGTACCTGACAGTCAGATAGGTCGAATGTGTAGAACAACATCCTTAGAACCCATGCGGATATAGTTTCCATATAATTCATCTCCTTAATCAAAATGCTCATAGGATACCTTAGAGTTCAATTGTTAACTCTGATCAGGTTATCCACATTGTATTTTAAAATATTAAATCTATTTGATGGATTACCCTGGCCAAGGTTTTGCTAAATTGAAATACAGCGACTCATTCTTCTCCAACTCTTGGAGTGGTCAATCTCATCTGGATCATACTCTGACTTCGTAAGTACTTGACTGTGCCCAGAAGCCTTCCATCACTGAATTAAAAATTTAGTTAGTCCAGTACCAAAGCACAGTGAGTTGCTTGCAAGTCACTGAGGCTATCTCAGGTCTAAGGGACACTTATACCTATATCCCATCAGAGACATTCTCGACAGCAGAATGCTTTAGAGTTGGTCATGTTCAATGATGATGTACCCTTATATCTCACTTGTATATCATATCAGTATCTCCATACTCCTTGGTTAAGAGGACAACCAACCCATATGGCCTACAGTGACCTATGCTCGATAGAAGCTGTCATCCTTATTAACAGTCTATCATTTGATCGTGAACAGTTTTAAGGACTAATCGATAAATCCTCTCTTTATCAAACCTAAATAGTCCTAAGAACTTCATCATAACAACGGAGTTCATTAGATGATGAAAACTTATGATGAAAATATCAAAAATATATTTTATTTATTAACAAATCAATTACAATACAAGGTTGCTCAACCATCAACAGATTGACGATTGGCTTTTGAGACATATTTCTCAACACATATAAGCTTGACAAGGATGAAGGAGGTAAAAATGTAGACTCAAAACTTTATAGAGGTATGATTGACTCTTTATTATATTTAACTACTAGTAGATCAGATATTATGTTTAGTGTTTGTCTATGCGCTCGCTTTTAATTGAATCTAAAAGAAGCACACTTAAATATAGTTAAAAAAAATTTAAATATTTAAAAGGTATATAAACTCTAGGATTATGGTATTCTAAAGACTCATCAATTGACTTAATAGGATATTCAGATATCGATATTATTAGATGTAGGTTAGATAGAAAAAGTACTAATGAAACTTATCAATTTTTAGGAGATAACTTAATCTCTTGGTTTAGCAAGAAGTAAAATTCGATGGCACTATCTACGGTCAAGGCTGAATATATTGCAGTCAAAAGTTACTGTGCTCAAATCTTGTGGATTAAACAACAACTTGAGGACTTTGGCATCAAACTCAATGAAACTCCCATAAGATGTGATAACACTAGTGCTATTAATCTAACTAAAAATCTAATTCAACACTCTAGATCAACGCATATTGAAATTAGACATCATTTCATAAGAGAACATATCCAAAATAATGATATAATTCTTGATTATGTATGTACTGAAAAATAATTGGCTGACATCTTTACCAAGGCCTTAAGTGAAGATAAATTTTATGAAATTAGGAGAGAACTAGAAATTCTTGATCCATCAGCTTGAGTATCTTTCTGATTCTAAGTTCTTTTTTGTTAAAAATTTATTGAATCAATTTTTGAGCATAATTCTCATCTCTCCCTTCTTAAAAGCTCAAAACTATCCTTCATATGATCAATCTCTTAAATAGACACCCTTTCCTCAAGTTTCAAATTTTTTTGAAATTTTTCCATCATTTTTTTGAATTTTTCTAGCCATGAGTCGATCCCTAAGGTCGATCCTAGGGTAAACTTATAATTTTCATTAAAACCCATCGGGTGCTCTGTTTTATTGAAAAATCTCCATTTGTAAAGGAGCCGACCCTTTGCCTTTCATCTTTCTCATCCCATCGAACAAAAATCTCCTCCCTCTCTGCTCTCTTAACCACAAAAATTCTCTTAAAATCCCTCTTCCCACCATGTTTTTTCCCTTCAAATCATCCTTTTATGAACTAAATCCCCTTTCTTTTTCTTCTTCATTTGGGTGGATCAAGCTTACCCTAGCTTCAAACTCTCTTCTCCAAACCAGCGGTCTATCTCTCTAAAATCTTTATTTTTCCTCTAAAATCCTTTCCACTCTCCTCTCATTAGGTCTCCTAAGCTGTTTGCAAATCTCTCTTGTCCGAAATGGCTCCCAAATTGAAGCTACCGCAGAGAAGAAAGTCTGTTCATGGGTTAGAGGAGAAAGTGCGCAGAAAAAGAATGACAGCCGAGCCCTCTCCTGCTCCAACCCCAGTTCTAGGTCCTGCTCCAGCTTCTTCACAGTCCTCACTTAGTCCAAGCAAGGTACCACTCTCCAATCGAAAAGTAAAACCCAAGAAAAATATAGATTTTAGGTTTTTTTAAAAAGAAGG
This sequence comes from Elaeis guineensis, assembly GCF_000442705.2. Classification (NCBI taxonomy): domain Eukaryota; kingdom Viridiplantae; phylum Streptophyta; class Magnoliopsida; order Arecales; family Arecaceae; genus Elaeis; species Elaeis guineensis. Next base: position 34,640,505 of record NC_025999.2, on the reverse strand, counting down.
GTTCTCAATTGGTTCAAAAATTAAAAATCAAGGATGGGAGTTTTACTGTCTATTGAAGAAAAATACTTATGTTGATTTGGTCAGAGAATTCTATTTAAATTTAAGTTACTTCAATGGAACAGTAAAGTCTTCAGTGAAAGGTGTTAACATTGTTCTTGATCCATTGCATTTAGGATAAATCCTGCACTTGCCTTGTGAAGGTTATACTCATATAGAGCTCCCAATAAAAGAAGATGGACTAAGTGTTAATTTAGGGAGAATATTTACTAAAAATTTAAATAAATTAGAAGCAAAGATACTTTCAGTAGAGATGAGACTTTTGCATCACATGGTGATCAAACTTTTTGTCCCTAGAAGTGGCAGGCATGACCTCTTATCTGGTAAGGATATATGCATCATGTACCATGTGATCACTGAGACCTCCTTGAACCTTCCTACTCTGATGATTGAGGCCATGAGAGAGATCCTAAATAGGTCTACGGCTCACCTGCGTTATGGTATGGCACTCACTCTGATCTTTAGGAGATTCGGAGTCTATTTTGAGGGGGAGGCAGTCACCAGATTATCACATTCTGACACCATCAACTGCCACACACTGCACCACATGGGTTTTTCAAAGACTGATGGCAGTTGGTCGAAGGGTGTTGAGGAGAGAACAGAGGAGAGAGCAGAGGAGGAGGGACCATCTTCACCTCCTAGTGATCACAGAGCATCTCTTGATATTCAGTTCGTGTCTGATCATGAGGCTGGTCCCTCAGAGTCAGTGAGGAGGGATGCTTCCGTACCACAGTCAGAGAGCAGAGTAGATCCTTCAGATATCAGACTTGCAGATGATCAGATTTAGTTGATGTCCTAGCGTGTTGCTTCTATTTTATCCCAGTAGTTTGCCACCTCAGATTTTGCTTAGAGATCAACATCTCAGGCTAATCCTGACCAGACTATGATCCCTCATATCTCTACTATCTTTCAGATGCTTTTTGCTCAGTCCGCACAACTTGAGCAGCTTAAGGGATATATTCTGAGATTGACGAACAGAGTTTTAGATTTGCAGAGACAGATATTAGCCTTAGCCCATCCCCAACCGTGAGAGGATATCACGGAGGTCTCCAACTTGTCTACAGAGGCAGCTAGACTTCGAGGTATTTTGGAGAGTGGCTTTGATTTTTTAAGGAGAGAGATCAGGGGCTCCAGTGAGGCTGTCTCTACTCAAATTGGTACCCTAATACAGTCTATGTTAAGAGCTTTGGCATAATTGGACACCATCAAACTTGCTCTCCTAGCACAGCCCATATCTTTTCAGGCTCCAGAACCTTCTCACCCTTCTGTTCGTGCCGGTACTTCTTCTCGTGGTTGAGGCAGACATGGTCGAGGATATGCCCGTGGCTTTGATCCTGAGTCTCCTTATCATATCTCTGACTCTTCTATTTCTGACGCCTCTAGCCATGATATTTATTAGATCTAGCATAGTTAGTCTTTTATGTCTAGGATCTAACTTATGGCCTTTGTATTTGTTGGCTGATTGACTCATGGATAGTTGTATTTTTTGTTATCTATGACTTTTGTATGGCCTATGTATTTTGACTTGACTCTTATATATTGTGACACTTATGTATCTGATAACTCTTCAGTCATATTTATATATATATATATATATATATATATATATATATATATATATATATATATATACTTTTAACTTCTATGAATATCATTTGGATTGATTTTTATGAATGGCATCAATTGAAATGTCTTAATTATGTGATATGAAAAATACCCTATATATGTGCTATGAAATATTATGAATGGTAATATCTTCTATATGAGCAAATTGAAATATCCTTTATGATTGCTATAGTGAGGAGGAGTCTTTTTTAATTTTTTTTTAAAAACTCCTCAAGATCTTAATTGATGTTGTCAAAAAAGAAGAGTAGAGAAATAAAATCGGACAATAAGAAAAATTATCAAAGAAAATATTCTTATAAGTAATTTTCAAACTAATCTTCAAACTACTCATGATGTATTTTATTCAAATAATTGGTTATAATGTTTAAGTGATGCATCTTCATAAATTTTGAAATTCTTAATCAATGCTTTATATATGTTATATTTTGTTTTTACTCAAGTGTTTTGTCATCATCAAAAAGGGAGAGATTATTGCTCCATGAATTGGTTTTGATGCTTACAAAATATTTGAGGGGGTTACTAATGATTTTGGCTTAGAAAAAGATTTATTGTATTTCAGGAGCAAAATCATAATTTTATCAAATTCTAATTCGAAAGCCTCAAAAGCAAGAATAGAAGATTTGTGATCTATTGAAGGTAATTTCATATTTTTGGATGTATATTTTGAGAGAAAATCAAGTTTAAAGAAAAGGATCGACCCTATGAGTTGATCCCTGTCAAAAAGGACTGAACGGCATGCTATTTTTGACTGACACACCCAAAGAGAACGACCCTAGGGGTCAACCTCTGTTGTTTGTGCAAGCTAAAGATACAGAACAGTCAGTTTCTGTTCTGCACCATAGAGGTCGACCCCTGGGGTCGATCCTTATGCAGGGGACAACCCTATGAGTCGACCCCTGTGATAAAAAATCTCCGTAATGACTAGTTTTTCAGCTTGTTTTGGTAATATTTAATGCACTCCAATAGCTCTAATCCTATCCAGATTTTTCTCTACTATCTATTGAAGCTATAAAGGCACTTAAAAAAGAAAAAAGAGAAGAGATTAAAGCATTCATTTCAGCCCTAAGCAAAAAGCCCTCTTCAAGTAAAAGAAGCTTTTATTTCAAATTCACCAATCCCTCAAGAGCTCATTCAAGTCTTCAACAATCTTGAAAAAAATCAGAAAAGCTTCTTCTTTATTGTGTAATGTATACTTCAAAACTTGGATAGATTGATCCGAACCTTGAATCGGATTGTATTGGATTGGCTTGTACCCAAAAAATAAGTGTTCTAGCTTGAGATAGCTAGAGTTGGAGGTACCGATATTGTATTCTTGTTGAATACATTTTAGTGGATTTAAATTCTTAAGTAGGAGCTTGAAGAGTGGATGTAGGTCCAAGATTAACACCGAACTACTATAAATCTTGATTGTTTGTGTTGTGCTTACTTGCCCTCTTTCTAAATTTCTTTATCTTCTTGCATTCTTGCATCTCATTTCTACACCTTGCTTAAATCACTTACTATACATAACTTGCTTTTTATTACTTAATCTTTGTGGTTCTAAATTAACTTTAAAATTTCAAAAATCCAATTCACCCCTCCCCCCCCTCTTGGATTGCATAGCTGGGCAACAGTCATGAACTTAAGGTTTAAGGACTAAACGATATATTCTTCTATATAGAATCAAATAGTCCTAAGGACTTCATCACATAATAGGACTTCAAAATAAGATGTACACAGTGATGAGAAAACCATATAATATTTATTAATTCAATAATTCATATACAATTATAATGATAAACACAACCGTCAACAGACTGACGATTGGCTTTGGGACATAATTTTAACATTATAATATAATTGAGCTTAATTAAATTATGAATCAAATCTTAATTAATTTAAATTATATTTAATTTAATTAGGCTTGACTTAATTTGAAGCTAATTTAGTTTAATTGTCCAAGTTAGACTTGGATTTCAATTCTGATTAAATTAGGTTTGACAGCCTTTTCGAATTGGATTCGAATCGAGCTCAAATTGAATTCGAATGAACCAAATTTAAAATCCAACTAAATTAAAAATCCAACCCACCTTTTACTGGACTTCTCTCTCTTTTTTTCACATAGAAAGAGAGAAAGCACGTGTGAAGATGCATGCCCCTTGCGTATGTGAAAAGAGAAGGGCACCAATAGTTGGGCCCCACCTCTCTAAGATTCTCTTTCCTTTTTGAACCATAATTTTTTTTGAATTTGATTCAAATAAGGAATAAAATCCTACCTTATCAGGAAAGGGGCATTGGAGTGCTTTTTTGTGTGACAAAAATAAGAAAAAGGGAGTAGGCATGTGGTATTTTGAAGGGGTTTCTTTCTTGCTACATCTCCTATTCAACACCCTCCCTCCTTTCTTCCACATCTCCACATCCCAACTTCTCCTTAGATCTGATCTGAGAGAGAGAGATTAGAGAGAGAGAGGAAGAGAAGAAGAAGGATTCTTCTTCTTCTTCTTGGCATCCTGTTCAAATTCTGTCAGATCTGTGCATAAGGGATCATGCTGCCTTTGTCCTCTTCGAGATCTAAAAGAAGAGATTCAGATCCAAGTCAAAGAGCGAGGCTTGCAAGGTGCTAGCACTCTAGTGGCCTCGATGCTTCAATCAGGCCATCTCCATGTGGATATCAGTAGTGGTCGGGCACTTACACGGCTCTGGTAGAAACTCTGGATATCCGTCGGATCCGATCCGAGTAAGAAGAAAGGATAGCAATTAAGATAATCATTCTTCCTTTTCAATTTTAATTTTCAAATCTAAAATATTTATTTTATGGTATGTTAAATGATCCCTAGGTGATTGTAAGATTTGATCTGAGCACGAATAAAATAAAAATTATTTTAATTTTACCTTTCCACTGCATGTTTTCATGAGATAAAAAAAATCTGTATGCTAATCACCTAGAAATTCAACAAAATACTGGTACTCTGATATCTTAACAGTGGAGGTTATGCACTAGTATTTCAATATCTTATCGGTGAGGTGGTTAAATACTAGTATTTGATACCATACCAGTGAGAGTTATACATTGGTACTTTGATTTAGTTCATGGCTGTCGAAATAAAAGTGATGTTTTGAAAGAAATTGATTCACAAATGAAAATGAATTTGCATGGACTTATTTGATTAGTGTTGTATATTCTGAATTAGTGCACCTTACGTGCTTAAATTTAGTATATTATTATTACTGAATTGATCTAGTTAAAATGTATATTGCTTACTGGTCTATCTAGCTTATTATTTTATATTTTACTATTTTTATAGATTCAAAAGACTAGCTTGACTTGGAGATTCTACATGAGAGAGTAAATTAGAAACAGAATATGATATCTTTATTTTAGATTAAGATTTAATGAAATTGATGGAAAACTATAAAATTTTATTTTATAAAATATTTGATTTAGTTATTTGAATTTAAGTCGAACATTAATTATTTAAATTTTATTCCATTATCACTTTATAATATTGTGATAAAATACTTTGTATGCTTGTAGGAAGAGTTTTTTATGAAAATATGGTGGTTGTCATGACCCCTGACTCTCGATTTTAGGTCAAGGGCGTGATAGCTTGATAACATGAAGTCACTCCTTAATGACTTTGATGGTCTGCTATATAAAGAGCTCTCTGGATGTCTTCCTCCTATCTAAGACATCTAGAATGCAATAGACCTCGTATCTAGATGCGATAAATAATGTCCTGCCATGAGTACGAGGGCTAAACTAGTGGATAAACCACCTAATATGGTGAACTAGGCTTAATCTTTCACGAACTCCTCAGCGAAATGGGCAAAAGCAGCGTGCTAGCATATGGATGCAGAGGCAAAATCCTTGTAGCTAAGGGGCATTCAGAAGCAGACTAAGAGGTGAATGTAAAATGAGAAGAGTTCAAAATTCTGCAACACTCACAAATGAACAGAGCCAAAAACTAGTAGTCAAAAAAAAATAAAGAAAAGAGAAAAACCCAAGACTGCACGAAAATTGATTAACATTTGGTCATCTTCAAATCCAGAAAGATGCAATCATTACAAATTATATCAAGTACAATTTTAGCTAATAAAAAAAACTAATGTGATAATGTAATAGCATTACAAATTACTAACTAGAATTTTATGAAACATCTTATAGATTTTATAACAATAATTTCTCTAGCATCCGGTTTATCCAATTGTAACCTACTTATTCTATTCCAAAAATTTTTACATTGGAGAGGAAGCACCATCAATTGCTTAAGCATAGTCTTATTCAATATCAGCTACATCAAGTTTTATTTATACTTCAAACACATACTTATACTACTAATAAAATCTATTTTAATCAAACGAATCGAAATGGACATGACACAATTAGATAAAATTAAATCTTCATTATATCTTTGAAAAGTGTTGCCCAGCTAGGCAACCTAAGAGGGAGGGGTGAATTGAGTTTTTAAAAATTTAAAATTAATCTAGAACCATAAGGATTAAGTAATAAAAGGCAAATTAGTTGAAGTGAATGATTTAAGCAAAGCGAAGATATTAGATGCAAGAGTGCAAGAAGAAAAAAAAAAAGATAGAGAACAAGCACACCACAAACAACCAAGATTTATAGTGGTTCGGTGCCAACCTTGCACCAACATCCACTCTCCAAGCTCCTACTTGGAAATTCAAATCCACTAAACCGTATTCAACAAGAATACAACATCGATACCTCCGACTCTAGCTATCTCAAGCTAGAACACTTATTTTTCGGATACAAGCCAATCCAATACAATCCGATTCAAGGTTCAGATCAATCTTTCTACATTTTGGAAACCTTCCAAAACTAAAGATCAACTCAAAAATAGAGTATAATAGTTAATCATATGGAAATACAAATGTAGCTCCTTTAATGAGCAAATAAAGCTTTAAATACACTTTACACAATAATAAAGAAGCTTTTCTGATTCTCCTCAAGGTTATTGAAGACTTGAATGAGCTCTTGAGAGGTTGGTGAACTTGAAATGAAAGCTTCTTTAACTTCAAGAAGGCTCTTTGCTTAGGGCTGAAATGAATGCTTGAAAAACTCTACTTTATTCCCTCCTTTAAGTGCCTTTTATAGCTTCAAATGATGGTGGAAAGTGATCTGAGTAGTTTTAGAGCCGTTGGAGATCATTAAATGAGCATTAAATGTGTCAAAACAAGCTGAAAAACTAGCTGTTATGAAGTTTTTTTATCGCAGGAGTCGACTCATAGGGTAGACTCATACACATGAGTTGACTCATGGGATCGACTACTATGGCACAGAACAGAAAATGATTGTTCTGTAAATTTGACATGCACAACAATAGAGGTCGACTCATAGGATCGACTCATACACAGGGGTCGACTCATGGGGTCGACTCAATTGGGTATGCCAGTCAAAAAATAGCATGTCGTTCCACCCCATTTGATATGAGTCGACTCATGGGGTCGACTTAATTTTATAAATATTATTTTTTTTCAAAATACACATCCAAAAATATTGAGATTGCCTCCAAAAGATCACAAATCTTCTGTTCTTGCTCTTGAGGCTTTCGAGTTAGGACTTGATGAAATTATAATTTTGCCCCTAAAAAAAATAAATCTTTTTTCAAGTCAAAATCATTAGTAATCCCCTCAAATGCTTCGTAATTATCAAAATCAATTCAAGGAGCAACAATTTCTCATTTTTTGATGATGATAAAATACTTGAGCAAAAGCAGAGTATAACATATATATAAGGCATTAAACATGAATTTTAAATTTATGAAGATGCATCACTTAAACATCATAACCAGTTATTTGAATAAAATGCATCATGAGTAGTTTGAAGATCAATTTAAAATTTGCTTATTACATCATTGCTTTGAAAAATTACTGACAATTTTGGTTCTTTGACACATTTGCTTTGACAATTTTGCTCATTTACTTTGACAATTTTGCTTATTGCTCTCGATTCTATTTCTCTATTGCTTATTGCTCGATCTCAATTTTTGATTCTCTACTCTCCCTTTTTGACAACATCAATTAAGATTTTGAAGAGAGAAAAAAAAGGATAACATAAAGGACATATTTTCTCTACTCCTCCTTTTTGATACCATATTTTATTTCTTTACTCTCTCTCTTTCATTGTTTATTTCTCTACTCCTCACTATAGCAATTATAAAAGACATATCAATTTGCTCATTTAGAAGATATTGCTATTCATGATATCTCATCACACATATATGAGTCATTTTTCATATCTTATAATTAAAATATTTTAATTGATCCTATTCATAAACATTAATCCAAAGACATTCATTAAAATTCAAAGCATAAAAATATATATATATATCAAAATGTGACTGAATACATTAAGTCAAAATACATAGATCATACAAAAATCATGGATAACAACTATCCAAAAGTCAATCAGCCAACAAAATACAAAGGCCATAAGATAGATCCTAGACAAAAATAAAAAAAAAAGATTCACTATTCTAGATCTAATAGATATCATGGCTAAAGAGATCAGAATCTAAAGAGTCAGAGATATAATAAGGAGATGTAGGATCAAATCCATGGACACGACTCGATCACGTCTACCTCGACCACGGGTAGAAGTACCGACACGAGTAGAGGGGCGAGGGGATCCTGGAGCCTGGAAAGCTATGGACTGTGCTAGAAGAGAAAGTCTGATGGTGTCCAAAAGATCCAAGGCTCTCGACACAGACTGCATCATAGTACTAAACTGAGTAGAGGCAGTCTCACTACAGCCCCTGATCTCTCTCCTCAAAAAGTCAAATCCACTCTCTAAAACTCCTCAAAGTCTAGCCGCCTCTGCAGATAGATCTGAGACCTCTGTGACATCCTCATGCGGTTGGGGATGGGCTAAAGCTAATACTTGCCTCAACAAATCTAGAACTCTATCCGTCAGTCTCAGAACACATCCCTTAAGCTCCTCAAGTCGTACGGACTGAGCTGTAAGCATTTAAAAAATAGTAGAGATATGAGGGATCAAAGTCTGGTCTGAGTCATCCTGAGATGTTGACTTCTGAGCAAAGACTAAGGTGGCAAACTACTGAGATAAAATGGAGGCAACATGCTGGGACATCAGCTCAATCTGATCATCTACAAGTCTGAACAATGGGCTCCAGATCTGATCTAACCAAATCTGATTCAGGTTCAGCAACTTATGTCGGTTTTTCTACCTACCGAACTTCATCAAGTTTGATCTTAGAGGCAACAGTCCCTTCACCAAGGAACTCCTTTTCCAAAAAGATTGTCTTAAGGCTGACAAACACCTTTTGCTCATCAGCTAGGTAGAAATAATACCCTTTGGTCTCTTTTGGATACCCTATGAAATAATACTTGTTAGACCTAGGTCCAAGCTTGTCCGTAATTAAACGTTTAACATAAATCGGACACCCCCAAACCCTAAGGTGTGAGAGTACTGGCTTACATCCTATCCATATCTCATATGGCATTTTGGTTACAGACTTACTCGGAATCCTATTTAGAAGATAACAAGCCGATTCGAGTGCATATCCCCAGAGAGTGATCGACAGACCAGCAAACCCCATCATGGATCGAACCATATCCAACAAGATCCGATTCCTCCTTTCAGACACACCATTATGCTGTGGTGTTCCAAGAGGAGTCCACTGAGAGAGAATTTCATTCTCCTCAAGATATGTCAGAAACTCATTGGAAAGGTATTCACCTCCTCGATCAGATCGAAGAGTTTTATACACTTTCCAGTTTATTTTTCTACCTCATTTCGGAATAGTTTGAATATTTCAAATGACTCTGACTTATGCTTCATTAAGTAGACATACCCATACCTCGATAGGTCGTCTGTGAAGGTTATGAAGTAGAAATATCCACCTCTTGCACTTGAGCTCATGGGTCCACATACATCAGAATGTATCCGACCCAAGAGTTCACTGGCTCGCTCACCTTTTTCAATAAAAGGTGATTTGGTCATCTTTCCAAGAAGATAGGACTCACAGGTTGGAAGTGAATCACAATCACCAACTTCAAAAATTCCTTCTTGAGCCAACTTGTTTATCCTATTCTTATTGATATGACCAAGCCTACAGTGCCAAAGGTAGACTTCTGACATATTTTCCATTCTAGGATGTTTACCGGAGGTTTGAACCACATTAACAGGCTGTGATAGTAAGTAAATTCCATTATTTAGTTGTCCAACAAATATTGTAACACCATTCAAAATGATATTGTAAATATTTTTTTTATTAAAAATTCATAACTGTACATGGCCAAAAGTCCTACAAAAATAATATTTAATAACAACTTGGACAATAGTGACATTCACTCAGAATTACATTACGAGAGTTGATTACAAGGTTCATGATTCCTAAAGTCAGAACTGGAACTTTGCTTCCATCTCCAACGTTCAGGAACCTCTCGCCTTCATCAAATCTCCTGCTAACCTACAGACCCTGCATCGAATTACTGAAGTAAAATTTGAGTGCAGGGGTAAAATGATAATTTTAAAACTTTTTTAAAATCACTATTTTACAGTGAAAATAATTAATTAATCTAATTAATTAATATGTGTTTATCCTACACTAGGATCTAAATATGATATATAGCATGCATGTATTTAAATTTAAAATTCAAATTTGAACAGTAAACAATTTATTGTTCTGTGTTCAGAACACAATACCTTTGTGCGGGTAGTCGATCACCGTAATCTGATCACCGTCGGGAGGATTTGATCATCGCAACACAGCCACACAGTGTGTCTGGCCTCTGTGGATCATCCACATGAAGCTTTCAAACTGATCAGCTCCTCACGAGAGCTAGCTCGTTGTAGAGCCCTTTCGATGGCCGATGCTGATCGAACTCCCTCGATCGATGTTTGCCGACTCCTCGAATGCTCTGGATCATCAGCAAGTATGCTTGAGAGGTTGATGAATCTCTCTCTAAAATTTGGTGGGCTCATGACACTCGTAGCTCACCTTCTCACTTCCCGAAACCCAGGCTGAAACCCTAGGAAACTCATTGAAAAACCCTGCGCCCACTTTTCTTTCTTTTCTTTCTTTTTCTCTTGGAAGTTTTAGACTTTCTACTCACGCACAAGGGTTCCTCATGCCCCACTTTCTCTCTTTTCTTTCTTTTTCTCTCAGAAGTTTTAGACTTTCTACTCACGCACAAGGGTTCCTCACGCCCCACTTTCTCTCTCAAAAAATTTTTTCGCACGCCCCACCTCCCTATCTCTTTTAAAATAGTTCAAAACGTGTCTTATCCACGTGAGAGGATAAAGATAAGTGGTTGCATATTTGAATTCAAATCAAATTTGAATTCAAATGCAAACCAACTCATCCCTATCCACTTGGGCGTGAGAAGAGAAGGTGCGTGGCTGCTTTGTGCATGGAAAGGTTTTACGAGAAACTCTTTCTCGTGTAAGATATGGGGCGCTAAAGAGGATAAGGACATGGTGCATGGATTGGTTGCTCACTCAAATTCAAACTTTGTTTTGAATTTGAATGGCCAACCAACCATCCTTATCCACCTATGTGGCACACAAAAGTGGGGCGTGGGAAGGGCTTTGCGTGAGAGAAAATTCATGAGAAGTTTCTTCTCGTGAATTCAAATGGGCGCAGAGATATGAAGTGGCATAGGGATTCAAATTCAAATGGTGGTTTAATCATAATTGAACCAACCTAATCAAAATAGGTTAAGAACAATTAGACTAAATTAAATCTAACTTAATTAGGCTTAATTAGGCTCAATAAAATCCTAATCAAATTAGGAATTGACTAAGCCCAACCCCTGATCAAATCGGGAACCAAACCATCTCGACGATTAGATCAACTCTTAACCTAATCGGGTCAAACCCAACTGAATCCAATTCAATTGGACTTGATCCAAAAATAATTATTCAATTAAATTGAGTTAATTAATGATCAAATTACTAATTAAACCTCTCATAAATACTGAGTCCAAATCTGATGGGCAATCGGGTATCAAAGTCCATCGATATGAAACCTTGATCGAAGAGTCCCAAACTAGTGGGACTCTTGACCCCGGTACCCAAAATATATGGGACTCATGATCAGAAAATCTTGATTCTCGATCACAGAGTCCCAGACAAGTAGGACTCATAGTCCATAAATATTAAGACTCTTCATCAGCCATCAGATCAGATAGGAACCTCTAATGTGTGTGACCCCGCAGGTTCGAACCTAAGCTGGTAGCACAGGAACCAATTTTTGTACTAATCGAAGTGACCATCTAGCAATGATACCCGACATCCAGATAGGTCGAATAGTCGCAATCGCAACACTCAGAACGTACGTGAATATGGTTACTATATAATTCATCTCTTTTGACCCCTTTGTTTAGGATGACTCAGGGTTAAACACGACTATACACAGCTCCAGAACTGGAGTGGTCAATCTCATCTTGACACACGTACCGACAAGTCAAGTACTTGACTACACCCAGCATCCTTCCGTTACTGAATTAGAAATTCAGGTAGTCCAGTGCCTAAGTGCAGTGAGTTGCTTGCAAGTTACCGTGGCGGTCTCAGGTCGGAGGGATAGTTATACCCATATCCTATCGGAGTAAATCTTGACAGCAAAAAAAGCTCCGAAGTCGGTCACGTTCAGTGCAGATGTACCCTTACATCTCACCTGTATGCCATACCGGTGTCTCCACACTCCTTGGTTAAGAGGACAACCAACCCATATGGCACACAATGACCTATGCTTGATAAACGTTATTGTCCTTGGTAACAACATATCATTTGGTCACGAACATGTTTAAGGACTAAACGACAAATCCTCCTTTGTCGAGTCTAAATAGTCCTAAGGACTTCACCACAATAAAGAAGTTCATTAGAAGATGACAATTTGTGATGAAAAATGCCAAAATAATTTTTATTTATTTATGATTTATGTAATAATACAATAAAGAGCACAACTGTCAACAGGCTGATGATTGGCTTTGGGATACTATTCCCAACAATCTTTCATTTGGCCTAAAGCCAATCAGTGCAGTATCTAATATCCATCTTCGACTTGAAATCGTCGAACTCCTTCACCGTAATGGCTTTAGTGAATGGGTCAGCCAGGTTCTCCTTTCCGTCGATCTTCTGAAGGTCGATATCTCTTCGATCCATGATTTTTCAGATGAGATGGTAGCGGCGCAGAATATGCTTCGTCCACTGGTGTGCCTTTGGTTCTTTTGCCTGAGCAATGGCTCCAGAGCTGTCACAGTAGAGCAGAACTGGACCAACAAGGGAGGGTGCTACTCCAAGCTCGATGATGAATTTCCTCAGCCACACCACTTCTTTGACAGTGTTGCCCAGCTATGCAACCCAAGAGGGGGGGTGAATTGTGTTTTAAAAAATTTAAGCTTAACTAATTACTTATGAAAAGTATTTGTTAAAAGCTTGATGAATGAGGAGAAAGACTTTAGTTCAAGATTAATTACCTAAAGCAAGAATGCAAGGATATAATAAAGAAATAAAGAGAAACAATAAAGCACACCACAAACACAAGGATTTATAGTGGTTCGGTGCCAACCTTGCACCTACATCCACTCCCCAAGCTCCTACTTGGGAATTCCAATCCACTATACTTGTATTCAACCCGAATACAAATATCGGAAACTCCGACACTAGCTATCCCAAGCTAGTCCACTTGTTTTTCGGGTACAAGCCAATCCAAAATACTCCGATTTCAGGTTCGGATCAACCTTCCCTTGTTTTGGAAACCCTCCAAAAATAAGAACAATTACTCACAAAGAGTAAGACAGTTTAGAGCACAAATAAGTACAAGAATAGCTCCTTAAATGAGCGAATATAACATTAAATACACTTTACTCAAATGAAGAATCCTCTTTTTGGATTTCCTCAAGGTGGATGAAGAGTTGAATGAACGCTTGAGGAATAGGTGAACTTTGATTGAAGGCTTCTTGAAGGCTTTGAAAGAGCTCTTGATCAAGGTTGAAAAGTTGGCTTGAAAAACCTTCTCTTTGAATGCTCTTGAATGCCCTTTTGAACGCTCTTGCTTTTCTCTTTTCAAAATCTCTTGTATCTCTCGTGTATATTGTAGATCTCCTGTCTCTCTCGTGTATATTGTGGATCCCCTTTTTGTTTTTTTCCTTTTGAAACCTTTTATAGATTTAAGAAACAAGGGAAAACATTTTAGGCAGAAAAAGAGCCGTTAGAGCATTTAACGTGAGCATTAAAGGTAATTAAAACAGGCAAAAAACTAGTCGTTGCGGACAATTCCCATCGCAGGGGTCGACTCATGAGTCGACTCATGCTTCAGGGGTCGACTCATGAGTCGACCTCTGTTGCAAAGACCAGAGATTTGGGTTTCTGGATATTTTGGCCCAAAACAGCAGAAGTCGACTCATGAGTCGACTCATGCCTTGTGGGTCGACTCATGAGTCGACTCACAGGTCGTGCCAAGCCAAAAAACCAGCGTGCCAAGGAAAATTTTAGCATGCCAAGCAGCTCATTGTGCCATGAGTTGACTCATGAGTCGACTCATGCACTTCAAACATTCATAACTTCAAAAATATAAGTCCAAAAATAATGAAATTTTCACCAATAGATTACAAATCATTTGTTCTACCAAATGATACTATCAAATCAGGATTTTAGTAAAATTATGATTTTATCCCTGAAGAGCATAAAGACTTTTTCAAATAAAAATATTTGTATCCCTTCAATCTGCTTTGTAATCATCAAAATCAATCTAGGAGCAACAGACAGTATCTGATGCAGCGACATACTCCACCTCGCAAACTGAATCAGCCACTGTGTGCTGCTTGGAACTTTTCCAGCAAACAGCCCCACCATTAAGGGTAAAAATAAATCCCGACACACTCTTGCTGTCATCGTGATCAGATTGAAAACTAGAGTTTGTAAACCCTATAAGTCTCAAGTCCGATTCACCATAAACAAGCCACTGGTCCTTAGTATTTCTTAAATACTTCAGGATGGTTTTAACAACCTTCCAGTGATTCTCCCCTGGATCAGATTGGTATCTACTCACTACCCTTAGTGAGTATGCCACATCTGGTCGTGTACATGTCATGGCATACATGATAGATCCTACTGCCAAAGCATATGGAATTCTACCCATACGCACTCTCTCTTGAGGTGTTGTCGGACAATCCTTCTTCGAGAAAGAAATTTCATGACCTATCGGTAGATAATCTTTCTTGAAATTCTCCATGCTGAACCTCGTCAGTATAGTATCAATGTATGTGGACTGAGATAAGTCAAGCAATCTTTTAGATCTATCCCTATAGATCCTCATCCCTAGGATGTAGGAAGCTTCTCCCAGATCCTTCATGGAGAATTGTGACGACAGCCAAATCTTTATTCCCTGTAATGCAGGGATATCATTCCCGATCAAGAGAATGTCATCCACATACAATACAAGAAATACTACTACTGGACCATTAGCCTACTTATAAATGCAGGGCTCTTCTTCATTCTTAACGAAGCCATACGTCTTGATCGTCTTATCAAAATGTATGTTCCAACTCCGGGATGCCTGCTTGAGTCCATAAATGGACCTCTGTAGCCTGCACACCTTAGACTCATCTGTGGATGTGAATCCTTCAGGTTGTATCATATACACCTCTTTGTCCAGCTCTCCATTTAGGAAAGCTGTTTTCACATCCATCTGCCAGATTTTATAGTTCAGATGGGCAGCTATCGCAAGCATAATCCGAATGGATTTAAGCATTACCACAGGAAAAAATATCTCGTCATAGACTATACCATAATGTTGACGATATCCCTTGGCAACCAAACGGGCTTTATAGGTTTCCACCTTTTCGTCTGCACCCCTCTTCCTCTTGAAGACCCACTTACACCCTATGGGTTTTACTCCTTCAGGTGGGTCAACCAATGTCCACACGTCGTTCACCTTCGTGGACTCCATTTTAGATTTCATGGCCTCTAGCCATTTCTCAGAGTCAGGTCTCTGCATTGCATCCATGTAGGTGATCGGATCTTCATCATTTTCATCAAGTTCGATAGGATCTCCATCCCGGACCAAGAAACCATAGTATCTATCTGGTTGATGTGGTACTCTACCAGATCGCCTTAAGGGTGCATGAACAATGGGCTCCGGATCTAATCTAATCAAATTCGGTTCAGGTTCAGCTACTTGTGTCAATTTTTCCACCTGCCGAACTTCCTTAAGTTCGACCTTAGAGGCAACAGTCCCTTCACCAAGGAACTCCTTTTCTAAAAAGATTGCCTTAAGGCTGACAAACACCTTTTGCTCATCAGCTAGGTAGAAATAATACCCTTTGGTCTCTTTTGGATACCCTATGAAATTACACTTGTCAGACCTAGGTCCAAGCTTATCCGTAATTAAATATTTAACATAAGCCGGACACCCCCAAATCTTAAGGTACGAGAGTACTGGCTTACGTCCTATCCATAACTCATATGGCATTTTGGTTACAGACTTACTCGGAACCCTATTTAGAAGGTAACAAGCCGATTCGAGCGCATATCCCCAAAGAGAGATCGGCAGACCAGCAAACTCCATCATGGATCGGACCATGTCTAATAAGATCCAATTCTTCCTTTCAGACACACCATTATGCTGTGGTGTTCCAAGAAGAGTTCACTGAGAGAGAATCCCATTCTCCCCTAAATATGTCAAAAACTCATTGGAAAGGTATTCACCTTCTCGATCAGATCGAAGAGTTTTAATATACTCCCAGTTTATTTTTCTACCTCATTTCAGAATAGTTTGAATATTTCAAACGACTCCGACTTATGCTTCATTAAATAGACATACCCATACCTCGATAGGTCATCTGTGAAGATTATGAAGTAAAAATATCCACCTCTTGCACTTGAGCTCATAGGTCCATATACATCAGAATCTACCAGATCCAAGAGTTCACTGGCTCACTCACCTTTTTCAGTAAAAGGTGACTTGGTCATCTTCTCAAGAAGATAGGACTCACAGGTTGGAAGTGATTCACAATCATCAACTTCAAGAATTCTTTCTTGAGCCAACCTGTTTATCCTATTCTTATTGATATGACCTAGCCTACAGTGCCAAAGGTAGACTTCTGACACATTATCTATTCTAGGGTGTTTACCGGATGTTTGAACCACATTAACAGGTTGTGATAGTAAGTAAATTCTATTATTTATTTATCCAACAAATATTGTAACATCATTCAAAATGATATTGCAAACATTTCTTTTTATTAAAAATTCATAACCGTACATGGCCAAAAGGCCTATAAAAATAATATTTAATAAAAAGCTTGGACAATAGTGACATTCACTTAGAATTATACTACGAGAATTGATTACAAGGTTCATGATTCCTAAAGCTAGAACTGGAACTTTGCTTCCATCTTCAATGTTCAGGAACCTCTCGCCATCATCAAATCTCCCACTGACCTGCAGACCCTACATCGAATTGCAAATATGATAAGGGCTTCCGGTATCCAATACCCAGGCAGTAGTATCACAAATGAAAAAGTTGCAAGGTGTTATCATATAATTACCTCGCTTCTTCTTCGACCTGTTTGAATCCAGGGAGGTAATGTATAAAGGACAGTTCCTCTTCCAGTGCCCCTGTTTCTTGCAAAAGAAGCACTTCGCCTGGCTCTGGTCGAGCTTGCACTTCTTGGTCTGACCCTGTGCAGACGTCCCAGCATGCGACTGCACCTTCTTGTTCTTCTTCTTCTTGTTCTTCTTTCCTTTCTTAAAGGGTCGACGACCAGAAGAAGACCCTCCCACAATATTCACTGACTCCTTATGGAGCTGGTGGTCCTTCTCAAAGTTCTGTAGTAACCCCAACAAACCGTGGTAGTTCACTGCAGGCTTTGTCATTCGAAAATGAGTAAGGAAGGGGAGGAAGGACTTGGGCAAAGAATTAAGGATCGCATCCTTACCGAGCTGCTCGTGCAAGGAAAAGCTCAGTTTACTTAGGCGCTCAATCATTTCAATCATGTACAGTACATGATCAGTGATTGAGGCCCCATCCCTCATTCGAGCATTGAAAATGGCACAACTAGTTTTGTGCCTTTCAATGTCATCAGGTATGCCAAATGAGTCGCTCAACATTTGAAGCATCTTTTGTGGCTGGGCATTCTCAAACCTGTGGCTGAACTCATCATTCATTACCGTCAGTGTTATACACCGAACGGTGGTGTGGTCATTGAGCCACTTCTGGTAAGTGTCTCGGACCGTGCCTCTAGCGTTCGGGGCTGGCTCCTCTGGTGTCGGATCCGTTACTACATAAAGGATCCACTCATGCTCAAGGATGATTTTTAATTTTCGATACCAGCTATCAAAATTCGATCCCATGAGCTTGTCATTATCTAATAAGGACCAGAGTGACAAGGTAGTGGCCATAGCTGCATAAAGGAAAACCAGACCTCTATTAGTATATAAATTATTAATACTAAAGACTTGAACTTTAGTCTAAAATTTTTTCCAATATTTTTACGAACTGGTAGCCTCAACCTCTAATTCAAAGAATTACTTTAATTCCTTAGTGGGTACTAGAATCCACACAGACTACACACGAGCCCAACTTTGGTTGGTCAACCCATGTGCATCTATGGGTAGGTTCATAACCAGTTATTTCTCTAAACAACTTCTAGTAATAAATTTTTGCCCCAGAACCTAATCAGTAGGCTTTGGCCTCCACTGAAAAGATCTGGTTAGGTCCAACCATTAATATGACTTGATTTGGTGAATCGGATCAATAAATGATCAGGCCAGACTTTGGCCGGCCAACCTGACCACCATCAGAAAGATAAAATCAAATTATCATAATATGAATGATAATTCCATTAGTCAATAAGCACTAGGCCTTTGGGCCTCCAATGATTATTAAACTAATGGATTCATTATCACTCACTTAATGGGAGGCTATGACTTAGTTATCACTATAACTTAATCATTTTAGGGACCTAATAATTTTGAGAATTTTATTAAGTGAAGGAAGAGAAGAAATTAACCAGCCAATTTCAATCCTCCCACTGACTTCACCAAGTCAGATTAAAAAGGATTTAATTAAAGCCGGCATTAGGAGCACCTAAATCAGTCACACTGATTTACCTAATGACATGGATGAGCCCTAATCACCAAGTGATCTAATCAAAACCTAACTCATCAGGTTGGCCAGGTAAGTGAGATCAGTGGTGGGGATATGCCATTAACTCGTCAAAGATCGAATCAATGCGAGTAGCTCCCACTTAAGAACCATTGGTCAAACTGCCGAACTTACCTTAGACACCAACCGATTCATTAGTTTTAATTTGATCAACTTAGTAAATAGGGTTCCACCGCGTAGCCATGAATTAAATCCATCTTGGTCTAGTTAAAGACATAGACCCATTCAACTACAACTATTGGAGTTGAGTCTAGAGTATCCTTGACCTAATCTAATTCAACTTTTGATTAGATTTGACCAATTACTCTAATTTAGTCCATTTCTTTAAGCTAACCTTAGGTCTAACCTAATTATGGACCTAATCCATCTAACCCATTGACCCACAAATTTATGCAATTGTCTTAGGTCTTAATTCATAATTCTAGACCAACTTGACAACACTTAATTCTTTTAATTAAGTATTTGGGCTGATGGGTCAGGGTTTGCCTTTTCGAAAATAATTTTCAAATTTGAAAGGTTTTATTTTCTATTCACCAAATATGTTGACTTATTTCACAAATAGATCAGTACATTTCATAAATAGCAATCCTATTGCTAATTACATAACAGAAAATAACTCAATCAAAATAAATCATGAATATTCCTTTAGATCTAATCTAACACATTCATGATAAATTTTATAATTGAACCTTTACAATTAAGTCCTTTCGCTGATTCATCTGCATGGGATATAATTACAGCGGCACCCCTACTGCCATAGGAGACCCCATCGAATGGGAGGAGAGGGCCTTTAAACCCTACTTTTCTTCTATGACCAGACGGCCATGGCAACCAACCCAACTAGATTACTTGCTATTTGGATCAAGTATATCTAAATATACCAATTTCAAAATTTAAATTTCAAATTTTAAATTTTAAATTTTAAATTTCAAACAAATTTTAAATTTTAAATTTTTGAATTTCAAATTTTGAATTTTAAATTTTAAATTTTAAATTTTAACCAAATTTTAAATTTCAAATTTTTAAATTTTTAATTTCAAACTTCAAATTTCAAATTTTAAATTTCAAATTTTGAATTTCAAATGTTTGAATTTTAAATTTCAAACAACTTTCAAAATTCAAATTTTAAATTTTAAATTTTAAATTTAAACTTTTAGATTACAACTTAATATATGCATGTAAATTCATATATCATATCTTAGAACCTGCTCTGATACCATTTGAAGCAAAATTTGAGTGCAGGGATAAAATAATAATTTTAAAACTCTTTCAAAATTATTATTTTACAGTAAAAATAATTAATTAATCTAATTAATTAAAATATATTTACTCTACACTAGGATCTAAATATGATATATAGCATGCATGCATTTAAATTTAAAATTTAAATTTGAACAGTAAACAATTTATTATTCTGTGTTCAGAACACAATACCTTTGTGCAGGTAGTCGATCACCGCAATCTGATCACCGTCGGGAGGATCTGATCATCGCAATGCAGCCACACAACGTGTTTGACCTCTACGGATTATCCACATGAAGCTCCCGGTCTGATCAGCTCCTCACGAGTGCTAGCTCATTGTAGAGTCCTTTCGACGGTCAATGCTGATCGAACTCCTTCGATCGATATCTGCCGACTTCTTGGATGCTTTGGATCATCAGCAAGTGTGCTTGAGAGGTTGGTGAATCTCTTCCTAAAATTTGATGGGCTCACGACACTCGTAGCTCACCTTCTCACTTCCCGAAACCCAGACTGAAACCCTAGGGAACTCACTGAAAAACCATGCGCCCACTTTTCTTTCTTTTCTTTCTTTTTCTCTCGAAAGTTTTAGACTTCCTACTCACGCACAAGGGTTCCTCACGCCCCACTTTCTCTCTTTTCTTTCTTTTTCTCTTAGAAGTTTTAGACTTCCTACTCATGCACAAGGGTTCCTCATGCCCCACTTTCTCTCTCAAAAAATTTTTTCGCACGCCCCACCTCCCTGTCTCTTTTAAAATAGTTCAAAATGTGTCTTATCTGTGTGAGAGGATAAAGATAAGTGGTTGCACATTTGAATTCAAATCAAATTTGAATTCAAATGCAAACCAACTCATCCCTATCCACTTGGGCGTGAGAAGAGAAGGTGCGTGGCTGCTTTGTGTTTCACGAGAAACTCTTTCTCGTGTAAGATATGGGATGCTAAAGAGGATAAGGACATGGCGCATGGATTGGTTGTTCATTCAAATTCAAACTTTGTTTTGAATTTGAATGGCCAACCAACCATCCTTATCCACCTATGTGGTGCACAAATGTGGGGTGTGGGAAGGGCTTTGCGTGAGAGAAAATTCATGAGAAGTTTCTTCTTGTGAATTCAAATGGGCGCAGAGATATGAAGTGGTGCAGGGATTCAAATTCAAATGGTGGTTTAATCTTAATTGAACCAACCTAATCAAAATAGGTTAAGAACAATTAGACTAAATTAAACTCAACTTCATTAGGCTTAATTAGGCTCAACAAAATCCTAATCAAATCAAGAATTGACTAAGTCCAACCCTGATCAAATCAGGAACCAAACCATCTCGACAATTAGGTCAACTCTTAACCTAATCAGGTCAAACCCAACTGAATCCAATTCAATTAGACTTGATCCAAAAATAAGTACTCAATCAAATTGGGTTAATTAGTGATCAAATTACTAATTAAACCTCTCATAAATACTGAGTCCAAATCCGATGGGCAATCGGATATCAAAGTCCATCGATATGAAACCTTGATCGAAGAGTCCTAAACTAGTGGAACTCTTGACCCCGGTACCCAAAATGTGTGGGACTCATGATCAGAGAATCTTGATTCTTGATCACAGAGTCTCAGACACGTAGGACTCATAGTCCATAAATATTAGGACTCTTCATCAGCCATCAGATCAGATAGAAACTTCTAATGTGTGTGACCCCGCAGGTTCGAACCTAAGCCGGTAGCACAGGAACCAATTCCTGTACTAATCGAAGTGACCATCTAGCAATGGTACCTGATATTTGGATAGGTCGAATAGTCATAATCGTAACACTCAGAACCTACGTGAATATGGTTACTGTATAATTCATCTCTTTTGACCCATGTGTTTAGGATGACTCAGGGTTAAACTGTCAACCCGGATTAGATCATCCAAGTCATGCTCAACTCAATCAGTTCTGTGACTCCTCACTAGGACTTTTCTAGTCAAGGTTTTGCTAAATTGAAATACGACTGTACACAGCTCCAGAACTGGTGTGGTCAATCCCATCTTGACACACGCACCGACAGGTCAAGTACTTGACTACACCCAGCATCCTTCTATCACTGAATTAGAAATTTAGGTAGTCCAGTGCCTAAGTGCAGTGAGTTGCTTGCAAGTCACCATGGTGGTCTCAAGTCGGAGGGATAGTTATACCCATATCCCATCGGAGCAAATCTTGACAGCAGAACAGGCTCCGGAGTCAGTCACTTTCAGTGCAGATGTACCCTTACATCTCACCTGTATGCCATACCAGTGTCTCCACACTCTTTGGTTAAGAGAACAACCAACCCATATGGCACACAACGACCTATGTATGATAAACGTTATTGTCCTTGGTAACAACGTATCATTTGGTCGCGAACATGTTTAAGGACTAAACGACAAATCCTCCTTTGTCAAGTCTAAATAGTCCTAAGGACTTCACCACAACACAGGAGTTCATTAGAAGATGACAATTTATGATGAAAAATATCAAAATAACTTTTATTTATTTATGATTTATGTACTAATACAACAAACAGCATAACCATCAACAGGCTGACGATTGGCTTTGGGATACTATTCTTAACAATTACAGATATGATAAGGGCTTTCGGTATCCAATACCCAGGTAGTAGTATCAAAAATGAAAAAGTTGCAAGGTGTTATCATATAATTACCTTGCTTCTTTTTCGGCCTATTCGGGTCCAAGGAGGCAATGTATAGAGGACAGTTCCTCTTCCAGTGCCCCTGCTTCTTGCAAAAGAAGCACTCCGTCTGGCTCTGGTCAGGCTTGCACTTCTTGGTCTGACCTTGTGTAGACATCCCAGCATGCGGCTGCACCTTCTTGTTGTTCTTCTTCTTGTTCTTGTTCCCTTTCTTAAAAAGTCGACGACCAGAAGAAGACCCTCCCACAACATTCACCGACTCCTTATGGAGCTGGTGGTCCTTCTCAAAGTTCTGCAGCAACCCCAACAAGCCATGGTAGTTCACTGCAGGCTTTGTCATCCGAAAATGAGTAAGGAAGGGGAGCAAGGACTTGGGCAAAGAATTGAGGATCGCATCCTTATCGAGCTGCTCGTACAAGAGAAGGCCCAGTTTACTTAGGTGCTCAATCATTTCGATCATATACAGTACATGATCAGTGACTGAGGCCCTATCCCTCATCCGAGTATTGAAAATGACACAACTAGTTTTGTACCTTACAATATCGTCAGGCATGCCAAAGGAGTCATTCAACATTTGAAGCATCTCCTGTGGCTGGACATTCTCAAACCTGTGACTGAACTCATCATTCATTGCCGCCAACATTAACACCATATGGTGGTGCGGTCGTTGAGCCATTTCTGGTAAGTATCTCAGACTGTCCCTCTAGCGTTCGGGGCTAGCTCCTCAGGTGTCGGATCCGTTACAACATAAAAGATCCGTTCATGCTCAAGAATGATTTTTAATTTTTGATACCAGCTATCGAAATTAGGTCCCATGAGCTTGTCATTATCTAATAATGACCAGAACGACAGGGTAGTGGCCATAGCTGCATAAAAAAAAATCAGACCTTTATTAGTACATAAATTATTAATACTAAAGACTTGGACTTTAGTCTAAAGTTTCTCCCAGTATTTTTACAAACTGGTAGCCTCAACCTCCAATTTGAAGAATTACTTTAATTTTTTAGTGGGTACTAGAATCTACACAAACTACACATGAGCCCAACTTTGGTTGGTCAACCCATGTGCATCTATGGGTAGGTTCATAACCAGTTGTTTCTCTAAATAACTTTTAGTAATTAATTTTGCCCCAGAACCTAATCAGTAGGCTTTGGCCTCCACTGAAAAGATCTGGTTAGGTCCAACCATTAACATGATTAGATTTGGTGAATCAGACCAATAAATGATCAGGCCCGACTTTGGCCGGCCAACCTGACCACCATCAGAAAGACTCAACCAAATTATCATATTATGAATGATAATTCCATTAGTCAATAAGCACCAGGCCTTTGGGCCTCCAGTGATTATTAAACTAATAGACTCATTATCACTCACTTAATGGGAGGCTATGACTTAGTTATCACTATGACTTAATTATTTTAGGGATGTAATAATTTTTGAGGATTTTTATTAAAGGATAGAAGAGAAGAAATTAACCAGCCAATTTCAATCCTCCCACTGACTTCACCAAGTCAGATTAAAAAGGATTTAATTAAAGCAGGCATTAGGAGCACCTAAATCAGTCACATTGATTTACCTAATGACATGGGTGAGCCCTAATCACCAAGTGATCTAATCAAAACCTAACTCACCAGGTTGGCCAGATAAGTGAGATCAGTGGTGAGGATATGCCATTAACTCGTCAGAGATTGAATCAATGAGAGTAGCTCCCACTTAAAAACCACTGGTCAGACTGTCGAACTTATCTTAGACACCAATCGGTTCATTAGTTTTAATTTGATCAACTTAGCAAATAGGGTTCCACCGCGTAGCCATGAATTAAGTCCATCTTGGTCTAGTTAAAGACATGGACCCATTCAACTACAACTATTGGAGTTTAGTCTAGAGTGTCCTTGACCTAATCTAATTCAACTTTTGATTAGATTTGACCAATTACTCTAATTTAGTCCATTTCTTTAAGCTAACCTTAGGTCTAACCCAATTATGGACCTAATCCATCTAACCCATTGACCCACAAGTTTATGCAATTGTCTTAGGTCTTAATTTATAATTCTAGACCAACTAGACAATACTTAATTCTTTTAATTAAGTATTTGGACTGATGGGTCAGAGTTTGGCATTTTGAAAATAATTTTTAAATTTAAAAAATTTTATTTTCTGTTCACCAAATGTGTTGACTCATTTCACAAACGGATCAGCATATTTCATAAACAGCAATCCTATTGTTAATTATATAACAGAAAATAACTCAATCAAAATAAATCATGAATATTCTTTTAGATCTAATCTAATACATTCATGATAAATTTTACAATTGAACCTTTACAATCAAGTCCTTTCACTGCTTCATCTGCATGGGATATAATCGCATCGGCATCCCTACCGCTATAGGAGAATCTCATCGAATGGGAGGAGAGGGCCTTTAAACCCTACTTTTTTCCTATGACCGGATGACCATAGCAACCAACCCAATTAGACTACTTGCTACTTGGATCAAGTATATCTAAATATACCAATTTTAAAATTTAAATTTCAAATTTTAAATTTTAAATTTTGAATTTTAAATTTTAAACAAATTTTAAATTTTAAATTTTAAATTTTTGAATTTCAAATTTGAATTTTAAATTTTGAATTTTAAATTTTTGAATTTTGAATTTTGAATTTTAAATTTCAAAATTTAAATTTTAAATTTTGAATTTCAAATTTCAAATTTAAATTTTTAGATTACTACTTAATCTATGCATGTAAATGTATATCATATTTTAGAACCTGCTCTGATACCATTTGTGGTGATTTTAGTGCAGGAGTAAAATGATAATTTTAAAACTTTTTTAAAATTATAATCTTACAATAAAAATTATTAATTAATCTAATTAATTAACATATATTAACCCTATACAAGGATCTAAATATGATATATATAGTATGTATTTAAATTTAAAATTTTAAATCCTATAATAAATATTTTACTGTTATGTGTTCAGAACACATTACCTTCATGCAGGTAGTCGATCGTCGTAGTCTGATCATCGTTGGAAAGGTCTGATCATCGTAATATAGTCACATAGTATGTCTGGCCTCTGTGGATCATCCACACAAAGCTCTCGATCTGATCGGCTCCTCACGAATGCTAGTTCATCGTAGAACCTTTTTGACGGCTGATGCTGATCGAACTCCTTCGATCAGTATCTGTCGATTTTTTGGATGCTCTGGATTATCAACAGAGATAGTAGAGAGATTGATGAAGCTCTTCCTGAAGTTTGGTGGGCTCACGACACTTGTAGCTCACCTTCTCACTTCCCGAACCCTAGGTAGAAACCCTAGGGTACTCACAGAAAACCCTGCGCCCACTTTCTTTCTTTTCTTTTCTCTCGAAATTTTTTGAACTTTCAATCTCATGCATAAGGCCTTCTCACGCAACCTTCTCTCTCAGATCAGATATTTCGCATGCCCCACCTTCTCATCTTTTTAAAAATAGTGCAAGACGCATCTTTTCAATATTTTCACCACGTGAGAGGATAAAGCTAGGTGGTTGCTCACTAGAATTCAAATCAAATTTGAATTCAAATGCCAACCAACCTATATTTATCCACTCTATGCATGAGAAGAGAAGGGGTGTGGGTTCTTTGTGTGTGGAGAGTCTACATGAGAAACTTTTTCTCATGTAGAGAATAGGGCGCATAAAAGGATAAGGTGGCGCATGGATTAGTTGCCCATTCAAATTCAAACTTCATTTAAATTTGAATGGCCAACCAACCATCTTTATCCACCCAAATGGTGCACAAAGAAGGGGCGTGGGAAGGCTTTTGCATGAGAGAAAATTCACAAGAACTTGTTTCTCATGAATTCAAATAGGTGCAGGTGAGTGAGGTGGCGCAGGAAAATAAGTCAAGGTGGTTTCAAATCTAATTGAACCAACCTTATAAAAATAGGTTAGGCATAATTAGACTAAATTAAACCTAACATAATTAGGCTTAATTAGGCTCAATAAAATCTTAATCAAATCAAAAATTGATTAAGCCCAACCCTTGATCAGATCAGGGACCAAACCACCTTGGCGATTAGGTCAACTCTTAACCTAATCGGGTCAAACCCAACTGAATCCAATTCAATTGGACTTGATCCAAAAATAATTACTCAATCAAATTAAGTTAATTAGTGATCAAATAACTAATTAAACCTCTCATAAATACTGAGTCTAAATTCGATGGGCAATCAGGCATCAAAGTCCATCGATATGAAACCTCGATCGAAGAGTCCCAAACCAGTGGGACTCTTGACCCCGGTACCCAAAATGTGTGGAACTCATTATCAGAGAATCTTGATTCTCGATCATAGAATCTCAGATACGTAGGACTCAGAGTCTCCAAGCATTAGAACTCTTGGTCGAAGAATCTCAGTCCAGTAGGACTCTTCTCAGCCATCAGATCAGATAGGAACCTCTAATGTGTGTGACCCCACAGGTTCGAATCTAAGCCGGTAGCATAGGAACCAATTTCTGTACTAATCGAAGTGACCATCTAGCAATGGTACCCGACATCTGGATAAATTGAATAGTCACAATCACAACATTCAGAACCTACGCGAATATGGTTACTGTATAATTCATCCCTTTTGACCCCTGTGTATAGAACGATTCAGGGTTAAACTATCAACCCTGATTAGATCATCTGAATCATGCTCAACTCAAACAGTCCTGTGACTCCTCAGTAGGACTATCCTGGTCAAGATTTTGCTAAATTGAAATACGACTATACACAGCTCCTGAACTGGAGTGGTCAATCCCATCTTGACACATGCACCGACAAGTCAAGTACTTGATTACACCCAGCAGCCTTCCGTCACTGAATTAGAAATTCAGGTAGTCCAATGCCTAAGTGCAGTGAGTTGCTTGCAAGTCATCGTGGCGGTCTCAGGTCAGAGGGACAGTTATATCCATATCCCATCGGAGCAAATCTTGACAGTAGAAAAAGCTCTGGAGTCGGTCACGTTCAATGCAGATGTACCCTTACATCTCATCTGTATGCCATACCAATATCTTCACACTTCTTGGTTAAGAGGACAACCAACCCATATGGCACACAATGACCTATGCTTGATAAACATTGTCATCCTTGGTAATAACGTATCATTTGGTCGCGAACAGGTTTTAAGGACTAAACGACAAATCCTCCTTTATCGAGTCTAAATAGTCCTAAGGATTTTACCACAACACAGGAGTTCATTAGAAGATGAAACAATTTGTGATGAAAAAATACTAAAATAAGTTTTATTTATTTATAATTCATATACTAATACAAAAAAGAGCACAACTGTCAGCAGGCTGATGATTGGCTTTGGGATACTATTCCCAACACCTAGTAACTGTCTCTCCCTCAAAACTAACTTCGAACCTCCTAAAGATCAGGGTGAGTGCCATACCATAAGGCAAGTAAGCCTTAGACCTGTTCAGGGTCTCCCTCATGGCCTCAAATATTAAAGCAAGAAGGTTAAAGGGGGTCTCAGTGATCACATGGTACATGATGCAAATGTCCCTACCAGATAGGAGGTCATGTCTGCCACTCTTAGGGACACAGTTTGGTTACCATGTGATATAACAGCCTCATCTCAACAGAAAGAATTTTTGCTTCTAATTTATTCAAACTTCCAGTAAAAGTTCTTCCTAAGATAACATTAATTCCTTCTTCTTTGATTGGGAGCTCCATATTAGTATAGCGTTCATAAGGCAAGTGTAGGATTTGTCCCAAATGCACTGGATCAAGAATAATATCAACATCTTTCACTGTAGACTTTACTGTTCCATTGCAATAACTCAAATTTAAGTAAAATTCTCTGACCAAATCAACATAAGTATTTTTCTTTAATAAACAGTAAAACTCCCATCCTTGATTTTTAATCTTTGATCTACTAGAGAACCCTTCTTTTTCAAAAAACTTGAAATCTATATTTTTTTTGGATTTCACTTTTCGATTAGAGAGAGGTACCTTGCTTGGACTGATTGGGGACTGTGTAGAAGCTGAGTAGGATCTGGAGCTGGAATTGGAGCAGGAGAGGGCTTGGCTACCATTCTTTTTCTACGCTCAGTCTCTTCCAACCTGCGAACAGATTTTCTTCTCTGTGGGAGCTTCATTTTGGGAGCCATTTGGACAAGAAGGACTTGCAAGGAGTTTAGGAGACTAAATGAGATAGAGAGGAAAGGATTCTAGTGGAAAAGCCAAGATTTTGGAGAGGTAAAGCGCCGATTTGGAGAAGAGAGGTAGAATCTAGGGCAAGTTCGAACCACCCAAACGAGGAAGAAAGAGGAGAGGAAGTTGGTTCCTAAACGGGCAATTTAAAGGATGAAAATCGATGGAAAGAGAGATTTGAGAGAAATCTTTGATTTGAGGGAGAAGAGAGGGGGAGCTTTTGGTTTGGTGGGAGGAAGAAGAAGAAGGGCTGAGTCAGCTCAAAGAAAATTTTCCAATAAAAAGAGAGTGCTCGAAGTGTTTTGACAGAATTACAAGTTTACCCTAGAGTCGACCCTAGGGGTCGACTCATGGCACAGAAAAATTCATAAGAATGATGAAAAAATCTGAAATTTTGAGAGAAAAGTGTCTACCTAGAGATTGATCATGTGAAGTACAATTTTGAGCTTTTAAGAGAAAAGAAGAGATGAGAATTGAGCTCAACAAATTTGGTTCAATGAATTTTAGGTATTAAGAACTTGAAATTAGAGAGATACTTAAGCTGATGGATCAAGGATTCCTAGTTCTCTTCTAATTTCATAAAATCCATCTTCACTAAAGGCCTTGGTAAAAATATCAGCCAATTGTTTCTCAGTACATATATAGTCAAGAATTATATTATTATTTTGAACATGTTCTCTTATGAAATGATGTCTAATTTCAATATATTTTGATCTAGAGTGCTGAATTGGATTTTTAGTTAGATTGATAGCACTAGTGTTATCACATCTTATGGGAGTTTTATTGAGTTTGATGCCAAAGTCCTCAAGTTATTGCTTAATCCACAAGATTTGAGCACAACAACTTTCGGCTATAATGCATTCGGACTCGGTCGTAGACAGTGCCACCGAATTTTGCTTCTCGCTAAATCAAGAGATTAATTTAACTCCAAGGAATTGACAAGTTTCACTAGTACTTTTCTATCTAATCTACATCCAGCAAAATCGGCATCTGAATATCCTATTAAGTCAATTGATGAGTCTTTAGAATACCATAGTCCTAGAGTTTGTGTACCATTTAAATATCTAAGAATTCTTTTAACTGTATTAAAGTGTGATTTTTTTGGATTTGATTGAAAGTGAGCACAAAGATATACACTAAACATAATATCTGGTCTACTAGCAGTTAAATACAATAGAGAACCAATCATGCCTCTATAAAATTTTAAGTCTATATTTTTATCTCCTTCATCCTTGTCATGCTTACATGATGGGCTCATGGGTGTACCAATTGCTTTGAAACCCTCCATTCCAAATTTTTTGAGTAGTTCTCTTGTATATTTGCTTTGAATGATGGAGATTTCTTCCTTTGTTTGTTTGATTTGGAGTCTGAGAAAGAATGTAAGTTCTCCCATCATGCTTATCTCGAACTTCTCCTGCATGAGCTTAGTAAAATCTTGACAAAGAGTTTCATTAGTAGACCCAAAAATAATATCATCAACGTATATTTGTATAACTAAGATATCATCTTGATTTCTTTTAATGAAAAGGGTTGTGTCTACATTTCTTCTTGAAAAATTATTATTAAGCAAAAATTTACTTAGCCTTTCATACCAAGCCCTAGGTGCTTATTTCAAACCATATAATGCTTTGTTTAATTTAAAAATATGATTAGAAAAAGCATAATTTTTAAAATCGAGAGGTTGTTCTACATAAACTTCTTTAGCAATATATTCATTTAGAAAAGTACTTTTGATATCCATTTGGAATAACTTAAAATTCATAAAGTAAGCATATGCAAGTAAAAGTCTAATTGCTTCTAATCTAGCAACAGGTGCAAAGGTCTCATCAAAATCAATTCTCTCTTCTTGATTATAACCCTTTGCAACCAATCTTGCTTTATTCCTAATTACATTTTCATGTTCATCCAGTTTATTTCTATATATCTATTTTGTGCCAATTACTGAATAATTTTTAGGTCTTGATACTAAAGTCCATACATTATTTTTTTCGAATTGATTAAATTCTTCTTGCATTGCATTTATCCAATTATAATCTTTTTCAGCTTCATCTATAGTTTTAGGTTCAAAATGAGAAATAAATACAAAATGATTGTATGCATCTCTAAAAGAGAAATGAGTTCTTACTCCATGTGTAGGATCACCAATGATCAATTCTTTGGAATGATTGTGATCATACCTCTATTCTTTAAGTAGATCATTTGAGCCTTGAGGTTGTTCTTGTTATTCTTCACCTTCATCCTCTTGTTTGTTTTCATGTTCTTCTTCATTTTGAATTGTTGAGTCTTTTAGGGTGATCTCCTTCATCCCTTCTACAAGAGGATCTGCATCATCAATACCTTCATTCTTTCTTGAAGGAAGATCGTTAGTTTCATCAAAAACAACATGTATTGACTCCTCTACTACTAAAGTTCTTTTGTTGAAAACTCTAAAAGTTTGCTAGAAGAGGAGTAACCAAGAAAAATAGCTTCATCAAATTTTGCATCAAATTTTTCTAGTCTTTCTTTACCATTATTCAAAATAAAACATCGGCAACCAAAAATATAAAAATATGTAATATTTGGTTTTCTTCCTTTCCAAAGCTCATAGAGAGTTTTCTTTAAAATTGATCTAATTAAAGCATGGTTTAATATGTAACATGCAGTGTTAATTGCTTCCACCCAAAAATATCTTGAGAGGTTGCTTTCACATAGCATGGTACGGGCCATTTCTTCGAGGGTTCTATTTTTTCTTTCTACTATCCTATTTTGTTGGGGTGTCCTAAGTACTGAAAAGTTGTGGTCAATACCTTTTTTATCATAAAATTTTTTAAAATCTTGATTTTAAATTCGGTTCCATGATCACTTTGAATATTTTGAATTGAAAAACTTTTTTCATTAGTGACTTTTCGATAAAATTTTGAGAACACATGAAAAGTTTCATCCTTATGTGTCAGAAAGAAGACCCATGTAAAATGAGAGAAATCATAAATAATCACAAAGTCATACCATTTTTCACCTAGACTAGTAGTTCTAGTGGATCCAAATAAATCCATGTGCAACAGTTCTAATGGCCTAGAAATTAAAACAATATTTTTAGATTTGAATGAGACTCTTGTTTGTTTATCCAGTTGGTATGCATCACAAATTCTATCCTTTTCAAAATTTAATTTGGGTAAGCTAGTAACCAATTCTTTTTTAATAAGTTTTAAAAGTGAATGCATGCTAATATGTGCAAGTCTACGATGCCAAAGCCAATTAGTCTCATTAATCTTGGCATTCAAGGCTACTAGGCATTACATGTTTATTTTGAAAAGATCGTTAAAATCTATCATATAGACATTACCATGTCTATACCCAACAAATTTAATACCTTCATCAATAGGACTAGTTACTATGCATAATGGAGATTCAAAAATGACTTTGTATCCTTTATCACAAAATTGACTGATGCTTAATAGATTATATTTCAAACCATCTACTAATAAAATATTTTCAATATACTTGGAGGGAGTGATACCAATGTTACCTATACCGATGATCTTTCCTTTGCCATTGTCTCCAAAGGTGACCATCCCTCCATCTTTAGCATCAAGTGTGATGAATTAGGATTTATCACCAGTCATGTGTCTTGAGCACCCGCTATCAAGATACCATTTTTGATTTGTTCCTTGAGATGCAAGACACACCTACATACAAATATTAAGTTTTGACTTTAGGTACCCAAGTTTTCTTGGGTCCTCTTTGGTTAGTCACAATGGTTCCTTTTGGAACCCATTTTTTCTTCACATTAGATTTTTTAGATTTGTTAGAAAAATATGTATAGAATTTATGTCCTACTTTACCACATTTAAAGTAAGTAATATTTGAAAACTTGTTGCATGATGAGTTTACAAAGATATTTTTTAGAAGTTTTTGTTTCTTTAAAGGGTTATATCTAAGACCAGCTTTATCATAAATGACCTTTTGATTGTCAAGTATCATTTGAAGTTTATTTAAACTTAAAGTAAACTTTTCAATCATTGACTTTAACTTGACAATCTCATTTTTTAAGTTTAGATTTTTTTGAGACAAGATTGATTTTTCATTTGAAATAATCTCATTTTCTTTTAGTAAAGATTGATTCTTTGATTTCAATTTTTTGTTCTTTATCCCTAGCTTCTTTAGTTCATCAATTAGATTATAAAACACTTCATGAAGCTCTTCAAAGGTAAAGTCATTAGGAGTTTCAGTGTTTACCTCATTTTCATGTGCCATAAGGCACAAGTTGGCTTGTTCATTTGAATCTTCTTCTTCGGAGCTTGACTCATCACTTTCGCTCCATATAGCCATCATAGCCTTTTTCTTGTATTTCTTTGGACCCTTCTTAAGTTGTGGACATTCAGACTTAAAGTGTCCCAACTTCTTACATTCATAACAAATAAGGGGTTGCTCCTTATCTTTCTCTTTGCTATGTTTCTCTTTTGTAGGTGGCCTCTTCCTCATTCCTTGTCTTCTTTTCTTCAAATTCTTCTTAAACTTTCTAGTAACGAGGATCATTTCTTCATCTTACTCTTCATTTTTCATATCATCGGATTTCTCATCAAGTTGAGCAGTGGATTTGAGGGCGATTGTCCTCTTCTTTTTGACATCTTCTTCTTGATGTTGTTTTATACTTAGCTCGTGTGTCATTAGTGATTCTAGAAGCTGCTCTAAGGGTAAGATATTCAGATCTTTGGCTTCTTAGATTGCGGTCACTTTGGCCTCCCAAGTCTTTGGTAAAGACCTAAGAATCTTTCTCACGAGATCACTGTTAGAATAAAACTTACCAAGACTTTTTAGACCATTAATAATATCTGTTGGTGCAAAAATCCACCGGCATCGGAGAAGCTGGAGTCGAGGGAGCCGCGGTCACCACCAGGACCTGCAAAGAAAGTCTAAACCGGAGTTGGGGGTGCTCTGGCAAGACCCTCCGACGTTCAAGTCAGTTCTCTGCCTCAACAAGAATGGAGTGCTCGAACAAAAATTTT
Source organism: Elaeis guineensis (assembly GCF_000442705.2). Lineage (NCBI taxonomy): Eukaryota > Viridiplantae > Streptophyta > Magnoliopsida > Arecales > Arecaceae > Elaeis > Elaeis guineensis. The sequence continues at coordinate 34,606,614 of NC_025999.2, read as the reverse complement.
AGCAGAGTTTTGAGATAGAAATTAGAGCTTAGAAAATAACGTATCTGGGGTCCCCCTTTTATAGGCGGAGGGTGCAACAGACTGATAGCGACGTTTGTAACCGTCTGGCAGTGGGTCGCTCGGGGCCAGGAAGAGTTTGTTATGAAGAGTAGTGGAGTGAAATCGTGGCCTGCCACGTGGAGCCTGTTGCGGGGAGTGGAGCGGCGTCCGTTGTCGCAACTTGCCAGGGAGTAGAGCCACGCGGAATCCATCGCAGGAAGTGGAGCAGAGTCGTGGCCATTACTGTGGCCTGCCAGGGAGTGATGGAGCCGTGTGGTATCCATCGTAGGAAGTAGAGAAGAGTCATGGCCATTAATGTGGCCTGCTAGGGAGTGGAGGCCTGTTGGCCGAAGCTCGGTTGAGGTGCCTGGCGGAGAGAGGTAGCCATCCATCTAAGAGGAGCTCGGATGTCGCTGGTGAACCTTCTACCGTTGGGTGTCTTGGGCATTAATACTGCAGGCGAGGGCCACTTGCCGTAGGAGCTCGGTCAGAGGCTTTTCGCAGATGAAGTTCGGTTTCACACAGAATTCGACAGAGGGCCGACCGGCAGTGGACGTCGGATGGCACTGGAGAAGTTCATCCGCTGGAGGGGTCCAGCTGTTGGATTTCGTGTGTCGTAGGACTTCGCCCGAAATCTGTTCGCTACAGAAGTTCGGATGGAGTCCGATCTCTGTAGAAGCCCAGATGAGGATCACTTGTCGAGGAATCTTGGTCGAAGCCTGCCTACAACAGAAACCCGAAAGGAATTCGTCCACAATGGAAGCTCGGGTGAAGGCTTACAGTGAAAATCCGACGCGGACTGCTCGTAGTAGAAATTTGAAGTAGACCGCTTGTAGCAGAAGCTCGGGGTAGATCGCTTGTGGTAGAAGTATGAAGTCCGGCTCCCGTAGGAGTCCGAATGAAGTCTTCCTGCAGTCGGAGTCGGGGATGAAGTCCGGCTCCCGTAGGAGTCCGGATGAAGACTTCCTGCAGTCAGAGTCGGGGATGAAGTCCGGCTCCCGTAGGAGTCTGGATGAAGACTTCCTGCAGTCAGAGTCGGGGACGAAGTCCGGCTCCCGTAGGAGTCTGGATGAAGTCTTCCTGCAGCCAGAGTTTGGGGAAGACGTCTGGCTCCGGTAGGAGTCCGGACGAAGTCTGCCCGCAGTTGGAGTTGGGGATGAAGTCCGGCTCCCGTAGGAGTCCGGATGAAGTCTTCCTGCAGTCGGAGTTTGGGGAAGATGTCCGGCTCCCGTAGGAGTCCGGACGAAGTCTGCCCGCAGTTGGAGTTCGGGGAAGAAGACCGGCTCCCGTAGGAGTCCGGATGAAGTCTTCCTGCAGTCGGAGTCGGGGACGAAGTCTGGCTCCCATAGGAGTCCGGATGAAGACTTCCTGCAGCCAGAGTCGGAGATGAAGTCCGGCTCCCGTAGGAGTCCGGATGAAGTCTTCCTGCAGCCGGAGTTTGGGGAAGACGTCCAGCTCCCGTAGGAGTCCGGACGAAGTCTGCCCGCAGTTGGAGTTCGGGGGAGAAGTCCGGCTCCCGTAGGAGCCCGAACGGAGTCTAGAAGGTGGTCGACCACCGTAGATACCTGGATGGAGTCCGTTCGTCATAGAGAATCCGGTCAACACTGGTGGAGGTTTATCCATCGGCAGAACTCGGGAACATTGTGGAGGCTCGGCCACCGAGGAGGTTCGAAAAGATGTCGTCGAAGGTCGGGCGTCGGTAGAATCCCTGGAGGGTCACTCCTGACACGAACTTCGGCTGGGAGGTATTTTATACCCAACACCAGTCCTCCTACTTTCGAGTTCGAGTTTCGAATGAAGGAAGTACAGAGAAATTTTCACAGCCAAAGTTGCCCTCTCGAATCCTGCATGTGACCGTCCTCAAAAATCTTGGCATATAATGCATGCGTGCTGGAGTCTTTTCAAATCAGGGTGATCCGAAGAGTCCTTTCGGAATTTTTGCTGGAGCGTTGTCCCAAGTACGACGTAGTAATGGCTTTGTCAGCTGTCAGCCGCTTTTAGCCGCCTGCTGTGGCGACTGGGACACGTGACGAGTGTGGGTCGGCCTGGGGAGATCCGTGATCATTATAGCGCCAGATCTCATGGTCTATTTAAACCCGCCTTTCCGCCTCTAGGAGTCTCATTCCGCCAGAAAGTTCTGTCGGTGTCTGCCTTCTCTCCGAGGGCTCTGATCTTCCTTGGCGTCCACCTTGGCCCTAAGCATTCTTTGAGTCATCCCTATCCTCGCACTTCTGCATCCTTCGGAGCGACTTAGGTTAGTCCCAGAACTTTCGTTCCTTTTCTTGCCATCTAGGTGCCCCTTCTCCTCCATTTTTCTTCTGCCGCATTCCTCTGGTTTGGTCCCCCGCAAACCTTTCATCTCTTATTTCGCCTGATTCCTCCGGGGTTTCTAGGGTTCTTATTTGAAATATCTTCTGGTACCTCCGCCTCTAGCGGTTCCAGGAGCTCGTCTGTCTCAGTCCCCCAGAACCCTCATACTGTAGACGAACCCACATCTAGGACTGGGCCTCGCCCGATTTTTGCGTCGGGCGCCATTTCTTGTTCTCTGACTCTGGATGAACTTTTACTGATAAAGGTTCAGTACAGAGTTCCTCCAGAGTACGATCTGGAGCTTCCTGGTCCTGCCGACTGGGCTAGCACCCCCCCCACCTGGCTGTTTCTGCCTGTACCAGGAGGCCTTCTGTGCTGGGCTCTGGCTTCCGCTTCCGCCCTTCGTCGTCGCTCTTTTTTATTTTTTAGACATTTCTTTAGCTTCAGTCGCGCCGAATTCTTTTAGGTTTCTGATAGGGTTCTTCTCCCTTTGCCACGTAGTCGAAGTTCAGCCATCTCTTTCTTTATTTAGGTATTTTTACACCTTCAAACGCCATCCCTCGGCAAAGGACTGGTGGTACTTCTCCCTCCAGTTCGGCAAGAAGGGGTTGCTGAAAGGTGCTCCCTCTTCAATCCATAATTGGAAGAGAAAGTACCTTTACGTCCAATGTCCGACCTTGAAGCTGGGACTGCCCCCTTGGGGCTCCCTGAGGGACTCTGTCCATCGGGCCCCCAGCCTGGGGGAGGATGACCTTCAGGCCATCCGGAAGCTTCTTAGTTATCCAACTCCTTCCCTTCCCAATCTTCTGAAGGAGTAATTTTTGTTCAACATCGGCTTGAGCCCCCTGGACCTTGCGAGTATTCCATCTTTCCCTTCTTCTTCTTTTCTCCTTTTCTTCTCCCCTTTCTCTTTTTCTCTTTCTTTCTTCTTTTTTTTTTTTGTTGCACGTCACCTCTTCCTTTTTCATCCCATTGCTGATCTTCCTTTTTTTTTTTTTCAGGAATGGACGTCGAAGCAGCACGGATGCTTGCCAGGAGCCTCAAGGTTCACAAAAAGAAAGATGCTGCGGCCTCCGGGTCGGCAAAGAAGGCCAGAACGGAGGAAACAAGCTCGGCCATGCCCGCCCAGGCGGCTCTCGCGGTCGACATTCCTTCAGACGCCAAACCTTCGGATCCCCGAGCCTCTTCAAGGAGTTCTCCCACTGAGGTTCCCGCTTCGGGGGCCCGCTTCGAGAAGGTGCCAGGGGTCGAGAGGGGGAGGAGAAGGAAGACGGTGGTCTGCAGGGGAGTAGCCATCGAGCCACCATCGAAGAGTCCCACGGTTTCGAAGAAGAGCCGAGGGAGAATCCCTTTAATGATAGAGACCTGATAAAGCAACTGGTCGACGGCTGCATCTCGCCTGAAGTCGTCCAGAGGATCATTCACGCCGACCCCGAGCAGCGGGTTTGGGACTCTCTAGGGTCTTTTCTCGAGGTAAACAGATTCACTTTCCTCCCTCCCCTCGCACCTTCATTTAATTAGCTTTTCAACTTTCGTTCTGACCTCCTGGCCGCCCTTGCAGATCGGGCATCAGCTCCTTGCCAATATCGAGGCGACGAACCGGGTGAGGAGGGATGCCATCCAGGCGGAGGAGGGTCGCCGGGCTGAAGTCGCCCGCCTCAAAGAAAAGGCTGCCGAGGTAGCCAACCTCCAAGAGGCCCTTGAGAAAGAAAAGCAGGCCTCAGAGGAGATGGTGAGGAAGGCGGAGGCTGAGGTCGCAAATTTGACGGAGCAGATTTTGGTTCTGATCTTGGAGGCCAGGGTTCTAGCGGTGGAGGAGTTCAAGGCCTCTGCGGAGATGAGAGACCTAAACGTCAAGTTCGGCCAAGAAGCATTCATCAAAGGGTTCGAGCTCTGTCAAGAGAAGGTGGTCAAAAAATTTTCTGAGCTCGACCTCAGCTTCTTGGATGAGGCGTCTGAAGATGAAGTCGGGCCCTCTCCCACTGCCGCTGCCACCGCAGCTCTCCTTCCAAGAACACCGAGCTCCCCAACTCCTATTTCAGATGTCTGAGACCTCTGACTTTGTATTTTTCTTTTATTGTAATTTTTTTTTTTTCGTTTGTCTTTAAGAAATGCTCAATCAATAAAATTAGATTTCTCCTTATGGAGGGTTTCTCCACTCTTTTTCTTTTCTTTCTGCAATGAGACGCGCCTTGACGCTTTTGTCTCTCAATGGCAGTGTCCTGCCGAAGTACTTCCCTTGCCATAGAGAGTTCCGCTGAAGTCCACGATCCAACATCTGAGGGAGAAAGTTCGTCATTTAACAAAAAGGTCGAAGGAGATGGAGAACGAACTTCGCGGGTTGAGGGAGATCCACTCTGAGGCCACTGCGGAGGCCACCTACTTTCGGAACCTCCACGTGAAGGGGATCATGGAGTACAGTCGGAGGAAGGCGAACTTCGAGAAGGAGCTAGAGGAACACAAGAAGCGCACCAGTGACTGATCTTGGGCTCAAGCTTCCAAAATCAGCTCTTTCAGAGCAGAGCTATCGGCTGCCCAAGAGAGGATCAGCCAGTTGGAAGGAAGTTCATCCTGGCTTTCGACCCGGTCCGACTACGATCGAGAATGGTCGAAGAAGTTCTCCGACCTTCAGCAAAAACTCTAGGATGCCGAGGCGAGCTATAACGCATACCGGGCCGGCTGGTGCAAGCAGGTGGACGACTATAGAGGGAAGCTCAGGATGGCGGCCGACGAGGTTGCCCGCCTTCAAAGGCAGCTAGCTGAAGGAGCTCAGTTTGCTCCTGTTCGAGATCCCGACAAACTTCAATCCCTGAGAGAAACCGTAGAAGAGCTATCTGTCGCCCTTGGGGAAGGGAAGGTCGAGCTGCAGCAATTGAAGATCCAGCTGGTATACGAGCAGCAGGCAGTCAAGGACGCGGAGGCAGAATCTGAGGTCCTGAGAAAGAGACACCAAGAGGCAGAGAACGAAAGCCAGCAGCTTCATCGGAGGTACGTGGAGATGCTAATGAGGGATAAAGAATTGAAAAAAGAAGTCGAGAGCTTAAGACACTCCCTGATGAGGGTCGAAGCCGAAAGTTCGAAGTCGGAGGAAGCCGGGCCCCCTTAGGGCACTTTTTGCCTTTCGTCCTTCTATGTGTCTTCTTTTGCCGTTTGTTTGTTTGTTGTTGTTTCTTTTTTTTTTTTTTTATGCCGATGTCATCTGGAAGTTCTTGGTCATCGCCACGTCGGCTTGCTTTTCTTGTCATCTTTCTTCTTCAGCCTCAAGGGCTCTGTAATGTATACATAATTAATGACAAGAGAAGGAAATTTTTCGTTACCTCTTTTACTCACATGTTGAATTATTGTTTGCCGAGCTCCTTTCGACTTTTGCCTTGCTCAATATCGATGCCGTTCGGAGGTACTCGATTACCGTTGCATTGACCCGTCCTTTTGTTCATGGCTGCAGATTTGTCCGGGGCCACTCGAGTTTGATGCCTCCTTTCAGAGTTCGAGCTCGGAGGTCTGAGCTTTTCGTCGCCCTGAGGTCGCCGTCTTATCCTTGGCCTATGTTGAGAGCTCTCTTGGAGACCAGGGATTTTGATAAGAACCCCAATCCTCACTGAGATGAGGTTCCCTATATCTTTGATGTAATTTGTTATCCATTCATCGCTGACGCAGTTCATCGCTTTCCTTTTTAACCCCCTTCCCCTTTTTCTTTTTTTTTTTTTGAGTGAGGGTTTTTCCTCTGCTCTTAGTGGGGTCGCTGGAGTGCGAAGGGGCCACTGAGAAGGTTCTCTTTTTCTGATCTGGTCTTGAATGATCGGACCTTAGTTGGCGCCAGGATGATGTTCTTCCCTTACTTCTGATGCAATCGATCTCAGCTCAGATTAAGATGAGGTTCTTCCCCCACTCCTAATAGGGCTGTGGGGGCACATATGGGCATTGCAGGGCCTCTCCCCCCATCTGATCTCAGAATAATCGGGCCTTCGATTTTGCTCATGTTAGGGCGAGGTTCTCCTCCTATCCCTAACAGGACTGTGGGGGCGCATATGGGCGCTGTAGGGCCTCTCCCCCCATCCGGCCTAAAAATAACTAGGCCTTCGACCATGCTCATGTTAGGGTGAGGTTCTCCTCCTGTCCTAACATGGCTGTGGGGGCGCATATGGGCACTGTAGGGCCTCTCCCCACATCCGGTCTAAAAATAACCGGCCTTCGACCTTGCTCATGTTAGGGCGAGGTTCTCCTCCTGTCCCTAACATGGCTGTGGGGGTGCATATGGACGCTGTAGGGCCTCTCCCCCCATCCGGTCTAAAAATAACCGGGCCTTCGATCTTGCTCATGTTAGGGCGAGGTTCTCCTCCTGTCCCTAACATGGCTGTGGGGTGCATATGGGCGCTGTAGGGCCTCTCCCCCCATCCGGTCTAAAAATAATCGAGCCTTCGACCTTGCTCATGTTAGGGAGAGGTTCTCCTCCTGTCCCTAACATGGCTGTGGGGGCGCATATGGGTGCTATAGGGCCTCTCCCACCATCCGGTCTAAAAATAACCAGGCCTTCGACCTTGCTCATGTTAGGGTGAGGTTCTCCTCCTGTCCCTAACATGGCTGTGGGGGTGCGTATGGGCGCTGCAGGGCCTCTCCCCCCGTCCGGTCTAAAAACAACCGGGCCTTCGATTTCACCCATATTAGTGTTGTTTTCGTTGTCTGAAGGGGTTATCCCCGGCTATTACAAGTCCATGCCAAAAGGGAAGATGTGCAAATCTGAAAGGAATCTTGATTTAAAGCGAAGTTGTTCGCAATACATTTACAGGTTTTTCAAATCTCAGGGCTGTAGAAGGTCTGCTCCCCATCAAGATCCTCCAAAAATGGAGTTGATGATCCCAATTGGAGGCCGATCTCCGGGCTGCTCTTCCCTCCTTGCCGGCTCAGGTTGCGGCAGGGCCCTTGGCCGATCTTCTCTACCCTCAGATCGGCGCCGAATGAACCTGTCGAGCCGACCTCATCTGATGAGCTCCTCGATCTCGTCTCTGAGTTGAATACATTCCTCTGTGTCGTGCCGTGGTCACGATGGTAGAGGCAGAACTTGTTAAGATTGCGGTTTTCGAGGTGTGTGCGCATCCTTTCTGGCCTTGGGAGCTGCTCTTTGACTTCCATCAGCACCTGAGTTTTCGATGCGTTGAGGGGGCATAGCTGCGGAATCTTCCTGGGGGAGACCCCCGACGGGCCCGGCGCTCCGGGCTTCTCTGTCTGCGCACTCGGGGAGGAGTCTGGGCGCGCTTGTGCCCGGGAGGAGTTTGAGAACGTGGCCGAGCTTCTCTCAGCCCTTTCTCGACTACGGGCTTACTCGAGTCTCCCGCTTGCCGCTCTCTCGCGGTCTCCTCGTCCTTCATCTTGAAGGCTTCTTCTGCTCGGGCGTACCCTTCGGCCCGAGCCAACAAATCAGCAAAATCCCTGGGGTACTTCTTTTCCAGGGAGAATAGAAGGTCGTTCTTCTGAACGCCGCCTTTCAGAGCAGCCATCGCGATCGATTGATTCAAGTTCCGGACCTCCAATGCGGCGACATTGAAACAGTTGACGTAAGCCCGAATGGACTCCCCCTCCCTCTGCTTGATGTTGATGAGGGACTCTGAACCCTTCCGGGGACGCCGGCTGCTAACAAAATGAGCCACAAACTGGTGGCTCATCTGATCAAAGAAAAGATGGTACCCGACTTCAGCATCGAGTATCAGTTTCTCGCCGCTCCCTTCAAGGTGGACGGGAAAGCTCGGCACAGGATGGTGTCTGGCGCGTCATGAAGCAGCATCATTATCCGGAAGGCCTCCAGGTGGTCAACTGGGTCCGAAGTCCCGTCGTAGCTTTCAAATTGATGGAGTTTGAAGTTTGGCGGGATCGGTTCCTGCATGATCATTTGAGAAAAGGGAGGGTCAGTACAAATATCCTCACCATAAGCATGGGTAGCATGGCGGAGTTCTTCGATCCGCCGGTTCATCTCCTGGAGCCTTCGGTCCAGAAAATTCTCTCGACTACGGATCTCGAGGGTCTTCTGGCAGAATGGAGGTAGAGATCTTCTAGGAGTAGAATCGTGATCTGACTGAGGGCTCTCCACCTCGGATTCATCTTTTCGGGAAAGATGGGGCGGCTGGCCCAAGTGGCCCATCCTATCGCCGGATTTTGGAGTTCCGGCGACGTTCTCTCCAGTCGCACTGATGCCTGCGGCTGTTGCTGCTGCTGCATGGCCTGCATCGCTTTAGCGAAGCCTCTGACCTGCTGGACCAGTAGGTCGAATTGTTCTGTGCCAACCACCGTTGCCGGAGGAGGAGGAGGCGGCTGGGAAACTGGAGGTGAGGCCGGAGCCTGAGATCTGGCCGCGGAGGCCGTGGATCACCGAGTGGATGCTTTGCGGGGAGGCATCGGGCAAAGATCTAGTGGGGGAAGAGAAGAGGATGTCGGAGAAGATGACCGGAGGCGGTCCCGTTAAGCGCTCCTTTAAGAACAAGGATACTACGAAGACACAGCCCCCTTCCTCTAGCGCCAATTCTGTTGATGCAAAAATCCACCGACGTCGGAGAAGCTGGAGTCGAGGGAGCCGCGGTCACCGCCGGGACCTGCAAAGAAAGTCTAAACCGGAGTTGGGGGTGCTCCGGTAAGACCCTCTGACGCTCAAGTCAGTTCTCTGCCTCAACAAGAATGGAGTGCTTGAACAAAAATTTTAGCAGAGTTTTGAGATAGAAATTAGAGCTTAGAAAATAATGTATCTGGGGTCCCCCTTTTATAGGCGGAGGGTGCAACAGACTGATAGCGACATTTGTAACCGTCTAGCAGTGGGCCGCTTGGAGCCAGGAGGAGTTTGTTATGAAGAGTAGTGGAGTGAAATCGTGGCCATCATCGTGGCCTGCCACGTGGAGCCTGTTGTGGAGAGTGAAGCGGCGTCCGTTGTCGCGACTTGCCAGGGAGTGAAGGAGCCGCGCGGAATCCGTCGCAGGAAGTGGAGCGGAGTCGTGGCCATTACTGTGGCCTGCCAGGGAGTGGTGGAGCCACGCGGTATCCGTCGCAGGAAGTGGAGCAGAGTCGTGGCCATTAATGTGGCCTGCCAGGGAGTGGAGGCCTGTTGGCCGAAGCTCGGTTGAGGTGCCTGGCGGAGAGAGGTAGCCATCCATCTGAGAGGAGCTCGGATGTCGCCGGTGAACCTTCTACCGTTGGGTGCCTTGGGCGTTAATACTGCAGGCGAGGGCCACTTGCCGTAGGAGCTCGGCCAGAGGCTTTCCGTAGACGAAGTTCGATTTTGCGCAGAATTCGGCAGAGGGCCGACCGACAGTGGACGTCGGATGGCGCTGGAGAAGTTCATCCGCTGGATGGGTCCAGCTACTGGATTTCGTGTGTCATAGGAGTTCGTCCGGAATCTGTCCGCTACAGAAGTTTGGTTGGAGTTCGATCTCCGTAGAAGCTCGGATGAGGATCACTTGTCGAGGAATCTCGATCGAAGCCTACCTGCAACAGAAACCTGGAAGAAATTCATCCACAATGGAAGCTCGGGTGAAGGCTTACAGTGAAAATCCGGTGCGGATCGCTCGTAGTAGAAATTTGAAGTAGACCACTTGTAGCAGAAGCTCGGGGTAGATCACTTGCGGTAGAAGTACGAAGTCCGACTCCCGTAGGAGTCCGGATGAAGTCTTCCTGTAGTTAGAGTAGGGGACGAAGTTCGGCTCCCGTAGGAGTCCGAATGAAGTCTTCCTGCAGCCAGAGTTTGGGGAAGACGTCCGACTCCCGTAGGAGTACGAACGAAGTCTGCCCACAGTTGGAGTTGGGGACGAAGTCCGGCTCCCGTAGGAGTCCAGATGAAGTCTTCCTGCAGCCAGAGTTTGGGGAAGACGTCCGGCTCCCGTAGGAGTCCGGACAAAGTCTGCCCGCAGTTGGAGTTCGGGGGAGAAGTCCGGCTCCCGTAGGAGTCCGGATGAAGTCTTCCTGCAGTCGGAGTCGGGGACGAAGTCCGGCTCCCGTAGGAGTCCGGATGAAGACTTCCTACAATCAGAGTCGGGGACGAAGTCCGGCTCCCGTAGGAGTCCGGATGAAGTCTTCCTGCAGCCGGAGTTTGGGGAAGACGTCTGGCTCCCGTAGGAGTCCGGACGAAGTCTGCCCGCAGTTGGAGTTCGGAGGAGAAGTCCGACTCCTGTAGGAGCCCGGACGGAGTCTAGAAGGTGGTCGACCACCATAGACACCTGGATGGAGTCTGTTCGTCGTGGAGAATCTGATCAACACTGGTGGAGGTTTATCCGTCGGCAGAACTCGGGAACATTGCGGAGGCTCGACCGTCGGGGAGGTTCGGAAAGATGTTGCCGAAGGTCGGGCATCGGTAGAATCCCTGGAGGGTCACTCCTGACACGAACTTCGGCTGGGGGATATTTTATACCCAACAATATCAGTAAAATGAGTAAACATTTCAGTTATTGATTCATCATGCTCCTTTTAAAGAGTTCATATTTATGCACAAGCATGTTAATTTTTTATTCCTTCACTTGATTAGTTCCTTCATAAGTTACTTCTAATCTATCCCATATTTCTTTAGCTGACATACATATTGAAATACAATTGAATTCATTAGCATCTAGAGCACAATATAAAATATTCATAGCTTTTGCATTAAGTTGAGCCATTTTCTTGTCAACCTCATCCCATTCTTTTTCAGGTTTGGTTGATTCCACACCATCAATTATTTTAGTGGGTGTGTGGTCCATTTTCTATGATACTCCACATATCATAGTCAAGTACTTGAATAAAGATTTTCATCCGAGTTTTTCAATAGGTATAATTTGACCCATTAAAAAGTGAAAGTCGATTTGTGGACTGCCCCTCGGCTAGTGAAGCACCAACTTGAGTAGCCATAGATCTTTAGCTCTTTGATGGATAAATCAAAGTAGGGCTAGAGCACTGTGCTTTGATATCACTTGTTGCCCAGCTATGCAACTCAAGAGGGGGGGTGAATTGGATTTTTGAAAATTTAAAATTAATCTAGAACCACAAGGATTAAGTAATAAAAGGTAAGTTAGTTGAAGTGAGTGATTTAAGCAAAATGAAGATATTAGATGCAAAAGTGCAAGAAGGAAAAAGAAATAAGATAGAGAACAAGTAAGCACACCACAAACAACCAAGATTTATAGTGGTTCGGTGCCAACCTTGCACCTACATCCACTCCCCAGCTCCTACTTGAGAATTCAAATCCACTAAACCATATTCAACAAGAATACAACGTCGGTACCTCCGACTCTAGCTATCCCAAGCTAGAACACTTATTTTTCTGGTATAAGCCAATCCAATACAATCCGATTCAAGGTTCGGATCAACCTTTCCACATTTTGGAACCCTTCCAAAACTAAAGATTAACTCAAAAACAGAGTATAACAATTAATCACATGAAAATGCAAATGTAGCTCCTTTAATGAGTAAATAAAGCTTTAAATACACTTTACACAACAATGAAGAAGCTTTTCTGATTCTCTTCAAGGTTGTTGAAGACTTGAATGAGCTCTTGAGGGGTTGGTGAACTTGAAATGAAAGCTTTTTTAACTTCAAGAAGGCTCTTTGCTTAGGGCTGAAATGAATGCTTAAAAAACTCTACTTTATTTCCTCCTTTAAGTGCCTTTTATAGCTTCAAATGATGGAGAGTAATCTGGATAGTTTTAGAGCCATTAGAGATCATTAAATGAGCATTAAATGCACCAAAACGAACTGAAAAACTAATCGTTACGGAGTTTTTCCATCACAGGGGTCGACTCATAGGGTCGACTCATATACATGAGTCGACTCATGGATCCGACTATTGTGGCACGAAACAGAAAATAATTGTTCTGTAAATTTGGCGTGCACAGTAACAGAGGTCGACTCATGCACAGAGATCGACTCAATTGGGTGTGCCAGCCAAAAAACAGCATGCCGTTCAGCCCCATTTGATATGAGTCGACTTATGGGGTTGACTCAATTTTATAAATATTATTTTCTTTCAAAATACACATCCAAAAATATTGAGATTGCCTCCAAAAGATCACAAATCTTCTGTTCTTGCTCTTGAGGCTTTCGAGTTAGGATTTGGTGAAATTATGATTTTGCCTCTGAAAACAATAAATCTTTTTCCTAGCCAAAATCATTAGTAACCCCTCAAATGCTTTATAATCATCAAAATCAATTCAAGGAGCAACAGAAAGTGAGAAAACTCACTGGGAACTTCATTTTATTTTCTATATACTTTTGCTAAGAATGTGCCAAGTCTACATCTAGGATGAGTAACATCTAATCAAACTTGTTTTGACCCTAAATTTCTACTTATGCTTTGTCATTCACCCTGCTCAAAAATCTAAGACTCTTTCTCCGGATGGGGACTACACCCGGGTTTCTATAATGGGTGGGACTCCCTCTTATTCTCAGAAACTTAAAGAAGTGGGTGGGACTCCCTTCATATTCTCAGAAAACTAAAGAAGAGTTTTAGGGGTTGCAAGGATTTATAGTATAGCTGGAATTTTCACAGGATGTGACTAGAAGAAGACCTCCTGTTCTCAAAAATTCAAAGAAGAGTTTCATAGGGTTTGCAAGGATTTATGGGCTATCATGAATTTTCACTGGATTTGGTACTCAAGGCCTTCATTTATGTATGATGATGTCTTACCAAAAAAATTTGTTCAGACAAAATGAATCATAATTAATTTTTTCCAAATTATTGTCATTCACCCACACTGGAATGAGAACGAACAGACTACGAGGCAAGAGCAGCAGTGTCCATGATAACAGATGATATGAATGGCTTTCCAAGGACTGACTTCAATAGAGAGATCGCTGCAAAGAGAACTAGGTCTACCCATCAGCTGAATAAGGTGGTATCTAGGTCCGAATTAGATGTTCCTGTGCTAGAAATCGTGAAAAACATTCTGTTATGCACAGTAAATACATAGAACTTGATTTATAAGAACAAAGAACGAAGATAGTTGCTAAACTTGAACCATTAAGTGATTCTTCTAGTTTTTCAAAACTGACATTTTTACTAAATATTCCCAGGGACTAAAAACATGATAACCGACAACTGCATAGAAACTCGCCAAATATTCCAATTAATTTGTTATGACTCAGCTGTCTCCGATATGAAAACTGAAGAACAAAATGCAGACAATGGCAGATATCATCGAGAAAACAGATGCTAGACCTACTAGGTAATCAAGCTGATTATAAATCCACAGAAACGAAGATTTTTTGCGGGAATGGCAGGCCAAGCATGTGAGAAGAAACAAAAAGTGATTGACCTGAGAAATCTGGATAGCCATTGTTCCACAATATGAAACAGTTGCATCATAATGAGCTCTGGTTGTAGCAAATCTTTAGACCAGATAAACCACCTTCAAACGTGAGGACTTTTAACCAGTAACCAATTCAGGATGCAAAGAAAATAATAATCACTTGAAAGCCCATACATGATTCCTATTCCAATGAACAAGTGCATCAGAGCATGAGGAAGAGGCATCAACATTTTCCAATTTAGAAGCCAGGCAACCACCGAATGCAGAATGCTATATATGTTACAATATGTAAAACCATGACTAAATATAAGAGAACAAAAATTACAACAAATGACAGATCAAATGAGGCCAAGAAATCTCCCTACTGACAGATAACACCATTCTACAGCAATAGCTACAACATCTGCATATTGCAGCGAGTAATGTCTGGACCGCACATCAAATATGGATCTTCAGGTGGCATTCTAATTCTTGTATCAGCATGAGGTTCTGAAATCTTGTTCATCAAAGACTCTCTCCCTGTAAGGCTTTGATAATCAGCAGGTATTCCATATCTCACATCCATCTGGGCCACCAAAATCATGTTGGGCAAGGTTTGTCTCTCTGTTGGGTTTGGGTAATCAACAGGCATTTCAGTTTCCACATTTGTTTAAGGAAGATCAAAAACACTGGAAGCAGGAACTCCTGTGCCCAAATGGTATAGATGAAAAGTCTGATTGTTCAGTGAAACCCCAGATCTGAATTCTCTATGGGAAGTAAATGGGTATTGGACACTATTCATACTGCTGACATATCTAACATAAGGACTAATAGCAGCCAGCCTTAATCTTGAACCATGAATCTCATGTCCTCCAAAGTGGGCATAGGGATATGAATCTGTTGGTAATCTGAACAGACCAGCAGAACCAATTGGAATTTTCAAAGCATCACCTGATATATGTCCCCAAGAATTTGAATCTGTTGGTACCACACTAACCAGGGTGCCTTGACCTGACAGAGGTGACTTACTGAATTCTTGTCGTAGTAATGCCTTAGCATGCCTAAGAGCTTCCAGCACACCCCCCGAGTTGCTGCTGGGTGCCAGCGACAACCGCATGTCAGATGGGTTTTGAAAATCTGATGATCCCCATTTGGAGATTTTGCTACTAGAAATTGCTGTGCAAGCGCTCCCACTTGAATGTACATTGAGGATTGCATGCCCAAGTGGAAGTAGATTTGGATTGCTAGAAGAATCACTGTTAGATTTGTCATATTTCAGTTCTTGTTTCTGCTTGTCCCTTGCACTAGTAAAAGTGCTTCCTTGGAAGGACGTGCAGTTTCCCTGAAAACCACTTCATCACATTGTTGACCCAAGAAGTCATCCCTGCAAATATGAGCATTAATTCCACTGGGAGCTCTTATTAGCTCAGTCTTCACAAAGCCATCAGAGAATACTGCAGTAGTTGCTTCTTGGCTTCCAGAAGCCTTTTCCAAATTCGTATTATCAGAGATTTGAAGTATGCGGACATTGGATAGAATTTCAGCTTTCAGTTCCTTTATGGTGGATAAATTTTCAGCTCTTGGTTTTGCCTCTTCATTATAATATGGCTTTGCATCGACATGCTCAGTGTTTTTATCTTTTGGTTCAACACTATGTTCAGTTACATGAAGCTGGTTCCCAGATTCAGAAAAGCCCTGAATTTGGAGTTCAAAATGTTATAGATCTGTTGCAAATCAACGAATAAAATGTAATTAAAGAAAACTGCAGATGACCAGAACAACAGGTACTTCTTTGGTACCACAAAAAACAGGTGCTTCAGTAACACGAGCAACAGCAAGGGAGCAAAATTAAGAAAACTAAATCATCCAGCAAGTTATGTAACTTGATCAGATAAAAACTACATCCCACTAAAGGTCTTGAGCAGAAAAAGATAAAAATGGAGCAAGACAGTGACATGGCTCCTCATGGCAAATGCCAAAAGCTAAAACTGTTTGAAATATTCCCCACAAAGCACCATATAAGCAGCATGCCTGACATACCACTCATCCAACACCATGTAAGCAGCCCATTTGACATATCACACGTCCAAACATTAAGTGCCAACCACAACAAAATAGGCCAATGCAAAACAGCTCAGTTGCTTAATTCAAACACCTTAATACCATATCACCATCTTAAATAGCCAATATGCATAAACACAGTGTCAATGCCAAAAACTCAGCCATGACAGCTCCGTGATTCACAAATTTCTATACAAAGTCAACCATCATAACATGTAGGATAAAAAGAAAATAATTCTCTAGATGTATAGTGTCTATATGCAATTTAACTTTTCAACTATATACTAAAGGACTAGCAAACTTGATTAAAACAACTCATCCTACAACCAGTCAACCTAAGATGCAGCTCACATGAATTGTTCAGGAAAAGCAAGTAAAACATCAGGAAATATAAAGTGAATTACATCTTGAACCATAGTCAGTCAAGCAGAGGGACATCAACCTTATACAGCTTTTATTCGTACAAAAACAGGTGAAAGAAATTGGTAAGACAAAAAACTATTCTGCTATCGCTACCGTATACCATAGTGCGGACTTTGGGACAAAGGCTTGAACTTTATGATTTTCCACTCTTTATCTACTGTTACAACTTCAAGAAATGGACTGGATATTGATAAGGCAAATGGAAATGAATGGAGTTTTTCATTTCATCAAGGAAAACAACTACAGAATACATGGAAAACTCTCTGTAAAGCCCCTGATAATTTCAAAAGTGGTCTTCTTGATGTTTCTTGTAAAGTTAAAAATATTTCCTGATATCTTCCCATCATTTTCTCTGCAAATCTCCATAAACTTCCCATATCCACTTTCAGGAAAACCAAATAAAATCAGTTTCATAAGTAGGTCCCTAACTATTAAATACATAGGGACGTGTTATAGCAACTACCAGTTAACCTGTACTCAATCAAACTGGCAAAAGAATTGATTGCCTCTATGTGCCACTGATCCAATCTTTCACAGTTAAAACACCATCTTAACACACTTTCAATTGAATTAGATAATGCCGTCAAGTATAAATGCTTATGCTGTAGACTTTCTTGCTGCTTCCCACCAGCAAACAGTTGACTGGCCAGTTCAAAAATTGTCATATCCCATTTTGGAATTCTTTAAATTATAACTTAACAAGATAACAAAATGTCTTGGTTAACTAAGGAGATTTGTAAGTTTCAAGAGCAAACAATATCACATCAAATTGCTACATGCCCCCATATTGTATATGAGGCTTTGTTCAATGAAAAAAGATGTCCATTGATAGCAGAGAGCATCAAAACTTTTCCTCCTGATGCTTTATAATCCAGAAAGACAAGTGACACATATCAGATAGTTATATTGGAAATGATGGGTCATCTACTTATAGAGAATCGTTCTCTATAGGCTCCTTATGGTTCAATAAAGGGCTTTTGTCCACAATATCTTAGTGTGGTTGCCATACAAATGAAACATTTTTTGTGGTGATCTAGTTCTAAATTAGCCTAAAATGAATGGAGAAAATCCCATTGCAAAACTCATCTAAGCATAATATAGTGATTACCGGCAAGAATAGAGAACAGAAGATACTCATATGGAACTTTAAATGTGCATTCTTAGAACATGGATGTCAAAACTCAGTACGATAAAAATACAATAACACATGACGTGCAGCTGTACTCATTTAAACATATTGATTTTGCCATCCTGCATCAATAAAATATAATATAAAGGATGAAGAGGAATGGTGTTCCGTAATCTAATTGGGGAATACAAAGTGGCAATATAACATTGTAAGTTGTGTATGCACTTATAAAAACAACATTTTTGGATGGATCAGGATGTTTGCTAGCAAGTGCAGAAGCCTATGATGTAGAAAAAAGAGATGTTAAGGTAATTGTATTGTAAAGAGAAACAGTGTCAGAAATGTGAATGGTTAAAAACAATACAGACCGGTACATACAAAGGAAACGAAGGCAGCACCACTAGAGAACTGAGGAAAATCAACTTGAAATGGTTGGGCCTGGACAGACATGAGCTTCATCAGAAAATCATGGTTTCAATTTGAAGGTCAAGAAACAACGATTGAGACATCATTGAGGCCCTAAACAAATCATAGTTAATCTGTGTATGAAACTAATACTGCACATGTATTGGGCACATATCAAGATAAATATTTCACATGCTTTCAAAACTCAACCAATAAGGCTCGCATTTTGTATTCTTTCTCTCTGCATTATACACAACTTGTCATGCTATCAAAAGTTCACAAAATTAGACACTGAATTTTCAAAAAGCATCAGGCAGAAATTTCTAGTTAAAGTAACAAAAGGTTGGGCTAACAAGCACAATAGTATATATTCCTGTCTTGGGGCAGCCACTTTGTGTAAGAAAAAATGCAAAAGATTGGGTCTGCCCCATGTTGGATTTTAGGTATTTTGCATGCAAATTTCAAAATAATTTTGAATTTAAACAGCGGAAGTCAAGATTAAAATAGTTTTAATCCTACACATGCCTAGATCAAAATCTTATACCTATTGATCTAGTTCATATGACGATAAATAAGACAAAGTATCTAATTTCAGAGATTAAAAATTTATTTGTGATCGAATCACATACCTGAATCGCAGACTCCTTCTCGAATCTGAATCTGTGGATGCCTTCAGGTTTTGATGTAGCTGCGCACATATCCGGTCTTTACGGATATCCACGCGAGGCCTGATCTGATCAGAGGTTCTATGTTCTCCCCGAGGTGCTAGCTCCCTTGCAGAGAATGCTTCCTTAATGGTTGAATAGGATCTCCTTCAATCTTCAAGATAATCTCAAGAATGAAGAAAACAAGGTGTAGGACGAAGAAAACTTGGAGAGGAGAGACCTTTCTCTTTCTCCGTAGAATTTTCCTACGACCCCAAAGAGAACCCATGCCCAAAAGCAATGCCCAAGAGGAGTTTTCTAATGCTCTCCCACGTCCATAAGCCCCTCTTTGAATAGGTGGTGTTGGGTATAAAATACCCCCCAACCGAAGTTCGTGACAGGAGTGATCCTCCAGGGATTCTACCGACGTCCGACCTTCGATGACATCTTTCCGAACCTCTCCGACGGCCGAGCCTCCGCAATGTTCCCAAGCTCTACCGACGAATAAACCCCCACCAGTGTAGACCGGATTCTCCACGACCGGCGGACTCCACCCAAGTTTCGGCGGTGGTCGACTACCTGCTAGACTTCATCCGGACTCCTACGGGAGCCGGACTTCGTCTCTGACTTCAACTGCAGGTAGACTTCATCCGGACTCCTACGGGAGCCGGACTTCGTCCCCGACTCCGGCTGCAGGAAGACTTCATCCGGACTCCTACGGGAGCCGGACTTCGTCCCCGACTTCAACTGCAGGTAGACTTCATCCGGACCCCTACGGAAGCCGGACTTCGTCCCCGACTTCAACTGCAGGTAGACTTCATCCGGACCCCTACGGGAGCCGGACTTCGTCCCCGACTTCAACTGTAGGTAGGAAGACTTCATCCGGACTCCTACGAGAGCCGGACTTCGTCCCCGACTCCGGCTGCAGGTAGACTTCATCCGGACCCCTACGGGAGCCGAACTTCGTCCCCGACTTCAACTGCAGATAGACTTCATCCGGAATCCTACGGGAGCCGGACTTCGTCCCCGACTTCAACTGCAGATAGACTTCATCCGGACTCCTACGGGAGCCGGACTTCGTCCCCGACTTCAACTGCAGGTAGACTTCATCCGGACCCCTACGGGAGCCGGACTTCGTCCCCGACTCCGGCTGCAGGAAGACTTCATTCGGACTCCTACGGGAGTCGGACTTCGTCCCCGACTCCAACTGCAGGAAGACTTCATCCGAACTCCTACGGGAGCCGGACTTCGTCCCCGACTTCAACTGCAGGTAGACTTCATCCGGACTCCTACGGGAGCCGGACTTCGTCCCCGACTTCAACTGCAGGAAGACTTCATCCGGACTCCTACGGGAGCCGGACTTCGTCCCACTTCAACTGCAGGTAGACTTCGCCCGGGCTCCCACGGGAGCCGGACTTCCGTCCTAAACTCCTGTTGCAGGTAGACCTTACCCCGAACTCCTACAAGGGCCGGACTCCGAGCCTCTACTGCAAGCAACCCACTACGAGTTTTCGCTACAAACGATCTACTTCAAATTTCTACCACGAGCGGTCCGTGCCGGATTCCCACCGTAAGCCTTCACCCGAGCTTCCATTATGGACGAATTCTTTTCGAATTTCTATTGCAGACAGGCCTTGGCCGAGATTCCTCAACAAATGATCCCCATCCGGGCTTATACGGAGATCGGACTCCGACCGAACTTCTATAAGCGGGCAAATGCCGTGCTCACGGAATCCAGCAGCTGGACCCCTCCGGCGGATGAACCTCTCCAGCGCCATCCGACATCCACCGCCGGTCGATCCTCTGCCGAAGTCTGCGCGAAACCGGACTGCGTCTGTGAAAAGCCTCTGACCGAGCTCCTACGGCAAGTGGTCCTCGCCTACAGCCTTGACGCCCAAGGCACCCAACAGGATTTGCAACATCCGAGCTCCTCTCAGATGGATAGCTACCTCTCTCCGCCAGGCACCCCAACCGAACTTCGGCCGACAGGCCAGGACCCCCTGACAGGCCACAGTAACGGCCACGACTCTGCTCCACTTCCTGCGACAGATTCCGCGCGGCTCCATCACTCCCTGGCAGGCCACAGTAACGGCCACGACTCTGCTCTACTTCCTGCGACGGATTCCGCGCGGCTCCATCACTCCCTGGCAGGCCACAGTAATGGCCACAACTCTGCTCCACTTCCTGCGACGGATACCGCATGGCTCCTCCACCCTTTGGCAAGTCGCGACAACGGACGCCGCTTCAGACTCCACGTGGCAGATCACGGTGATGGCCACGATTCCACTCCACTACTCTTCATAACAAACTCCTCCTGGCTCCGAGCGGCCCACTGCCAGACGGTTACAAACGTCACTATCAGTCTGTTGCCCCCTCCGCCTATAAAAAGAGGGGATCCCAGATACGTTATTCTCTAAGCTCTAATTTCTATCCCTAAAAACTCTGCTAAAATTTCCGTTCGAGCACTCCATTCTTGTTGAGGCAGAGAACTGACTTGAGCGTCGGAGGGTCTTGCCGGAGCAACCCCAACTCCGGTTTAGACTTCTTTTGCAGGTCTCGACGGCGACCGCGACTTCCTCGACTCCAGCTTCTCCGACGCAGGCGGATTTTTGCACCAACAGATTGGCGCTAGAGGAAGGGCCTGAGCCTTCGCAGTACCCTTGTTCTTAAAGGAGCGCTCAACGGGACCGCCTCCGATCATCTTTTCCGACGTCCTCTCCTCCTTCCCCCACTAGATCTTCGCCCGATGCCTCCCCGCAAAGCATCCACACGGCGATCCACGGCCTCCGCGGCCAAATCTCAGGCTCCGACCTCACCTCCAATTTTCCAACCTCCTCCGGCAACGGCGGTTGGTGCGGAGCAATTTGACCTACTGGTTCAGCAGATCAGAGGCCTCACTGAAGCTGTGTAGGCCATACAGCAGCAGCAACAGCCGCAGCAGCCGCAGGCATCAGTGCGACTGGAGAGAGCGTCGCCAAAACTCCAAAATTCGATGGTAGGACAGGCCACTTGGGCCAGCCGCCCCGTCTTTCCCGGAAAGACGAATCCGAGGGTGGAGAGCCCTCAGTCATATCACGATTCCACCCCTGGAAGATCTCTACCTCCATTCTGCCAGAAGACCCTCGAGACCCGTAGTCGAGAGGATTTTCTGGATCGGAGGCTCCAGGAGATGAACCGGCAGATCGAAGAACTTCGCCACGCTCCCTCCGCTTATGGTGAGGACATTTGTACTGACCCTCCCTTTTCTCAAATGATCATGCAGGAACCGATCCCGCCGAACTTCAAGCTCCCTCAGTTTGAAAGCTACAATGGGACTTCGGACCCAGTTGACCACCTGGAGGCCTTCCGGACAATGATGCTGCTTCATGGCGCGCCCGACGCCATCCTGTACCGAGCTTTCCCATCCACCTTGAAGGGAGCGGCGAGAAACTGGTACTCGGCGCTGAAGCCGGATACCATCTTTTCCTTTAATCAAATGAGCCACCAGTTTGTGGCTCATTTTGTTAGCAGCCGGCATCCCCGGAAGGGTTCGGAGTCCCTCATCAACATCAAGCAGAGGGAGGGGGAGTCCATTCGGGCTTACGTCAACCGTTTCAATGTCGCCGCGTTGGAGGTCCGAAACTTGGACCAATCGATCGCGATGGCCGCTCTGAAAGGCAGCCTTCAGAAGAACGACCTTCTATTCTCCCTGGAAAAGAAGTACCCCAGGGATTTTGCTGATTTGTTGGCTCGGGCCGAGGGGTACGCCCGAGCAGAAGAAGCCTTCAAGATGAAGGACGAGGAGACCGCGAGAGAGCGGCAGGCGGGAGACTCGAGTAAGCCCGCAGTCGAGAAAGGGGCGAGAGAAGCTCGGCCGCGTTCTCGAACTCCCCTCGGGCACAAGCGCGCCCAGACTCCTCCCCGAGCGCACAGACAGAGAAGCCCGGAGCGCCGGGTCTGCCGGGGGTCTCCCCCAGGGAGATTCCGCAGCTATGCCCCCCTCAATGCATCGAAAACCCAAGTGCTGATGGAAGTCAGAGAGCAGCTCCCAAGACCAGAAAGGATGCGCACGCACCCCGGGAAGCGCAATCCTAATAAGTTCTGCCTCTACCATCGTGACCCCGGCCACGACACGGAGGAATGCATTCAGCTCCGAGACGAGATCGAGAGCTCATCAGACGAGGTCGGCTCGACAGGTTCATTCGACGCCGGCCTGAGGGTAGAAAGGATCGACCAAGGGCCCTGCCGCAGCCTGAACCGCCGAGGAGGGAAGAGCAGCCCGGAGATTGGCCTCCAATTGGAATCATCAACTCCATCTCTGGAGGACCTTGACAAGAAGCAGACCTTCTACAACCTTGGGATTTGAAAAACTTGTAAATGTATTGCGAACGACCCTGCTTTGAATCAAGTTCCTTTCAGACTTGCACATCTTTCCCTTTTTGGCATAGACTTGTAACGACAGGGGACGACCCCTTCGGACAATGAAAACAAACCCTAATGTGGGCAAGGTCGAAGGCCCGGTTACTTGTAGATCGGATGGGGGGAGAGGCCATACAGCGCCCATATGCGCCCCCACAGCCATGTTAGGGACAGGAGGAGAACCTCGTCCTAACATGAGCAAGGTCGAAGGCCCGATTATTTTTAGACCGGATGGGGGGAGAGGCCTCACAGCGCCCATATGCGCCCCCACAGCCATGTTAGGGATAGGAGGAGAACCTCGCCCTAACATGAACAAGTTGAAGGCCCGGTTATTTTTAAACCGGATGGGGGGAGAGGCCACACAGCGCCCATATGCGCCCCCACAGCCGTGTTAGGGACAGGAGGAGAACCTCGCCCTAACATGAGGAAGGTCGAAGGCCCGGTTACTTGTAGACCGGATGGGGGGAGAGGCCATACAGCGCCCATATGCGCCCCCACAGCTATGTTAGGGACAGGAGGAGAATCTCGCCCTAACATGAGCAAGGTCGAAGGCCCGGTTGCTTGTAGACCGGATGGGGGGAGAGGCCACACAGCGCCCATATTGCCCCCGCAGCCCTGTTAGGAACAGAAGGAGAACCTCGTCCTAACCTGAGCTGAAACCGATCACATCAGAAATAGGGAAAGAACCTCGTTCTGACACCAATTAAGGTCCGGCCATTCGAGACCTAACAAGAAAGAAGAAAACCTTCTCGGCGGCCCTTCTACGCTACCGCGACTCCGTAAAAAGCTAGGGAAAATCCTTGCCTAAAAGGAGGGAAATATGAAGGAACAGCGGCGGGCTACCCCAACGAAAAACGGAGGCCAAACTACACTAAAAGCACAAAGGACCTCGTCTCCATGAAGGAGGAAAAGAAAGTAAGATATACGGTCGCGAACAAAAAGGCAAATCAACACGGCGATGGCTAGGAACCTCCAAGCGGTGTCAACGCCGAACCAATCAAAAATGCAAGAAACTCGGTAATGACGATCTAATACGAAGATGAACAAGGAACCTTCGAACAACATCGACATCGCACGGGACAAAAATGAAAGAAGTCCGGCGCATGACAATTCAACACGACGTACGGGTAAGGTAACAAAGACCTTTTCATTTCATTAGCAAAGTGTGCGTTACAGAGCCTGGAAGGCCCGAAAAAAACAACAAACAACAACGACAACGACAACAAACAGACAAGCGGCAAAAGAAGACACCTAGAAGGACGAAAGACAAAAAGAGCCCTAAGGGGGTCCGGTTCCTCCGACTTCGAACTTTCGGCTTCGACCCTCATCAGGAAGTGCTTTAAGCTCTCGACTTCTTCCAATTCCTTCTCTCTCATTAGCATCTTCATATATCTCCGATGAAGCCGCTGACTTTCGTTCTCCGCCTCTCGGCGCCTTTTTCTCAGGACCTCGGATTCCGTCTTCGCATCTTTGACAGCCCGCTGCTCGTATACCAGCTGGATCTTCAATTGCTGGGCGACAGATAGCTCTGCTACGGTTCTTCTCAGGGATTGGAGTTCGTCGGGATCCCGAACAGGAGCAAACTGAGATCCTTCGGCTAGCTGCCTTTGAAGGCGGGCAACCTCGTCGGTCGCCATCCTGAGCTTCCCCCTTAGTCATCCACCTGCTTGCACCAGCCGGCCCGGTACTTGTTATAGCTCGCCTCGGCACCCTGGAGCTGTTGCTGAAGGTCGGAGAGCTTCTTCGACCATTCCCGATCGCAGTCGGCCCGAGTCGAAAGCCGGGACGAGCTTCCTTCCAACTGGCTAATCCTCTCCTGCACAGCCGACAGCTCCACTCTGAGAGAGCTGATCTTGGCAGCTTGGGCCCAAGATCGGTCGCTGGCGCGCTTCTTATGTTCCTCGAGCTCCTTCTCGAAGTTCGCTTTCCTCCGACTGTACTCCATGATCCCCTTCACGTGGAGGTTCTGAAAGTAGGTAGCCTCCGCGATGGCCTCAGAGTGACTCTCCCTCAACCTGCGAAGTTCGCCATCCATCTCCTTCGACCTTCTTGTTAAATGATGAACTTCCTTCTTCAGACGTTGGATCGTGGACTTCAGCAGAATTCCTTGTGGCAAGGAAAGCGCTTCGGCAGGGCACTGCCATCGGGAGGCAAAAGCGTCAAGGCGCGTCTCATGGCAGAGAAAAAAAAGAGGGAGGAAGAAGAGTGGAGAAGCCCTCCATAAGGAGAAACCCAATTTTATTGATTGAACGTTTCTTAAAGACAGAAGGGAAAAGAAAAATTGCAATAAAAGAAAAATACAAAGTCAGAGGTCTCAGACCTCTGAAATAGGAGTTGGGGAGCTCGGTGTTCTTGAAAGGGGTGCTGCAGTGGCAGTGGCAGTGGGAGAGGGCCCGGCTTCGTCTTCAGACGCCTCGTCCAAGAAGCTGAGGTTGAGCTCGGGAAATTTCTTGACCACCTTCTCTTGACAGAGCTCGAATCCTTTGATGAATGTTTCTTGGCCAAACTTGACGTTCAGATCCCTCATCTCCGCAGAGGCCTTGAACTCCTCCACTACTAGGACCCTGGCCTCCGAGATCAGAACCGAAATCTGCTCCGTCAAATTTGCGACCTCGGCCTCCGCCTTCTTCACCATCTCCTCCGAGGTCTGCTTTTCTTTCTCCAGGACCTCTTGGAGGTTGGCTAGCTCGGCAGCCTTATCCTTGAGGCGGGCGGCCTCGGCCCGACGACCCTCCGCCTGGATGGCGTCCCTCCTCGCCCGATTCGTCGCCTCGATGTTGGCAAGGAGCTGGTGCCCAATCTACAAGGGCGGCCAGGAGGTCAGAATGAAAATTGAAGAATTAATCAAACAAAGGTGCGAGGGGAAGAAGGAAAGTGAATCTGTTCACCTCGAGAAAGGACCCTAAGGAGTCCCAAACCCGCTGTTCGGGATCGGCGCGAACAATCCTCTGGACGACTTCGGACAAGATGCAGCCGTCGACCAGTCGCTTTATCAGGTCCCTGTCATTAAAGGGATTCTCCCCCGGCTCTTCTTCGGAACCGTGGGACTCTCCGATGGCGGCTCGACGGCTACTCACCCTGCGGGCCACCGACTTCCTTCTCCTCCCCCTCTCAACCCCTGGCACCTCCTCGAAGCGGGCCCCCAAAGCGGGAACCTCAGCGGGGGAACTCCGTGAAGAGGCCCGGGGAGCCGGAGGTTCGGCGTCTGAAGGAACGTCAACCGCGAGGGCCGCCTGGGCAGGCATGGCCGAGCTCGTCTCCTCCGTTCTGGCCTTCTTTGCCGATCCGGAGGCTGCGACGCCTTTTCTTTTGGGAGCCTTGAGGCCCCTGGCGAGCATCCGTGCTGCTTCGGCATCCATTCCTAAAAAAAAAAAAAAAATAGAGAAGAAAAAAAGAAGAGAAAAAAAAATCAATAACAGGGTGAAAAAGGAAGAAGTGACACGCAAAAAAAAAAAAAAAGAAGAGCAAAACAGGAGAAAAGAAGAGGAAAGGAAAGATGGGATACTCGCAGGATCCAGGGGGCTCAAGCCGATGTTGAACAAAAACTGCTCCTTCAGAAGGTTGGAAAGGGAAGGAGTTGAATAACTAAGAAGCTTTCGGGCGGCCTGAAGATCGTCCTCCCCCAGACTAGGAGCCCGGCGGACAGAATCCCTCAGGGAGCCCCAAGGGGGCAATCCCAACCTCAAGATCGGGCCTTGGACGAAGAGGTACTTCCCCTTCCAGTTATGGATTGAAGAGGGAGTACCTTTCAGCAACCCTTCTTGCCAAACTGGAGGGAGAAATACCACCAGTCCTTTGTCGAGGGGTGGCGCTTGAAGGTGTAAAAATACTAAATAAAGAAAGAGATGGCTGAACTTCGACTACGTGGCAAAGAGAGAGGAACCCTATCAGAAACCTAAAGGAATTCGGCGCGACTGAAGCTAAGAAATGTCTAAAAAACGGAAAAGAGCGACGACGAAGGGTGGAAGCGGAAGACGGAGCCCAGCACGGAAGGCCTCCTGATACAAGCAGAAACGACCGGGTGGAGGGGTGCTAGTCCGGTCGGCGGGACCAGGAAGCTCCAGATCATACTCCGGAGGAACTCCATACTGAACCCTTATCAGTAAAAGTTCATCCGGAGTCAGAGAACAAGAAATAGCGCCCGGCGCGAAAACCGGCGAGGCCCAGCCCTAGATGAGGGTTCGTCTACAGTATGAGGGTTCTGGGGGCTAAGGCAGACGAACTCCTGGAACCACTAAAGGCGGAGGTACCAAAAGACATTTCAAACAGGGACCCTAAATATCCCGGAGAAATCAAGCGAAATAAGAGGCGAAAGGTTCGCGGGGGACCAAACCAGGGAAATGCGGCGGAAGGAAAATGGAGGAGAAAGGGCACCTAGATGGCAAGAAAAGAAACAAAAGTTCCAGGACTAACCTAAGTCACTCCGAAGGATGCAGAGGTGCGGGGACAGGGATGACTCGAAGAACGCTTAGGGCCAAGGTGGACGCCAAGGAGGGTCAGAGCTCTCGGGGAGAAGACAGACACCGACAGAACTTTCAGGCGGAATGAGACTCCTGAAGGCGGAAGGGCGGGTTTAAATAGACCCTGGGATCCGGCGCTATAATGATCGCGGATCTCCCCAGGCCGACCCATGCTCGCCACGTGTCCCACTCGCCACAGCAGGCGGCTAAAAGCGGCTGACAGCTGACAAAGCCATTACTGCGCCGTACCTGGACCAACGCTCCAGCGGAAATTCCGAAAGGTCCCTTCGGATCGCCCCGATTTGAAAAGACTCCAGCACGCGCGCATTAAATGCCAGAATATCTGAGGACGATCGTGCACATGATTCAAGGGGACAACTTCGGCTGTGAATTTTTCTGTACTTCATTCGAAACTCGAACTCGAAAGTAGAGGGACTGGTGTTGGGTATAAAATACCCCCCAGCCGAAGTTCGTGACAGGAGTGATCCTCCAGGATTCTACCGACGTCCGACCTTCGACGAAATCTTTTCGAACCTCTCCGGCGGCCGAGCCTCCGCAACGTTCCCAAGCTCTGCCGACGAATAAACCCCCACCAGTGTAGACCGGATTCTCCACGACGGGCGGACTCCACCCAAGTTTCGACGGTGGTCGACCACCTGCTATACTTCATCCGGACTCCGACGGGAGCCGGACTTTATCCCCGACTTCAACTGCAGGAAGACTTCATCCGGACCCCTACGAGAGCCGAACTTCGTCTCCGACTTCAACTGCAGGTAGACTTCATCCGGACCCCTACGGGAGCCGGACTTCGTCCCCGACTTCAACTGCAGGTAGACTTCATCCGGACTCCTACGGGAGCCGGACTTCATCCCCGACTTCAACTGCAGGTAGACTTCATCCAACTCCTACGGGAGCCGGACTTCGTCCCTGACTTCAACTGCAGGTAGACTTCATCCGGACTCCTACGGGAGCCGGACTTCGTCCCCGAGTCCGGATGAAGACTCCGGCTGCAGGAAGACTTCATCCGGACTCCTACGGGAGCCGGACTTCGTCCCCGACTTCAACTGCAGGAAGACTTCATCCGGACTCCTACGGGAGCCGGACTTCGTCCCCGACTTCAACTGCAGGAAGACTTCATCCGGACTCCTATGGGAGCCGGACTTCGTCCCACTTCAACTGCAGGTAGACTTCGCCCGGGCTCCCACGGGAGCCAGACTTGCGTTCTGAACTCCTGTTGCAGGTAGACCTCACCCCGAACTCCTACAAGGGCCGGACTCCGAGCCTCTACTGCAAGCGACCCACTCCGAGTTTCCGCTACAAACGATCTACTTCAAATTTCTACCACGAGCGGTCCGTGCCGGATTCCCACCGTAAGCCTTCACCCGAGCTTCCATTATAGACGAATTCTTTTCGGATTTCTGTTGCAGACAGGCCTTGGCCGAGATTCCTCGACAAATGATCCCCATCCGGGCTTATACGGAGATCGGACTCCGATTGAACTTCTATAAGCGGGCAAATGCCGTGCTCACGGAATCCAGCAGCTGGACCCCTCCGATGGATGAACCTCTCCAGCGCCATCCGACATCCACCGCCGGTCGACCCTCTGCCGAAGTCTGCGCGAAACCGGACTGCGTCTGCGGAAAACCTCTGACCGAGCTCCTACGGCAAGTGGTCCTCGCCTGCAGCCTTGACGCCCAAGGCACCCAACAGGATTTGCAACATCCGAGCTCCTCTCAGATGGATAGCTACCTCTCCGTCAGGCACCCCAACCGAACTTCGGCCGATAAGCCAGGACTCCCTGACAGGCCACAGTAACGGCCACGACTCTGCTCCACTTCCTGCGACGGATTCCGCACGGCTCCATCACTCCCTGGCAGGCCACAGTAACGGCCACGACTTTGCTCCACTTCCTGTGACGGATTCCGCGTGGCTCCATCACTCCCTGGCAGGCCACAGTAATGGCCACAGCTCTGCTCCACTTCCTGCGACGGATACCGCACGGCTCCTCCACCCTTTGGCAAGTCGCGACAACGGACGCCGCTTCAGACTCCAAGTGGCAGGTCACGGTGATGGCCACGATTCCACTCCACTACTCTTCATAACAAACTCCTCCTGGCTCCGAGCGGCCCACTGCCAGACGGTTACAAACGTCGCTATCAGTCTGTTGCCCCCTCCGCCTATAAAAAGGGGAGATCCCAAATACGTTATTCTCTAAGCTCTAATTTCTATCCCCAAAAACTCTACTAAAATTTTCGTTCGAGCACTCCATTTTTGTTGAGGCAGAGAACTGACTTGAACGTCGGAGGGTCTTGCCGGAGCAACCCCAACTCCGGTTTAGACTTCTTTTGCAGGTCCCAACGGCGACCGCGACTCCGTCGACTCCAGCTTCTCCGATGCAGGCGGATTTTTGCACCAACAGGTGGCATCCAAGAGTGATAGGGGGGTTGAGTTTGTGTAAGACTAGGCTTGACAGGATCAAACCCAATCAAACTAGATGTTTTGTTTTAATCCAATCAAATCCAAATCAAATCAGATTTGATCTCAACCAAAATTGGACATAAGAGAGGTGGTGTGGAGGTGCTTGGGCTGGTCTAACCACACGCCAAATCAGATTTGGCATTGGGCTTAGGTGGTGCAAAAAGAGAAGTGATGCCAAGGAGAAATCCTAATCCAACTAGGATTCATTTGTTTGCTAATTTAAATCTAATTTAAATCTGATTTAATCCTAACCAATTTAGGATTAGTTAGTGTTGGGTATAAAATACCCCCCGGCCGAAGTTTGTAAAAGACCGATCCTTTGAGACTCTTCCGGCTCCCGACCTTGTATGTGGCGCCTCTCCGAACTCCCTCGGCCGTCCGGACTTCTCCGACAATGGACTTCTGCGTTCACCCACCGGGCCGCCCCAAAGGCCCTCTAGGCCTCACTGACAGTCGACCTCCTACAGCAGCCAACCATTCCCCGAGTCTCTCCTGGACTTCTTCCGGCCACGGACGACCCTACTCCGAACTTCTTCCGGGCTTCGCCAGCATCCGAGCTTCCCCGACAACGAGATTTCTACAGTAACCAGACTCCTTCCAAGTTTCTACGGCGGCCGACCGCCTTCCGAATCCCGATCGAGCTCCTGCGAGAGCCAAACTTCTACTACGAATGGTCTACTTCGAACTCATACAGTGGTCTGTCTATCCCAGACGTCGACTGTAAGCAGATTCCGACTCAAGCCTCTACTATAAATAAATTTCTTCCGAATTTCTACTACAGGTAGATTTCAACCGAGCTACCCCGTAGCGAGTGGGCTCTGGACGAGCTTCTACAGTGGGACACTGCTCCGAGCTTCCATGACAACAGGTCTTTGCTCGAGCTCCTACAATAAGCGGCCCCTTTTCGACCTCTTGCGAGAACCGAAGCCCGTCCGAACTTCTCCAGCGGATGGATTCCGGACGAGCTTCTATGACGAACGAGCTCCAGCAACTGGGTCCCTGCGATAGCCGATCGCCTCCGATGTCTACCGAGCCTCCCCAGTGCTATCCGAAGTCCATCGCCGGCCGACCTCCTACCAGGCTCTCGATAAAATCGGACTTCCCCGACGGACGATCTTCAAATGAG
The DNA here is from genome assembly GCF_000442705.2 of Elaeis guineensis. NCBI lineage: Eukaryota > Viridiplantae > Streptophyta > Magnoliopsida > Arecales > Arecaceae > Elaeis > Elaeis guineensis. The sequence goes on along the minus strand of NC_025999.2, from coordinate 34,575,910 downwards.
CTTCCGCATCAGATAAATCCCAGACGGACTTCTCCGGACTTCGTCAATAAAAAATCTCCGTCCGAGCTCCTACAGCAGGTGACTTTCGCCTGAAACGTCAGCACCCGAAGCATCCGACAACAGTAGATTCGTCAGCGACCTCGGAATATCCGAGCCTCTCCTAGAACGAAGATGTAAAGAGCCATTCTGCTCCATCAGGCATCCCAGCCGAGCTCCAGCCGACAGATCCAAACTCTCTGGCAAGCCACAACAAGGGCCACTACCTTACTCCACTCGCTGCAACGGATTCCACGCGGTTCCACCACTCTCTGACAAGCCACGACAAAAGCCGCCATCCCACTCCACTCGCTGCAACGGATTCCATGCAGCTCCACCTCTCTCTGGCAAGTTCCGACAACGGACACCACTCCACTCTCCGCAACAAGCTCCACGTGGCCCTGAACAACCCCTGATGCCACTACTCTCCGTAACAAACTCCACGCGGCTCTGAGCGGTCCACTACCAGACGGTTACAGACGTCGCTGTCGGTCAGTTATACCCTCCGTCTATAAATAAGGACCCCCAAATACGTTCTTCTCTAAGCTGGTAACTCTATCTCGAAACTCTGCCAAAATTTTGCTCGAGTACTCCATTTTGTTGAAGCAGAGTACTGACTTGAGCGTCGGAGGGTCTTGCCGGAGCACCCCCAACTCTGGTTTAGACTTTCTTTGCAGGTCCCGGTGGCGGCCGCGGTCATCCCAGCTCCAGCTTCTCCGACTTCAACGGAATTCTGCACCAACAGAATTGGCGCTAGAGGAAGGACCCTCTGTGTCTTTGCAGTATTCTTGTTCTTAAAGGAGTGCTCAACGGGACTGATTCCGGTCATCTTCTCCGACATCCTCTTCTCCTTCTACTAGATCTTCACCCGATGCCTCCCCGCAGAGCATCCACCAGGCGATCCACGGCCTCCGCGGCCAGATCTCAGGCTCCGACCTCACCTCCAGTTTCCCAGGCTCCTCCTCCGGCAACGACGGTCGGCGCGGAGCAATTCGACCTGCTGGTTCAGCAGGTCAGAGGCCTCACTGAAGCGGTGCAGGCCATGCAACAGCAACAACAACCGCAGGCGTCGGTGCGGTTGGAGAGAACGTCGCCGGAATTCCAAAATCCGGCGGTAGGACAGGCCACTTGGGCCAGTCACCCCGTCTTTCCCGGAAAGACAAATCCGAGGGTGGAGAGTCCTCAGTCCGATCACGATTCTACTCTCGGAGGATCTCTACCTCCATTCTGCCCGAAGATCCTCGAGACCCACAGTCGAGAGGACTTCCTGGATCGAAGGCTCCAAGAGATGAACCGACGGATCGAAGAACTCCGCCACGCTCCCCCTGCTTATGGTGAGGACATCTGTACTGACCCTCCCTTCTCTCAAATGATCATGCAGGAACCGATCCCGCCAAACTTCAAGCTCCCCCAATTCGAAAGCTATGACGGGACCTCAGACCCGGTCGACCATCTGGAGGCCTTTCGGACGATGATGCTGCTCCATGGTGCGCCAGACGTCATTCTGTGCCGAGCTTTTCCATCCACCCTGAAGGGAGCAGCAAGGAACTGGTACTCGACGTTGAAGCCGAGTACCATCTTTTCCTTTGACCAGATGAGCCACTAGTTCGCGGCTCATTTTGTTAGCAGCCGGCGTCCCCAGAGAGGTTCGGAGTCCCTCATTAACATCAAACAAAGGGAGGGAGAATCCATCCGGGCTTACGTCAACCGTTTCAACGTCGCTGCGTTGGAGGTCCGGAACTTGGACCAATCGGTCGCGATGGCCGCTCTGAAAGGCGGCCTTCAGAAGAACGACTTTCTGTTCTCCTTGAAAAAGAAGTACCCCAGGAATTTTGTCGATTTGCTGGCTCGGGCCGAAGGATATGCCCGAGCAGAAGAAGCCTTCAAGATGAAGGACGAGGAGACCGCGAGAGAGCGGCAGGCGAGAGACTCGAGCAAGTCCGCAGTTGAAAAAGGATCGAGCGAAGCTCGACCACTCTCTCGAACTCCTCCCGGGCACAGGCGTGCCCGGACTCCTCGAGCTCGTAAACAGAGAAGCCCAGACCGTCGAGTTCGGCGAGGCTCCCCTCCCGGGAGATTCCACAGCTACGTCCCTCTCAACGCATCGAAAACTCAAGTGCTGATGGAGGTCAGAGAGCAGCTCCCAAGGTCGGAGAGGATGCGCTCGCACTCTGGAAAGCGCAACCCGAACAAATTCTGCCTCTATCATCGTGACCACGGCCACGATACGGAGGAGTGTATTCAGCTCCGAGACGAGATCGAGGAGCTCATCAGACGAGGTCGGCTCGACAAATTCATTCGACGCCGACCTGAAGGAAAGATCGGTCCAGGGCCCTGCCGCAGCTGGAACCGCCGAGGGAGGAGCAGCCAGAAGATCGGCCTCCAACTGGGATTATCAACTCCATCTCGAGGGGACCCCGGCGGGGAGCAGACCTTCCGCGGTTATAGGGTTCGAAAGATCTACGAATGTATTACCAACAACTTTGCCCTGAATGAAAATTCTCTTCATATTTGCGCATTCTTTTTTTTGGTATGAGCTTATAACGACGAGAGATAATTTCCCCATACAAACGAAATTAAACGCGTTAGGAACAGGAGGAGAACCTCGTCCTAACAATGGCCCTTATGTGCCCCCACAGCCTTGTTAGGAACAGGAGGAGAACCTCGTCCTAACATGAGTAAAGCCGAAAGCCCGGTTTCTTAAAGACCGGATGGGGGGAGAGGTCCTTACAACGGCCCTTATGTGCCCTCACGCCTTGTTAGGAACAGGAGGAGAACCTCGTCCTAACATGAGCAAAGCCGAAGGCCCGATTTCTTAAAGACCGGATAGGAGGAGAGGCCCTTACAACGGCCCTTATGTGCCCCCACAGCCTTGTTAGGAACAGGAGAACCTCGTCCTAACATGAGCAAAGCCGAAGGCCCGATTTCTTAAAGACCGGATGGGGGGAGAGGCCCTTACAACGGCCCTTATGTGCCCCCACATCCTTATTAGGAACAGGAGGAGAACCTCGTCCTAACATGAGCAAAGCCGAAGGCCCGATTTCTTAAAGACCGGATGGGGGGAGAGGCCCTTACAACGGCCCTTATGTGCCCCCACAGTCTTGTTAAGAACAGGAGGAGAATCTTGTCCTAACATGAGTAAAGCCGAAGACTCGATTTCTTAAAGACCGGATGGGGGGAGAGACCCTCACAACGGCCCTTATGTGCCCCCACAGCCTTGTTAGGAACAGGAAGAGAACATCGTCCTGACACGAGCTGAAACCAACTGTCGGGAACAAGGGGAGGACCTCGTCCCGACGCAACCAAAGACTCAGTTGATCGACGAGGGGGAAGCTTCCTCAATGACTCCTCTACACTCTCACGACCCCGTCAAGAGCAGAGGGAAGACCCTCACTCAAACACAGAAGAAAAAGGGAGATGAAAAGAAAAAACGACGAACTACACCGACGATAGGTGAAAAACGAACTACATCAAAGGCACAAAGGACCTCATCTCGACAACAGAGCAAATCCTTGTCGAAAATCTCTAGTCCCTAAGGGCAAATCGACACGGTGACGACCAGAAACCTTCAAACTACGTCAGCAACGAACAAGATGGAAGACAAAAGAAGTTCGGTGAACGATGACTCAAAGCAAGAACCGGCGAGGGATTACAAACTACGTCGATGCCAAACAAGACGGAAGACAAATGGAGCTTGGTAAATAACCATTTAATACCAGAATGGACAAGATAATAAACAATTTCATTTTCATTTTGTTGGTAAAGTACACGTCACAAAGCCTTAAAGGCCAAAAAACAAAAAAAAAAAGAAAAAGAGGCTCTAAGAAAGCCCAGTTTCTTCCAACTTCGAGCTCTCGGTTCCAGCCCTTGCTATGAATTGCCTTAAATTTTTGACTTCCTCTTCCAGTTCCATCTTTTTCAGCAGCATTTCCTGGAACATCCGGTGGAACCGCCGGCGCTCGTCCTCTGACTCTCGAAGCCTCCTCCTCAAGACCTCGGACTCTGCCTCAGCATCTTTGACTGCCTGCTGCTCGTGGACTAGCTGAACCTTCAGCCGCCGTGATTCGGCTTCCTCCTATCCAAGGGCTACAGACAGTTCCGCCATAGTCCCCCTCAAGGAGCAAAGCTCGTCAGAACCTTACGCAGGGACAGGCTGGACTCTCTCGGACAGCCGCCTCTGAAGATGGGCAACTTCGTCAGTCGCCGTCTGGAGCCTCCTTCGATAGTCCTCTACTTGTCTGCTCCAGCCGACTCGATAGGCGTCATAAGTCGTCTCGACGTCCTGCAGCCGTTTTTGAAGGTCGGAGAACCTCTTCGACCAGTCTTGGTCGCGGTCAGTCTGAACTGTGAGCCGGGACAAGCTCCCTTCCAGCCGGCCGATCTTCTCCCGTACGACCGCCAACTCGACTTTAAGGGAGCTGATCTTGGAAGCCTGAGTCCAAGATCGGTCGCTGGCACATTTTCAGAGTTCCTCAAGCTCCGTAATGAAATCAGCTTTCCTTTTGGTGTATTCCATGAAACTTTTCTTGTGGAGGTCCCGAAAGCGAGTAGCCTCCGCGATGGCCTCTGAATGGCTCTCCTTCAGCCGGTGAAGTTCGTCTTCCAGCTTCTTGGATTTTCTTGTCAACTGACGAACTTCCCTTTGGAGGTCTCGTATTATCGACTTCAAGGGAATACCCTCCGACAGGAGAAGGGCTTCGGCAGGACACTATCGTTGGAGGACAAGAGCGCCATGACTCAAATTAATACAAGGCAAAAAAAAAGAAAATGAATATGAAAAAAGAGAGGAGGGACCCTCCATAAAGGCGAATCCAGCTTCATTGATCAAATAAATTCCAAGTACAAGAGAATGAGGAAAAAATCACCACAAAGGGAAAAATACAAAACTAGAGGTTTCGAACCTCTGGAGCAGAAGTAGAGGGGGTCGGTGTCCCCGGAAGATCGGCGGCGGCGGCCACGGCAGTCGACGAGATCCCGACTGGAAGAGGACCGACAGCGACTTCGGACGGTCCGGCTTCATCATCGGACGCCTCGTTCAGGAAGCCGAGATCCAACTCGGGAAACCTCCCGGCCACCTTCTCTTGGTAGAGCTCTAACCCCTTGATGAAGGCGTCCTGGCCGAACTGAACCTTCAGATCCTCCATCTCGGGGGAGGCTTTGAACTCCTCCACTGCTCGAGCCCTTGCCTCCGAGATCAGAGACGGAATCCGCACTTTCAACTCGGAAACCTGCTCCTTCAACTCGGAGACCTGTGCCCTTAATGCGGAGACCTCGGCCTCAGCCTTCCCTCTCTCCTCCAAGGCGGTCCTCAGATCGGACGAGGTTTGTCCCTCCTTTTCCAGCACCTCTTGGAGGCTTAGGACCTCGGCGATCTTCTCCTCAAGGTGGGCAGCCCCGGCTAGACGACCCTCTTCTGCCCGAGCTGCCTCCTTCTTGGCAATCTTCGCCGCCTCGATGTTGGCGACGAGCTGGTGCCCAATCTGCAAGAAGGGTCGAGGAGTCGACATAAGGGCTGAAGAATAAATTAAAGAAGCAGGGAGAAGGAAAAGGATGAGTTAACCTACTTCGAGGAAAGATCCCAGAGAGTCCCAGCCCCGCAGCTCGGGATCGGCGAGGACGATCCTCTCAACTACCTCGAGCAGAATACACCCTTCGACCAGCCTCTTTATTAAGTCCCTGTTATTGAAGAGATTTTCCCATAGGTCTTCCTCGGAGCCGCCGGCCCCCTCGGCGGCAGCCCTACGACTGCGACTCCACCGGATCAGGGTCTTCTTTCTCCTCCTCCCTTCGGCCTCGGGTGCCCCCTCGGGACGAACCTCCGAAATGGGACCCTCGGTCGGGAAGCTCTGTGAAGGAGCTCGGGGGACTTCCGGTTCGGCGTCGGAAGGGGTTTTGATGGCGACTGGCATCGGAGCAGGCACGGCCGAGCTTGTCCCTTCTGTCCTGGCTCTCTTCACCGACCCCGAAGTTGAGGCATCTTTTCTCTTGTGGGTCTTGAGACCCTGGGCTAACCTCCGAGCCACGCTTGCATCCATGTCTGCGATAAAAGGAATTCAACATGGCTCCGAAATGGAACAGGAAGAAAGAAAAAAAAAAGAAGAAGAGAGGGAGAGATACCGGCAGGGTTAAGGGGGCTCAGGCCGACGTTGAACAAAAGTTGTTCCCTCAGAAGGTCGGGGAGGAGGGGGGCTTGATAGGCCTCGAGCTTTTTGGAGGCCTCGAGGTCGTCCCTTTCCAGGGCAGAAGCCCGGCGGACAGAATCCCTCAGGGAGCCCCAAGGGGGTAACCCTAGCTCCAAGCTTGGACATCGAACATAGAAGAACTTCTCCTTCCAGTTATGGACGGAAGAGGGGGCACCTTTCAGCAACCCCTTTCTACCGAACTGAGGGGAGAAGTACCACCAATCCTTTGCCGAGGGATGGCGCTTGAAGGTATAGAAGTTCCTAAACAAAAAAAGAGTTGGCCGAACTTCGACTAAACTATAAAGAGAAAGAAACCCTATCAAAAACCTAAAGGAGTTCGGCACGACGGAAACTAGAGAAATATTCAGAAAATGGAAGAGAGCAACGACAAAGGACGGCAGCGGAAGCCGAAGTCCGACACGAAAGGCCTCCTCGTACAGACAGAAGCGGTCGGGAGGAGGGGCGCTAGCCCGATCAGATGGCCCGGAAAGCTCCAGCTCGTACTCCGGAGGAACTCCGTACTGAATCCTTATCAGTGAGAGTTCATCCAGAGTCAAGGAGCCGGGGATGGTGTCCGGCGCAAAGGCCAGACAGGGTTCGGTCCTAGCTACGGGTTCATCTACGGTACCAGTACTACGGGGAAATGGGACTGACGAACTCCTAGAACTGCTAGAAAAGGAGATATCAGAGGACATTTTAGATCAAATGGAAGCCACAAAAATCCCAGAAAATCGGGAAAAAATAGCAAAAAGGTCCCCGAGAAAGCTAAACGAACAGAATACGAAGAAAAAGGACGGAAAAACGTCAGGAAGTTCCAGAACTGACCTAGATTGATCCCAGGAGTGCAAGGAGACGGCAAGGATGATGGAGGTCGATCCGGAGGACGCCTAAGGCCGGGAAGGATGCTAGGAGAAGCTGAAGCTCTCGGGGAAGAAGAGGGGAACCGAGGGATTCTCTCGAGCAAGGTGGAACCCCTGAAGGAGGAGAACGTATTTAAATAGACCCCGGGATCCGACGCAATAATGATTGCGGATCTCCTCTGGCCGGCCTGCACTCGCCGTGTGTCCCACTCACCTCGACAGACTGTTGGAAACGGCTGGTAGCTGACAGAGTCATTATTACACCGTACCTAGAGCCACGCCCCGACGGGAATTCCAAAAAGAAGGAACCTTTTCTGAAAAGGTTCCAGTACCGGCGTGCCGAACGTCAAAATATCTGGCAACCGTCGAGTACGAAAATCGAGGAGAGCAGCTTCGGCCGTGAGAATTTCTCTGTACTTCATTCGGAATCCAAACTCGAAAGTAGGGGGACTGGTGTTGGGTATAAAATACCCCCCGGCCGAAGTTTGTAAAAGACCGATCCTTCGAGGCTCTTCCGACTCCCGACCTTGTATGTGGCGCCTCTCCGAACTCCCTCGACCGTCCGGACTTCTCCGACAATGGACTTCTGCGTTCACCCATCGGGCCGCCCCAAAGGCCCTCTAGGCCTCACTAACAGTCAACCTCCTACAGCAGCCAACCATTCCCCGAGTCTCTCCTGGACTTCTTCCGGCCACGGACGACCCTACTCCGAACTTCTTCCAGGCTTCGCCAGCATCCGAGCTTCCCCGACAACGAGATTTCTACAGTAACCAGACTCCTTCCAAGTTTCTACGACGACCGACCGCCTTCCGGATCCCGATCGAGCTCCTGCGAGAGCCGAACTTCTACTACAAACGGTCTACTCCGAACTCATACAGCGGGCTGTCTATTCCAGACGTCGACTGTAAGCAGATTCCGACTCAAGCCTCTACTATAAACAAATTTCTTCCGAATTTCTACTACAGGTAGACTTCAACCGAGCTATCCCATAGCGAGTGGGCTCTAGACGAGCTTCTACAGCGGGACACTACTCCGAGCTTCCACGACAACTGGTCCTCGCCCGAGCTCCTACAATAAGCGGCCCCTTTTCGACCTCTCGCGAGAATCGAAGCCCATCCGAACTTCTCCAGTAGATGGATTCCGGACGAGCTTCTATGACGGACGAGCTCCAGCAACTGGGTCCCTGCGATAGCCGATCGCCTCCGATGTCTGCCGAGCCTCCCCAGCGCTATCCGAAGTCCATCGCCGGCCGACCTCCTACCAGGCTCCCCATAAAATCGGATTTCCCCGACGGACGATCTTCAGATGAGCTTCCGCATCAGATAAATCGCAGACGGACTTCTCCGGACTTCGTCAACAAAAAATCTCCGTCCGAGCTCCTACAACAGGTGACTCCTGCCTGAAACGTCAGCACCTGAAGTGTCCGACAATAGTAGATTCGTCAGCGACCTCGGAACATCCGAGCCTCTCCTAGAACGACGATGTAAAGAGCCATTCTGCTCCATCAGGCATCCCAGCCGAGCTCCAGCCGACGGATCCAAACTCTCTGGCAAGCCACAACAAGGGCCACTACCTTACTCCACTCGCTGCAACAGATTCCACGCGGTTCCACCACTCTCTGACAAGCCACGACAAAAGCCGCTATCCTGCTCCACTCGCTGCAACGGATTCCATGCAACTCCACCTCTCTCTAGCAAGTCCCGACAACGGACACCACTCCACTCTCCGCAACAAGCTCCACGTGGCCTTGAACAACCCCTGATGCCACTACTCTCCGTAACAAACTCCACGCGGCTCTGAGCGGTCCACTACCAGACGGTTACAGACGTCGCTGTCGGTCAGTTACACCCTCCGTCTATAAATAAGGATCCCCAGATACGTTCTTCTCTAAGCTGGTAACTCTATCTCGAAACTCTACCAAAATTTTCGCTCGAGCACTCCATTTCTGTTGAAGTAGAGTACTGACTTGAACGTCGGAGGATCTTACCGGAGCACCCCCAACTCCGGTTTAGACTTTCTTTGCAAGTCCCGACGGCAGCCGCGGTCATCCCAGCTCCAGCTTCTCCGACTTCGACAGAATTCTGCACTAACAGTTAGCAATCAAATTAAGTTAATTCCTAATCCAATTAAAAACTCAATTAAATATGGATTAAATCCTAATCTAATTAGAAAATTGATTCAATTATGTCCTAGTCAAAAGTAGAAATTATTCTCCTTATGCAATTAAATTATCTCATAAATCAATTAGGCTTGATCTAATTAAACCCAAACCAATTTAAATTGAATCTAATTCAATTAGATCTAATTTGAATCCCATAGCTCAATCAGATTGAGCCAGACAACAATCTAATTGCTTATTGATCCTCCTACAATTCACTAACACTTAGTAAATTTTTCAATTATAACTTTTGCATTGGATTAATCATTAATCACATTGATAATTAAATCCTATTGCGATCCATAATTGCAACTCAACCATCTGATTAGTTAGAAATCTCTATTATGTATGACCCTATAAATTCTATTCTGTCTTATAGTGAGATATGTATCATTGGAACTCTTTTCAATAGATCGGAACGATTCCACTCCCACTCAATAAGGATTGTCGATCCAGAATAATCCTAGTGAGCTCTCACAATCCATCAGTGATACATAGCAGTATGTAGTGGCAATCCAGCAGAATAAAAGTGATGAACCTTTAGGTGCAGTTACCGTATGATTCAGTCCCTCTATCGTGAGTCCCGATCAGATGGCAGATTATAAATAAATCGTCAAACCTCAACATCGGTCATATGATAGATTCAATTAGCTCGAATCCGACTATGATTCTCATGAAAATATTTTTTCATCAATCATACTGCTATGGTCATAGACTTAAGGACTCAACCTCTCAAATCCCATAGAACTACTCCTTTCTACTAAGGTCGATAGATCCCATCTAAATGCACATCCTGCTCTTACAATGGACCAACTATCGTCAACATCCACTACAAAGACTTATTGAGATCATGTTTCTATGTAATCAAACTTCAGCAGTCTCACCGTGAGCAGTCATGGCACCATATATCAAAGGACCAGTCACACAACTGCAGCATCGAGAAAATCACTAACGAGTGAGCAGACATCCATGTGACTTCTCGTGTTGATCATGCTCCGTACTAGTTGTTCTCTAACAACCACCTGCACTCTTACTTCAGTGTCCCTATACTACAGACTCGAGAATCATCTGTCCGAAGAAAGTGATCCGTGCACCAGTCTATCCGAATCAATCATCGTCTCCATGATGATCCTATAATCGAAAGTAATTTAGGAATTAACCTTCAATCACACATGTCTCAAATTCTCAACTATTTGAGAATGTATCATCATTTGTTAATCCCTTGGACGATTCATGGACACATATATAATATGAATGAAAATAAACTGTCCGTTAAGTACAAAATTATATCTTAGAAATATGATTTGTGTCAGCCAAGATTAACTTCTAAGGTATACATCCAACAATTTTTACTTGCACTAAAGCCAATCTGTCATATACCTAAGCCTCATCTTCTCAAGATAGGCTTGGGTCTTTGGCTGACTAAGTGATTTAACCAGTGGATCTACCACATCCCATGTGGAGTCTACTCTCTGCACCTCTATGTATTTTACTCGAAGTAGTCATGTATACAGCCACTCTATGTGCTTGGACTTCTAGTGAGACCTTAGCTCCTTAGCAAAGGCTATGACGCCATTGTCTTTACAGTACAGTGTCATAGCATTTGATGGTAATATTAGAACCAGAATGCATCCTACACATCTACAGCGTACTCAACCTCTATTGATCGATTACTTGGAATCCTTCCAACATACCGAATCAACGTTGCACAAGAATACACCCTGATGTAGATACATCAGCATCCGTGTACCTCCCACTCTTAGCTCTGACCCTTCTTCAAACATTAGAAATAAATCCTTAGTCCTTCTCAAGTACTTAAGGATGTTTTCACAGCAATCCAGTGCTCCTAGCCTAGATTCGACTAATATCTGCTCACGACATTCACACCAATGGCTATATCAGATCGAGTACATAGCATGACATACTCCTATGCCCAAGTAGAGTTTTCTATGCTGAACCCTTTCAGTAGCTCCTTTATATACTTTTCTGTGAAAACCCAAACATCAACTTGGATCTTTCTCTATAGACCTTTATATTTTCAGAATAAAAGATGCTTGTCCTAGGTCTTTCGTAGAGAATTCTATATACAACCACATTTTAATCGATGTCAACATGGGACACTCCCAATCAAGAGAATATCATCCACGTACAATACGAGGAATATAACACCACTCCGACTGTCCATGTAAACACATGATTCTTCCTCGTTCTTGATAAAATCAAATAATTTGATCATTAAAACGAGATTTCCAACTCCGAGATGCTTGCTGACTTTGTGATCTCCATCATAGGAAATGAAATCCATAGACTACTCCATACATATATCTTTTCAAGATATCCAATCAGAAAAGCTATTTCACATCCTTTTCTCAGAGTCGATGTCCAATATCGCCTCATTGTAGGTTTGAGACCATCTCTATGTTCCCTATCTCCTATGAGAAATACTTTTTCTATATCCTTTGTTAAGCATACGTAAGTACCTTTCAGAAGGATGGGAGATCCTACTAGATCTTCGAGGTAGAAGAGGTACTATATGTACTGGCTCATTATGAATAGGTTCTACAGGTTCTATAACGTGTTACTCTTCAAAGACTCTCTTCGAGCTCAACTTTTCTCCCACTGCTTCATCTAGATAAACTATTTTTCAAGAAGATAGCATGAGAGCTCAAAATCACATTGTAATCCTTTAGAAAGAAAAAGTAGTATCCCAAACTCTTTAGGATCCCTATAAAACAAGCTCTCATAGACCTAACCTCTAACATGTCCGCCTGCTGTCCTTGACACGGGCTGGATATCTCCAAATCTTGGATGATCAAAATCGATTTCTTACCATGCCATATCCCATACGGTGTGGTAAGAACGAATTTAGAGAGAATCTTATTCAATAGGTAAATTTCAAAAATAAAGCATGTTCTCAAAGAAACAAAGATAAATCAATGATGTTCATCATGGACCGGTCCATATCTCATACGGTCCTTATCCTCTTTTCAGATACCCTATTGAGCTAAGGTGTACTAGAGAGGTCCACTATGAAACTATGCCATTTTCATGAGATAACCGAAAAATTCATTACTTTGATATTATATCCTCGATCTAATCGAAGTACCTTTAAAATTTTTTCGATTTGCTTATCTACTTCACATCTGAATTCTTTGAACTTTTCAAAGGATTCAAATTTGTATCTCATATACATACTCGTACCGTGAAGGATCATCGATAAAGATAATGAAGTAGAGACAATCTCCCTTGACTAGCATATCAAGTGGGCCGCACACATCAAATATGTACCAAAATAAGTATCTCAGTAGTCCTCTTCCCTTGTCCTATAAGAGCAACTTGATCATTTTTCTTCAAAGAGATGATACATAGACTAGATATGACTCAGCAATCAATGAGCCCAAAAGTCCATATTTCTCCAGTCTGTTAATCATTTCTTCTCCTACATGACCTAGCCTAAGGTGCCATATATACTTCAGATTTATCTACACTCTAGATCTCTCAGACCCCATGATATTCACTGCTTGCTCAAATAAGTTCACAGATGCATCACCATGCAAATGATAGAGACTGTCTCTAAGAACTTAATCCAGATAATAGTCGTAAAAGATAGATACCTACGGCCACAGCAACAACTCTTGCCCTATTGCTGACTCGAAAGATTACTTCACCTTCCCTCAACCCTCTACATTCCCTTAGACCCTACAATGAAGTGCATAAGTAGGCACTAGAGTCTAATACTCAACTGGGAGAAGAGGTAACTGTAAGATAAGTTTTAAGCAATTCTGACATGCCTTCTCAAGGCGTGTGCTTGTTTCTTTAGGCCCTTCAGGTATGTACTCTTTAAACTTTTTAAGGTCCCTGCGACAGTTATCAATATATTGACCAATTCAGATTTGACACTATCATAGTCATTCGTATGGTAGTTTACCACAAACTGCCCATACAAATCAAGAAGGGATCACAAGATCAAATCCACTAGCAATTTCTTGTGCATGGTCATATGGAGCTTTTCAAGCTTCTCAATATTTCTGATCATTATCAAATAGTGATCATCGACAAACTGCCCATCGCGCATCTCATACGTTGTGCGACTCTGATCACCTCACAACACTTGTAGATGAGTCAGTATATCTTTGGTAGTGTACATGTTCTCATGCATGTGTTGGAGTTTATCTAATATGGACGCCAACATATAGCATCTATCCTTATTGTCATCGTCCATCCACTTATTAAGTATGGGTCGTTGATCATGTGTTCGACGAGCTGATAACATAAGGATATCCTAGTCGAGAACATGATTTAATTTTCTAAAAACTAAGAATGATTCTTAGATTTTTGAGCCAGTGTATGCAATTGGTAACATAGGGATATCCTAATCGAGAACATGGTTTAATTTTCTAAAAAACTAAGAATAATTTTTAGATTTTTGAGCCAGTGTATGCAATTGATTTCGGTTAAACGGTTGATATCTAGGATTCAAGCTAGAGGGTTGAAAGCTGACATAATAATCAGCAGAAAGTAAAAATTTTAATTAGATATTTATACTTGATTTTATGTTTGCTCTAGGAACTTTTAGAAGCAAATAGACTTCCACTATTTTTTCAGATCTCACTCCGGATGAAAAAATGAAAATTCTAACGCGACAACTGAGTTTTTAATGAATACTGTGATCCCACCGATGCCGTGCACCTCACCTAATAGTTATTGGTAACACGTACACCGATGCGTGGATAACTCCTTGTCCAAATATTCTTTTAAGCATGTTATAGTGACTTGGTCTCTAAGTTATGTGAGCTCACCTAATAGTTATTGACTACACTCCTTAGTTAAGTCAACCCACTATTCACAAGCACGTGCAAAGCTGTCAGTGAATCTCTCACCTAACAGTTATTGAGCCCAGCCCCATCTTTATCCTGAAGCAACTCTTTGCTAATAGAGTGGTTGCGTGTTCCCAATGCAACTGAACTACGGTAACCAGCCGAGAACAATCAACGTCAGTAGCACGTCCGCACATTTACAACGGTAGATCATCTAGAACTTAATACTTATAGAGAGATTTGATTTCAGATCTCATCTAATCAGTCATCACATGATTGATCTAATTGATATAGGCTAAACCAAACCGCCAAACAATCATATTCAAGACTCAATCTTCCAAACTGACCCAATAAGTGGAGATCGATGGGAGCCTCCCCCTTAATGGATCAAAGTTCATAATTAAGTAACCACCTCTTAATTACTTGCCTTTGACACCAATTGGTCAATTGATCCAAATAGATTAGCTTAGGTGAATCAGGTTCGAGCTATAGAGCCAAATTAATGTTAGATGTGTGCCCTAAATACCAAATTGGCTGACACATTCCTGTACAAATCTAAGGATAAATTTTAATTTTGACTATAAATCAATAAATCGATTATTCTTCTATCACATCGTATACATTGTGTCTGTGATACATCCTTTGAGTTAGTAGGAATGTCAATTCATATTTTCAAGAGTTAAAAATTTAAGACATGAATTTACATAACTAACTCATAAACAGCTCCTGACCATAGGATCATCACGAGGATGGTGATCGATCCGGAAGATTGGTGTACGATCGCTTCCTTAGGGTAGATGTGTCTTGAGTCTACGGTGTGGGGACACCGGAGTGAGAGTACAGGTATTTGTTGAGAACAAAAGTACTGAGCGTAACCATATCGAGCAGTCATAAGGAAGTCTACCTTCTCATCGATGACTAGCTCGATGCTGCAGTTATGTGTCTAGTTCTTTAACCTGAGGTACATCGACAGTTCACCTTGAGTGTGTTATAGTTTGACTACACCATAACTCGATCTCCTAGCCATTCGGAACCCTGAGGTGTATGTTGGCTGTAGCATATTCATTGTAGGAACTAGGTCGCACCAAGATGGGATCTATCAACCTCGGTAGATGAGAGGAGTAGCCCTATGATGATCGAAAGATCGAGTCTTTAAGCCCATGGCCATGGCAGAGTGAAATAATGGAACAAGAGTTTTCCATTGGAGTTTCACATCGAACTCGAATCGATCGATTGATTCATATGACTGATGTTGGATTTGACGAGTTTACCTTAACCATAATTCAGTCGGGACTCATGATAGAGGAACTCAATCACACAGGTAGCTGCACCGAGAGGTTCGTCTTCAATTCTGATGGGTTGCCACCACATACTGCTAGGTGTCACTAGTGGATTTTGGGAGCAATTAGAATGATATTGATGATCGATCATTCTAATTGTCTGAATCAGAAGAGTTCTGGTCCATCGAAAGGAATTTCGATGATGTCGATGATGAGATCACGACATGTCTCATTACCATACGGAATTGAACCTAACTGGGTCACATAAACAAGGGTTAGGGTCTGGATGTCATCAATTGGGCTAACCCAATTGATTTGGATTAGATCCAATTAGGTTCAAGGAAATCATGCTAGCACTCGATTGAGCCTAACTTTCTCTCGTATAATCTTTTCTGTTTCTACTGAGTCAAATGTGATTTGACTCACCCAGAGAACCTTGAGAAGGCTTCTCTCAGTCTAAATAAATCTTGTCCAGCTCAGAAAAGGCTTGTCTTAATTCATGAGATGAATTTAAGACAAGTACCTACTAATTTCTGTCACCTGCCAATTTTATTTTAGGACATCTGTCAAATGTTGACATATGGGTCATAAATTGAAGAGAGTTCATTGGAGAATTTTTGTGGAGTGTCCACATGCCTAAACCACATCAAATTGGGCGCCATAATCAGATTATGGTGTGAGCCCAATTGGATTAAAGTGGGCACCCCAAATGGATAAGAATGAAAGAGTCCTGATAAACATAGACTCTTTGGCGCCACCTTGCTTGTGCTTATCTAAAGTTGGCGCCAACATAGGAGAGAGGGTGGGGGTTCTTATCTGATGTGATCAGATGACATCACTCCACCAATCAGAATTTTTTCAGAATTTATTGAAATTTTCTGATTGGTCGAATGATGTAGCACTGCGCAGCATACAGGGTCTATAAAATCCCTGTCTGCGCCTAGGATTTGGAAATTTCTGCCCAATACCCAGCCAAAACGAGAATCCTCTCCTCTTCTCCATATCCTCCCTGCTCTCCTCTCTCCCCTCTTCATGTCTAAAGAGTTGGACGTCCATCTAGCAAAGATCCAAGGCATGGTGATGCCTGGAACAGAAGGTTGCAGGACATCTTCGACAGGCTGCTGCTCCAACTTCAAAAGGAGTTCTGAAGCACTTCCAAATCAGATAGAGATCTGATTTTTGGAGCGTAGATTCGCGAGGAGAAGACGTTCCAGGTCCTGCTCAAGTGGATACCGGTAGAGGCCAGGCGCTTGCGTGGCTACATCAAAATCTCGGGCTGTGCTGAGATCATCTACAGGGTAATCAGATTACCCTTGAGGTATTATTTGTTCTTCATCCCTTTTAGATTTATTTTAGACTTAATATCAGATATGAAGATTAGATCTAGAGATTTAGATCTGAAATAAATATAGGATAAATTTTTTTTTTAAATTATTCCACCCCAGATTTGATGAAATCTAGAAGATCCTACAAAAGAAAAAGACGATTTTTCCTTCAACTGCTCTGACTCTATTTCAGATCTAATTTAGATCTGATTTTAATTTTAATTTATCTGATATTTAATGATTTCAGATGTCACATCAGATGTGATAAGATCTGAAATCAAAAATATTTAAAATTAAATCTAAGAAGATCTAATATGTATGAGATGCATGACTAGACTAGGATTAGTTGAATCCATGAACAGTATTAAGTTTTATGTTTTAATGAGATTAAAATATGAATTAAATCTAATTTATTCTCTATTTTTCTGATGTTATAAGTGTTATAATCAGATCAAAAAATAAAATTTTAATTTTTTCATAAAATTGATCTGTTACATGCCTAGACTAGTTGTAGAATTGTTCCAGTAACTTGTCTAGAATAGATTTAATTTTGAATAGTTCAATTTAAATCTTATTTTTCAGATATTACATGTGATGTATTAAATCTGAAAGCATGTTAATTAGATCAATTTTTGATACATGAGATGCATGCAAAACATGTATTAGTTAGATCTTAAATTGTATATGTGATATGTTAATTTAGATCTAACTAGTTTTGTAGTTAAATTTATATTTCTGATTAAGGTGTTCCTCATGGCCGTCTGATCATAAGAACGAAGTAGGATTTTAAGACCCTCTCTTTCCATTCAATGGGGTGTTCATATGACGTGTAGAGGTACCGTGCGTTCATCCTTAATCAGAAATCAAAACTTACTTTTCTGCAAAACCTTAGATCCTGAAATCTTAGGATTTATTTTACATATTTTGTTTATGAACCCAAACTTAATTAATGAATTAAGTTTATGAAATCAATTTGGTCTAAAATTGAGAATTTCAGATCTAAGACATTTTCATAAAATTGGGTTCGGGCTTGGGTAGCTCAATTAGGTCTAGCGGTTGATCAAACCGAACCAAGAGTTGGTTAGGTGGGATCATGAAAGCTAATAATTGACCAGCCTAATAGGATTAAGTCTGGATCAAGGTCGAATCATATTTAGATGTGACTCGATCAAGTTAAGACCTAATTTGGCTAAGTGGTTAGAGCCTGGATTATAGGCTAACCCAATTAGTTCTGGTTCGACAATTTGGTGTCTAAGGTAAGTTGGGCAGATGCGACCGACTGATTTTTAATTGGGAGCTACTCGACTCGAATGCGTTCTTATCGAGTTAATGGCATATCCCTCCCACCGATCTCACTTACCTGGCCATATGTGTCGACTCAGTTGTGATTAGAGGTGACTAACAATTCGAGCTAACCCATGCCACTAGGTTAGTTATAATTGTTATGACTATGTCAAGTCAAGTTTAATGAGACCTAAATTAAATCTTCCTAAGAAAATATTATGTCTAGGTCTTCCACCATTGTGAATGTGCGGGTCCTTCCCGGGGTTGATTGTTCTCGACTGGTTACAGTGGCTCAGTTGCATCGGGAAGACGCAACCATGTCCATTAGGCATTGGATGCTACGGATTAGAGGATGGGTTGGGCTCAATATTCCAGATACGGTGAGGGACCCAATCAGGAATCTAGTTCGTGCAAATGGTGGGTTTGGCTTAACTAAGGATTGGAGCAATATTCCGGATACGGTGAGCTTCATGAATTAGAGACCAAGTTTTGGGTGCACCATGATTAGAGGATCATTGGACATGAGTTGTCCACTCATTGGTTGACCCATCACCAATAACTGTTAGGTGAGGTGATGAGCCAGTCGGTGAGACCGCACCACCCACTAGAAATCACTGATCACGGAGATTTTCACATCTCTACCAAGGGAGTGTAGGGATCTGAAAAAATAGTGGGAGCCTAATTTGTTTAAAAATGAAACCCCTAAACAAATTGGTTAAGTCTTATTATAAAATCTAACTAGAAACTTTTGACTCTCTACAGGAAACATGTCTGCCTCAAACCACCTGATCAAAATACTAGACACCCACAGATTGACTGGACCCAATTTCTAGGACTGGTTGAGGAACTACAGAATTGTTCTGGGTTCCGAAAAATTGACTCGTGTCTTGGATCAGGACCCACCTACCATGTCAGCACGTCCGACTGCTGAACAAAGAGCGTCTCTGAAAAAATGGACGAATAATGATAACAAAGCAAGGTACTACATGTTGGGTGCAATGTCTGATGACTTGCAGCGCCAACATGAGAACATTTTGACTACCCGCCAAATGTTGGCTCACCTACAAGAGTTATTTGGTGAACAGAGTCGCGCGGCCAAGTATCAAGTCTGTCAAAGACTTTTTAAGGCCAAGATGCGTGATGGGCAGTCAGTCCAAGATCATTGTTTGACAATGATCAAGGATCTTGAGGAGCTTGAAAAGCTCGGTATCATCTTAGACAAGGATTTTCAGATTGATGTGATCCTTCAGTCCTTGTCCGATGCATATGGTCAGTTCATCATGAACTTCCATATGCATAAGATGTAGTGTACCTTGACCGAGTTAATGAACATGCTGGTTACGGCTGAGCTTTCCATGAAGGGTTCAAAAGGCTCAGTTCTTACTGTAGAGCGGACTTCTTCCAAGAGAAAATCTTTTGGAAAGAAAAAGAAGTCTGCGAAGAAGCAGAAGGTGGATGGCAAGAAGAAGAAGACAGACCGAAGAAAAAGGCTGCTGATAAGGGAAAATGTTTCCACTGCCAATCAGACGGCCATTGGAAGCAGAACTATCCTCAGTACCTGGCCACCTTGAAGAAAAAGGATGGTCCTTCTGGAGGTATGCTCATTTTAGAATCTAATCTTACGGTTTCTTCTGCATCCAGTTGGGTGCTTGACTCTGGTTCTAATGCTCATTTGTGCACTTCTATGCAGGGTCTTGAGGAGAGCAGGAGGCTGAGGGATGGAGAGATGATCCTACGCGTCAGGAACAGAGCAAGAGTTGCTGCTGTGGCCACGGGAACCTACCCTCTGCGATTACCGTTAGGATTAGATTTAGTTTTAAGAGACTGTTATTATGTGCCTGCAGCAAGTAGGAATTTGATTTCTGTTTCATATTTAGCACAAGAAGGCTATGTGATTAGCTTTCATAAGGACCATTGTAATATTTTTTATGAAAATAATAAAGTTGCAGATGGTTTTCTTATTAACGGTCTCTATCAGCTACATATTGATGTATCTGTATTTAATATCGAGCAAAATATGAATGCCATAGAAATTAAAAGGCCTAGAGATGTTTAAATGATAGATATCTGTGGCACCTAAGGCTAGATCATATAGCGGAAGATAGAGTTAACAAATTGGAGAAATCTGGACTATTGAGTCCGTTGACTTTCGAGTCATATCCAGTTTGTGAATCATGCCTTCAAAGCAAAATGACCAAGCTTCCTTTTGTGGGACATGGGGAAAGGGGCACAGACCTACTTGCTCTAGTACATACAGATGTGTGCGGCCCATTTGATGTGCCGACTAAAGGCAACTACGTCTACTTCATTACCTTTACCGATGATATGTCCAGGTACGGATAAGTGTTTCTAATGAAACACAAGTCTGAAGCCTTTGAAAGATTCAAAGAATTCAGACATGAAGTAGAAAAACAAACAGAAAAGTCCATTAAGATTCTTCGATCAGATCGAGGAGGTGAATACCTTAGTCGGAAGTTCCTGGACTATCTTAAGGACAATGGCATAGTCTCTTAATGGACTCCACCTGGAACGCCTCAACTCAATGGGATTTCAGAACGGAGAAACCGGACCCTATTAGATATGGTCCGTTCCATGATGAGCTTCACAGACCTTCCTGAATTTCTTTAGGGATATTGTCTCATGACAGTAATTTATGTATTGAATAGGGTTCCCTCTAAAACCGTTCCTACCACACCGTATGAGATATGGCATGGTAAGAAGCCAAGTCTGAATCATCTCAGAATTTGGGGTTGTTCGGCTCATGTCAAGAGACAGCAGACGAACAAGTTAGAATTCAAGTTTTTTAGAGCTCGGTTCATAGGATATCCTAAAGAGTCATTAGGATACTATTTTTATATTCTGGAAGACCACAATGTGATTGTAAGTCGAAATGCTATTTTTCTTGAAAAACAGTTTATTCAAGATGGTGGCATCGGAAGAATAATTAAGCTCAAGGAGAATGTCTCCCAAAAGCAACGAGCTAAAGCACCTGAGAAACCAAATCAATCAGAACCAGTCCTAACACAACCTCTTCCACCTCGTAGATCGACTAGGGTTTCCCATCCTCCTGAAAGGTACTTAGGTACCATACAAGAAGATGTAGAAGAAATGTTCCTCACGAGAAATGGGGTTCATGGTGATGATCCCAAAACCTATAACGAGGCGATATCAAATATCGACTCCGAGAAATGGTTAGAGGCAATGAGATCAGAAATTGACTCGATGCACTCAAACCAAGTCTGGACCTTGGTAGATCCACCTGAAGGTATTGTACCTATTGGGTGTAAATGGATCTTCAAGAGAAAGATAGGTGCAGATGGGAATGTGGAAACATTCAAGGCTAGGCTCGTAGCAAAAGGTTATAGTCAGCGCGAAGGCATTGACTATCAGGATACCTTCTCGCCGTAGCCATGTTAAAATCCATCCACACATTGCTTGCTGTTGCAGCCTATTTCGATTATTAAATATGGCAGATGGACGTGAAAACGGCGTTCTTAAATGGACATCTTGAGGAAGATATCTATATGGAACAGCCACTTGATTTCACATCCAGTGATGATGATCACAAGATCTGCAAGCTGCAAAGGTCCATTTATGGACTTAAGCAAGCATCTCGGAGTTGGAATACTCGTTTCAATGATGTGATCAAAACGTTTGGTTTCATCAAGAACGAAGAGGAACCATGTGTGTTTAAAAAGGTCAGTGGGAGCGCAATTGTCTTCCTCGTATTGTACGTAGATAACATCTTCTTAATTGGGAATGACATTCCCATGTTAACCTCAGTTAAAGTATGGTTGTCTAAGAAATTCTCTATGAAAGATCTAGGAGAGGCATCCTTTATACTGGGTATTCAGATTTATAGAGATAGACCAAATAGGATGCTCGGACTTTCACAGAAGATGTACATAAAGGAGGTGCTAAAAAGGTTTAGCATGAAAAACTCCAAAAAAGGTTTATTACCTTTTAGACATGGCATTCATCTCTCCAAGAAGATGTGCCCTAGCACACCTGAGGAGATTGAACGCATGAGCAAGATCCCTTATGCTTCGGCAATAGGGAGCCTCATGTATGCCATGCTATGTACACGACCTGATATAGCCCATGCTGTGAGTATCACAAGCAGATATCAGTCGAATCCAGGCGAAGAGTACTGAACTTCTGTGAAATGTATCCTTAAGTACTTGAGAAGGACTAAGGATATGTTTCTAGTCTTTGGGAATGGAGAACTCCAGATTCAGGGATATACAGACTCAGACTTTATGTCTGATATAGATGATCGAAAGTCGACATCTGGGAGTCTGTTCATTTGTAATGATGGTGCAGTTAGCTGGAAGAGTTCCAAGCAGACGGTGATTGCTGATTCCACCATGAAGGCAGAGTACATTGCTGCATCAGAAGCTGCAAAGGAGGCATTCTGATACAAGAAGTTTGCCGCAGAGCTTGGAGTGATGTCATCGGATGCCATACCTCTTTACTGCGACAATAATAGCGCCATAGCCCTAGCTAAGGAGCCAAGGTCTCACTAGAAGTCCAAGCACATCGAGCGACGATTCCATCTGATCCGTGATTACCTCGAAAAGGGTTATGTCGAGGTCAAGAGAGTCGACTCCACAAACAATGTGGCAGACCCGCTGACTAAGCCATTGGACCAACAAAAGATCGAAGCTCACCTTGAGAAGATGGGATTTAGATATGTAGTCAATTGGCATTAGGTCAAGTGGGAGTTTGTTAGATGTGTGCCCTAGATGACAGATTGGCTAACACATTCCTGTACAAATCTAAGGGCAATTTATAATTTTGACTATAAATCAATAAATAGATTATTCTTCTATCACATTGTGTACATTGTGTCTATGATACATCCTTTGAGTTAGTAGGAATGTCGATTCATATTTTCAAGAGTTGAAAATTTAAGGCATGAATTTACATAACTAACTCATAAACAGCTCATGACCATAAGATCATCACGAGGATGGTGATCGATCCGGAAGGTTGGTGTATGATCGCTTCCTTAGGATAGATGTGTCTTGAGTCTACGGTGTGGAGACACCAGAGCGAGAGTACAGGTATTCGTTGAGAACGAGAGTACTGAGCGTGACCATATCGAGCAGTCATAAGGAAGTCTACCTTCTCGTCGATGACTAGCTCGATGCTGCAGTTGTGTGTCTAGTTCTTTGACCTGAGGTGCATCGACAGTTCACCTTGAATGTGTTATAGTTTGACTACACCATAACTCGATCTCCTAGCCATTCGGAATCCTGAAGTGTATGTTGGCTGTAGCATATTCATTGTAGGAACTAGGTCGCACCAAGATGGGATCTATCAACCTCAGTAGATGAGAGTAGCCCTATGATGATCGAAAGATCGAATCCTTAAGCCCATGGCCATAGAAGAGTGAAATAATGGAAAAAGATTTTTCCATTGGGATTTCACATCGGACTCGGATCGATCGATTGATTTATATGACTGATGTTGGGTTTGACGAGTTCACCTTAATCCTAATTCAGTCGGGACTTATGATAGAGAAACTCAATCACACAGGTAGCTGCACCGAGAGATTCGTCTTCAATTCTGATGGGTTGCCACCACATACTGCTAGGTGTCACTGATAGATTTTGAGAGCAATTAGAATGATATTGATGATCGATCATTCTAATTGTCTGAATCAGAAGAGTTCTGATCCATCGAAAGGAGTTTCGATGATGTCGATGATGAGATCACGACATGTCTCATTACCATACGGAATTGAACCTAATTGGGTCACACAAATAAAAGTTAGAGTCTGGATGTCATCAATTGAGCTAACCCAATTGATTTGGATTAAATCCAATTAGGTTCAAGAAAATCGTGCTAGCACTCGATTGAGCCTAACTTTCTCCTCGTATAATCTTTTCTGTCTCTACTGAGTCAAATGTGATTTGACTCACTCAGAGAACCTTGAGAAGGCTTCTCTCAGTCTAAATGAAGCTTGTCCAGCTCAGAAAAGGCTTGTTTTAATTCATGAGATGAATTTAAGACAACATCTGCTAATTTCTGTCACCTGTCAATTTCATTTTCGGACATCTGTCAAATGTTGACATATGGATCTTAAACTGAAGAGAGCTCATTGAAGGATTTTTATGGAGTGTCCACATGCCTAAACCACATCAAATTGGGCGCCATAATCAGATTATGGCGTGAGCCCAATTGGATTAAAGTGGGCATCCCAAATGGATAAGAATGAAAGAGTCCTGATAAACATGGACTCTTTGGCGCCACCTTGCTTGTGCTTATCTAAAGTTGGCGCCAACATAGGAGAGGAGAGAGGGTGGAGGTTCTTATCTGATGTGATCAGATGACATCACTCCACCAATCAGAATTTTTTCAGAATTTATTGAAATTTTTTGATTGGTCGAATGATGTGGCACTGCGCAGCATACAGGGTCTATAAAATCCCTGTCTACGCCTAGGGTTTGGAAGTTTCTACCCAATACCCAACCAAAACGAGAATTCTCTCCTTTTCTCCACGTCCTCCCTGCTCTCCTCTCTTTCCTCTTCACATCCAAAGAGTTGGACATCCATCTGGCAAAGATCCAAGGTGTGATGACGCCTGGAACAGAAGGCTGCAGGACATCTTCGACAGGCTGCTGCTCCAACTTCAGAAGGAGTTCTGAAGCAATTCCAAATCAGATAGAGATCTGATTTTTGGAGCGTAGATTCGCGAGGAGAAGACGTTCCAGATCCTGCCCGAGTGGATACCGGTAGAGGCCAGGTGCTTGCGTGGCTACATCAGAACCTCGAACTGTGCTGAGATCATCTACAGGGTAATCAGATTATCCTTGAGGTATTATTTGTTTCCTCATCCCTTTTAGATTTATTTTAGACTTAATATCAGATATGAAGATTAGATCTAGAGATTTAGATCTGAAATAAATGTAGGATAATTTTTTTTTTTTTTAATTATTCCGTCCCAGATTTGATGAAATCTGGAAGATCCTACAAAAGGAAAAGGCGATTTTTCCTTCAATTAGATCTTTAGGTTAATCGATTCTACATATGGATGTCAATTAATTTGATCAACAATAATTGTATGATCTTAAGCTCTATTGACCCAATCCTAATCAACACTTAACTCGATTTGATCAACTGCTAAATCAATTTGGACCCATTATAGTCAAATAAAAATCCTAGGTGTAAACCAATTACATGACCTAATTTGATCTACCCATGACCAATCCCTCATGCACAAACATAAATTTCAGATCTTAAATATAAATTTTCATATCTAAATTCTTTGCATGAAAAGTAAGTTTTCGATCTCAAAATAATTTTCAAATCATGTATACAATCATATATCACATATATGAATTAAATTCAGGTTATAAAAATTAATTTCAGATCTAAACATGCAATCACATATCATATATATGAACAAAATTCAAACCATGAAAACTAATTTCAAACCTAAGCATGTTTTCATATATCATATATACAAATAAAAACAGATCTCGAAACTCTTTTCAGATCTAAACAATAATACATATATCATATATATGAATCAAATTCAGATCTCGAAATTCTTTTTAGATTTAAATATGTTATGGTATCAAAACTAGTTTTCAGTTTTCAGATCTACGAAACAATTTCAGATCTAAACCACTACTCATATATCTCATATATGATAAATAATTAGATCTAGAAACTAATTTTTCAGATTTATATTAACAATCACATATCTATACATGATTTAAAATCAGATCTAAAATCGTTCAACATTGATGTAGGATAACTTTTTCAACATAAAGGGCAAACTCTTTATTAGGACAGCCTTGATTCATATCAATGTCGAACAAATCATGATATATCAGATCTAAAAATATTCATACATCTCATACATGAATAAAAATCAAATCTAAAATTTTGTAAATACTTTCAAAGCATCCAACATCGATATAGGACAACCTTTTCAACATAAAGGATAAACCTTATGCCAGGACAACCTTGTTTCATATCAACATCGGATCTATATCAGATTAATTTCAAATCTGATTTAAAAATCAGATCTCATCTTATTCTCATGCATATGAACCCGTGGCTCTGATACCGCTGTTGGATTTTAGGTATTTTGCATGCAAAGTTCATATGATGATAAATAAGATATAAAGCATCTGATTTCAAAGATTAAAAATTTATTTGCGATCGAATTACATACCTGAATCGCAGAACCCCTCGAATCCGGATTGTGGATGCCTTCAAGTTCTGATATAGCCGCGCACATGTCCGACCTCTATGGGTATCCACATGAAGCCTAATCTGATCAGAGGCTCTATATTCTCTCCGAGGTGCTAGCTCCCTTACAAAGAATACTTCCTTAATAGTTGAATAGGATCTCCTTCAATCTCCAAGACAATCTCAAGAAGGAAGAAAACAAGGTGTATGAGAAAGAAAACTTGGAGAGGAGAGAACCTTTCTCTCTTTCTTCATAGAATTTTTCCATGCCCCCAAAGAGAACCCATGCCCAAAAGCAACGCCCAAGAGGAGTTTTCTGATGCTCTCCCACGTCCATAAGCCCCTCTTTAAATAGGTGGCGTCCAAAAGCCATAAGGGGTTGAGTTTGTGTAAGACCAGGCTTGACAGGATCAAACCCAGTCAAACTAGGAGTCTTGTTTTGATCCAATCAAAACTAGATCAAATCATATTTGATCTCCACCAAAATTGGACATAAAAGAGGTAGTGTGAAGGTGCTTGGGCTGGTCCAACCAAATGCCAAATCAGATTTGGCATTGGGCTGAGGTGGAGCAAAAAGAGAGGTGGTGCCAAAGAGAAATCTTAGTCCAACTAGGATTCATTTGTTTGCTGATTTAAATCCAATTTAAATTAATCTAATCTTAACCAATTTAGAATTAGTTAGCAACTAAATTAAGTTAATTCCTAGTCCAATTAGGAACTCAATTAAATCTGAATTAAATCCTAATCTAATTAGAAAATTGATTCAATCAAGTCCTAATCAAAGTAGGAATTGTTCTCCATATGCAATTGGATTACCTTATAAACCAATTAGGCTTGATCTAATTAAATCCAAACCAATCTAAATTGAATTTAATTCAATTAAATCTGATTTAAATTCCATAGCTCAATCAGATTGAGCCACACAGCAGTCTAATTGCTTATTGATCCTCCTATAATTCACTAACACTTAGTGCATCTTTTAATTATAACTTTTGCATTGGATTAATCATCAATCACATTGATAATTAAATTCTATTGTAATTCATAATCGTAACTTAACCATCTGATCAGTCAGAAATTTCTATTATGTGTGACCTCATAAGTTCTATTCTGTCTGATAGTGAGATATACCATGATCTCTATCATAGTATCATTGAAACTATTTTCAATGGATCGGAACAATTTCACTCTCACTCAACAAAAATTGTCGATCCAGAACAATCCTAGTGAACTCTCACAATCCATCAATGATACCTAACAGTATGTAGTGACAACCCAACAAAATAAAAGTGATGAATCTCTAGATGCAGTTACCGTGTGATTCAGTCCCTCTATCGTGAGTCCCGACCAGATGATAAGTTATGAATAAATCGTCAAACCTCGACATCAGTCATATAATAGATTTAATTAGCTCAAGTCCGACTGTGATTCTAATAAAAATTTTTTTCCATCAATCACACTGCTATGGTCATAGACTTAAGGATTCAGTCTCTCAAATCTTATAGGACTACTCCTTTCTGCTAAGATTGATAGATCCCATCTAGATGTACATTTTGCTCCTACAATGGATCAACTATCGCCAACATCCACTACAAGGATCCATTGAAACCATATTTCTATGTAATCAATTTCAACAATCTCACCATGAGCAGTTATGGCACCACAAGTCAAAGGACCAGTCACACAACTGCAGCATCGAGAAAATCACTAACGAGTGAACAGACATCCATGTGACTTCTCGTGTTGGTCATGCTCAGTGCTAGTTGTTCTCTAACAACCACTTGCACTCTCGCTCCAGTGTCCTTGTACTGCAGACTCAAGACTTATCTGTCCAAAGGAAGCAATTTATGCACCAGTCTATTCGGATCAATCATCATCCCCATGATGATTCTATAATTGGAAGCAATTTAGAAATTAACCACCAATGACACATGTCTCAAATTCTCTACACTTTGAGAATATGTGTCATCATCTTGTTAATCCCTTGAATGATTCATGGACATATATACAACATGAATGAAAATAAAATGTCCGTTAAGTACAAAATCATATTCTAGAAATATGATATGCGTCAGTCAAGATTGGCTTTTAGGGCATATATCCAACACCCCTAGTCAGCCTCCCAGGATCGCTAGGACCATATCTACTTAATGGCTTTTATGAATATATTCCTATTAATTTATATCTCAAACCTTTTTACCCTTCACATCCCATACTAAATCCCAAACATGTCCATCTCCTATTGCTGAATCATTAGCACTTCTGTTTTATGACCAAAATTTTACCATATTGTAAAGTTTCTCAGTCAAGTGATCCTAAAGAAAATGCATATTATATCTTTCATACATCAAATAAAACAGAGAACTGATTTAGTTTGAACAGAATGAAAACACCTATATTGGACAAACTGAACATTTATTGGGATCAACTATAAAGCAGGTCTCATAAAGCCAACTGATGTTGTTACATTCAATGGCAAAGCAGGCATAAGCAATGCTCAGTACGAAATAACCTGGATGTGCAAATAAAAAAAAATAATTTAAAATCAATACCATACAAAAAAATGAAAGCTTTTTCATTTCTTCTTCATATGTTATTAGAGGCCTTGATTATGAATTATTAGGATACTTTCAATAGACTTCCTTGCTGATACCTTTCATGTTCTCTTTGTTTTCCTTCTATGGTTTAGATCCCAAAATGTTTTGGAAACATTTTTTGATAAAATGTAACTTCTTTGTGGTATCAAAAGGAGAACTATGGGGGAAGAAAAGTGGCAGATGCAATCTTCTAGGATAATTGTCAAATTCAAAGCTCTATCTTTTTAATGGAGTATAAATGATGGGCTCATGTTACACAAAAGTTTTCAAGGAAAGAATATCTTGACTGGAAAGTATTTGCTTAAATATGAACTCACTTTTGGCAGGGAAGTGTGATTTATTTGTGTATAAACTACCAACTAGTCGGTACAATGGATATGCCAAAGGCAGTGCATAAACCACCAACTATGCAGTTCCATCAGCTTGAAGAAAAGCTGCAAGCTTCAATGTAGTAAACATGTTAGTACTTATGTCAAGGTGACTCACTTCCATGACATATCCCACAATTGCTTCATGGCATTAGCAATATATCACTGGTAATTTCATCAGCTTCTTCCAGTTCTTTTGAAATTTAAAGATTTTGGTATTATGTAAAATTCATCATGTATGGAGCATTTAAATTGAAGGATGCATACCAGGGTTACATATTTGTTTTCATTGTATTTTCTTTCCCATTCTGTCTGAGCATTTTCCTCTGCCTGATACTGACCAATGAGCTGGGCCTGCTGTTCTAGGGCTTTTTCCATCCCTTCACCTCTCCCACTTCCAATTGCATCAGTATCTTCATTTTTATCATTAAGAAGAAATGGAATTGATGAATCTGGAGACATGTTTTCTATCACATATCTGGAATGAGGCTGGTCGTGATTAATGTATGACCATGTAACTGCTGTCTTTTCACGAGCATCATTAAGGATATGCTTGTCTTTGTCATCCTGTGCCGCTGATCTGGTGAAACGAAGACATAATATAAAAGAAACTAAATTGGGGCAGGGAATAGAAGTGGCGGAATCAACAAATGGAGCAGGATTAGGGAGGTTATAGAAGAATACCCCATCTCCTTCTGTTTTATCTTGCGGCACGACTTGCCTAAGTGATATTTTGGAGAAGATCCAGCAGTTGATATAAAACTGCACCATCTCTGTCTTTGCCTGATTTGCTTTGCCTTCTGCTTCTCATGAGAATCTGGGCTACTGCTGCGGCCTTTCCATGATATGCTACCAACTTGAGAGGGAGAAACTTCGAGCTCTGAACCTGACAGTGCATCCTCAACTTCACTCTGCTCCACTTTGGAGGCTGTGGAAGTCTCATCTTCTTTAAAAGTATCATCAGACCCTTTCAAACCACCAGGAACTTCATCTTGGTCAGAGCTCGAATCAGTCAGCTCGGAAAAATCACCAATCCCCTGAGCTTCTAGAATGGCAAGAACTTCTTCAGCAGCCTTCTCAGCATTCTTCCTCTGGATTGTAACAATCCTAAGCTGTTCCTCCAACTCCATGACCTAAACAACCAACAACACCAAATCCAGTTCATCTGAAGAAACAGCCCAGGGAAAAGAAAATAGTAATTAAGAAAACAATATGACGCCTAACCCTTTTAGCTAACTGGTCAGCTCTCTCTTTTGCAGTTCTCGATATGGACCTTTCAGAAAGCAACCTAGCACGAAGAAACTCGATGGTCATTGCTGTTGAGTCGCCCATAATAGTCTCCAGGAGAATATCACCCAAATTTCACCTTTCCTTCCAAAGCCTCACCTGGACTTCTGACCACCCTTCTCCTCAAACACGAACGGAACTTATTTTCCTGCATGATCAACACAAAACAGTTAGAGCACATGTATAATTAGAAGGTGGGGGAAAAATGAAGACAAAAGAAAGACAAGCATAAAGCAACTAAAAGAATTCGAATACACTAAATTGTTTTGATCTCCAAAACAAACTAACCAGGCTGGATACCTAAACATTCAGAATGCAGATGGGAAAGAAAACTGAAGGACAACAATCAATATCCAGTCCCACTGTTTTATCCAAAAAAAAGAACTTCCCAGAATTCTTCGACCATTTAATTTATATAACCTTATTCATCCAAGATCATCTATCTCAGAGTAGATCACACAGTTGCATCTCTCTTGATATATCCACATGATAGCAACGAACAAGTAAAACCACTTTTAATGACCAAGCAGCAGAGTTCACAGTAACCAGATTTGTTTGAGTTCCAATGCAATGAAAGACATCCGAACCCAACAACGGCGAAGATAGACAAATCTACGATAAAAATGTTCAAACAAACCCTCATCCCCAGAAAACACGTAAATCCAGAACCGGAGAACCAAGATCTAAGTAGCAAATTGCCCAAAGTTCTGCGAACCATCTAGAAATAACTCACAGATCAGCACAGAGTCGATAATTAGCTAAGAGAGAACTATTCAAGAAACGGAATCAGGCATGATCCATAAGAAAACCCTAACTCCGTCAAGAAATGGAACCCCAGGACATATCCAAGAATCCAATGCGAAGAACAAGAAAAAGTAGATGATGCTATGAGTTACCGATCTCCATGCCCGGACGAGAGATTCGAGATCCTTTCTTCCTCCTTCGCCACCACGGCCGGATTAGAGGAGGGCGGGAGCTTCAGTCGATGGCGCGGTGACAACCCGGAGGAGAAGCTGGTGTTGTGTTACGAAAATGGTTTAGCAGTCAATGGAGAATGGTGTTTAGGCATTGTTTTGGCCCTGTGGCTCGTAGCACGAAAATGGTTGATGGTACGTTAATATGAGATATATATATTTAACAAGTGTTATTTGATTTACAGCTGCTATTGCATCCGATCTCAAATTTTGCGGTCGCTTCAATTTAAATATTTGGAAACGCACAGTCCGTAACTTCAAGTTATGGATCTGTAGACAACTAATTAATAAGTAAAATGCTGCTTGACACATAATTTCATGAAAGAAAAATTCTATTCCAATTTACCTATAAGATGGAACAACGTAAGTAGTAGTATGTTGGATTAGTTCAAAATAAAGGAACAGAAGATTGCATTAGATGTTATTGCAAGCTACCCTTATGCCATTTCTCTCCTCTATTTTGATTCAGTCAATGAGACCTATTCTCAATCCCCCCAAAAAAAAAAAAGCTACCCTTATGCCATTTCTCTCCGCTATTTTGATTCAGTCAATGAGACCTATTCTCAATCCCCAAAAAAAAAAAAAAAATTTGAGCCTAATTTTCCCATTTTCCTATCAAATTCATGCTAAAGGCCAATCAACTTCTTCCTCCAAAAGCAATGGAACAATTGTACTCTCCACCCCTGCCATATGAGAATGAATCATAAAGCCTACATCTTTATTATAGCCATCTAATATTTTCTGAATTATTTGGTATTGGCTACATCTTTCACTCCCATTCAAAGACATAATTAAAAAAAAAACAAAAGAAAGAAAAAAAATAGGGATACTTTTAAGCCAAGCATATATTATGTTCTTTTTTTGTTTTTATCTTTCTTCAGTGAATCATGTGCAAATTTAAAGGAGAATAGAGACCAACTTCATATCTACATGTCTTTGATTTTTCCTATAATTTTTAAGAACTCTAAATCTATTTATCTTGAAATATGATAGCTTGTACAATTCATTGTGGTCTTGTACAATAGAATGGATATGATTAGGAGTCTTAGCATTTTTAATCTAATAATTGGTTAACTACTACAAGTATTTAAAAAATAATATTTATATCTCTTACTTTTACTAATATCTTAGAAAATTCACACATCATTGTTCTCAAGCATTCAGAAAAAAGAAAAATATTTGTGTTCTTTTAAATGCATCCAAAAGGGCTTGAAAGAACAAGAAGTGCATTGATGCATATTATGAGTATTTGGACTTTACAATGTGTCTTGTAATATAGATCATTAATTATTCTTGTTGTTGTTGATCTCCAAGCTAGCATTGCGGTTGGCCAGGGGGTAGCGGGCTTAAGTGGATGATGCCTCCCTCAGATGAAAGCGGCCCTGCAAACATAAGTCCCTCACCAGAAGTATTTTCAATGGAGATCCTGCAATGCTCAAGTCAATAGATGATTGGAGAATAAAGGAAGGGAGGGAGGGAGAGAATAAGAGGAGTTTCTTTTGTTATGGATTTGAGACTTATCTGAGGTCTCTTGCTTTCCTCTATTTATAAAGGGGGGGTAGCAGTGTTTCCTATAGCGGGCGGTATCCACTACCAAAAGATACGCACGAATCACATCAGTGAAGATCACGCTCCACATTTTGGATGCAAGATGGGTAGGTTGCTATTTGAATGTCACACTGATCTTTTTTCGTGTGGTTATAAATGCCTTATCTGACCGATTGCCTTTTAGAAGTGGTGGCCAACTATTTTAGACTTGTCTCCTTCTCATCTTCGATCGAGGTGGTCAGGTCAACCATGGCTAACCTCAAAAGTCCTTGTCTTTGGCCAAGGTCGAGATAATGCAGTCGTATCACTTATCCCTCACTTTCAAGTTTGAGCTTGCATGGAGGTCGGACGAAGGGAGTAGGTGCCTATGATCGAGACCAAGCAATGGTCGAGGCCAAGCTGTCCATAATAAATGTGCCTCATGTTGGGAATAGTATCCCAAAGCCAATCGTCAATCTATTGACGGTTGTGCTCCTTTTTGTATTAGTATATGAATTATAAATAAATAAAAATTATTTTGATATTTTTTATCACAAAATATTTCATCTTCTAATGAACTCCTGTGTTGTGGTGAAGTCTTAGGACTATTTAGACTCGACAAAGGAGGATTTGTCGTTTAGTCCTTAAACCTGTTCGCAATCAAATGATACGTTGTTACCAAGGACGACAACGTTTATCAAGCATAGGTCGTTGTGTGCCATATGAGTTGATTGTCCTCTTAATCAAGGAGTGTGAAGATACTGGTATGGCATACAGATGAGATGTAAGGGTACATCTGCACTGAACGTGACCGACTCCGGAGTATTTTCTGCTGTCAAGATTTATCCCGATGGGATATGGGTATAACTGTCCCTCCGACTTGAGACCGCCACGGTGACTTGCAAGTAATTCACTGCACTTAGGCACTGGACTACCTGAATTTCTAATTCAGTGATGGAAAGCTGTTGGGTGTAGTCAAGTACTTGACTTGTCGATGCGTGTGTCAAGATGGGATTGACCACTCCAGTTCAAGAACTTGTACAGTCATATTTTAATTTAGCAAAATCTTGATTAGGGTAGTCCTAGTGAGGAGTCACAGGACTGTTTGAGTTGAGCATGATTCGGATGATCTAATCAAGGTTGACAGTTTAACCCTGAGTCGTCCTAAACACAGGGGTCAAAAGGGATGAATTATACAATAACCATATTCACGTAGGTTCTGAGTATTGCGATTGCGACTATTCGACCTATCCGAATATCGGGTACCATTGCTAGATGGTCACTTCGATTAGTACAGGAATTGGTTCCTATGCTACCGACTTAGGTTCGAACCTGCGAGGTCACACACATTAGAGGTTCCTATCTGATCTGATGACTGATGAAGAGTCTTAATGCTCATGGACTTTGAATCCTACATGTCTGAAACTCTGTGATCGAGAATCAAGATTCTCTAATCATGAGTTCCATACATTTTGGGTACCGAGGTCAAGAGTCCCAATGGTTTGGACTTTTTGATCAGGATTTCATATCGATGGACTCTGATGCCCGATTGCCCATCGGATTTGGACTCAGTATTTATGAGAGGTTTAATTAGTGATTTGATCATTGATTAACTCAATTTGATTGAGTAATTATTTTTGGATCAAGTCCAATTGAATTGGATTCAGTTGGGTTGACCCGATTAGGTTAAGTGTTGACCTAATCGCTAAGATATTTTGGTCCCTGATCTGATCAGAGGTTGAGCTTAGTCAATTCCTGATTTGATTAGAATTTTATTGAGCCTAAATAAGTCTAATTAAGTTGGGTTTAACTTAGTCTAATTGTGCTTAACCTATTTTGATTAGGTTGGTTCAATTATGATCAAACCAAACCACCTTTTGAATTCAACTCCCTGTGCCACCTCACTTCTCTGCACCCATTTGAATTCACAAGAAGCAACTTCTCATAATTTTCTCCCACAAGAAGGCATCCCACGCCCACCCTTGTGCACCAATTATTTGGATAAACATGATTTGTTAGCCATTCAAATTCAAAGGGTGTTTGAATTTAAATGGATAACTAATCTCATGCGCCATGTCCTTATCCATTTTGTGCGCCCCTTACTTTACACGAGAAAGAGTTTCTTGTATAAACTCTCCACGCACAAGAGAGCCCACGCCCTTCTCTTTCACGCGTAGAGTGGATAGGAATGAGTTGATTGGTATTTGAATTCAAATTCGATTTGAATTCAAATGAGCAACCACTTATCTTTATCCTCTCATGCGGTAAAAACGCTGCAAAGACGCGATCTTGCATCGTTTTAAAAAGGAGATAAGATAGGGCATGCGCAAAAATCATCTGAGTGAGAAGGGTGGCGTGAGAGAGCTTTCTTGCATGAGAAAAGAAAAGAAAAGAAAAGAAGAGAAAAGAAGAGAGAAGTGGGCGCAGGCTTTTCTTGTGTACCCTAGGATTTTGCCTAGGGTTCGGGAAGTGAAAAAGTGAGCTACGAGTGTCGTGAGCCCACCACACTTCAGAGAGAGCTTCATCAACCTCTCTACTATATCTGCTATTGATCCAGAGTATCCGAAGAGTCAGCAGATCAAGATCAAAGGAGTTCAATCAACATCGACCATCAAAAGGGTTCAGCCACGAACTAGCATTCGTGAGGAGCCGATCAGATTGGGAGCTTCATGTGGATGATCCACAGAGGTCAGACACACTGTGTGGCTGCGTTGCGATGATCAGACCCTCCCGATAGTGATCAAATTACAGTGATTAACTACCTGCACAAAGGTAATATATTCTGAATACATAATAGTAAATTATTTACTGTAGAAGTTTGAATTTCAAATTTAAATGCATGCTATATATATATATCATATTTAGATCCTTATGTAGGATTTATATATATTAATTAATTAATTAATTAATAATTTTTACTGTAAAATAGTGATTTTGAAAAAGTTTTAAAATTATCGTTTTACCCTTGCACTAAAATTCCCACAAATGGTATCAGAGCAGGTTCTAAAATATGATATATATATATTTGCATGCGTAGATTAAGTTATAATCTAAAAATTTAAATTTAAAATTTAAAATTTAAAATTTGAATTTTGAAATTTGTTCGAAATTCAAAATTCAGAAATTTGAAATTTAAAATTTGAATTTTAAAATTTAAAATTCAAAAATTTGAAATTTAAAATTTGAAATTTGTTTGAAATTTTAAATTTAAAATTCAAATTTAAATTCAAATTTGAAATTCAAAATTTGAAATTTAAAATTTAAATTTTGAAATTGGTATATTTAGATATACTTGATCTAAGTAGCAAGTAGTCTAATTAGATTGGTTGCCATGGTCGTCCGGTCATAGGAGAAAAGTAGGGTTTAAAGGCTCTCTTCTCCCATTCGATGGGATTCTCCTATGGCGGTAGAGATGCCGCTGCAATTTTATCCCATGCAGATGAAGTAGTGAAAAGATTTAATTATAAATGTTCAATTATAAAATTTATCATGAATGTGTTAGATTAGATCTAAAAGAATATTCATGATTTATTTTGATTGAGTTATTTTCTGTTATGTAATTAGCAATAGGATTGCTGTTTATGAAATGTGCTGATCTATTTGTGAAATGAGTCAATATATTTGGTGAACAGAAAATAAAACCTTTTAAATTTGAAAATTATTTTCGAAATGCCAAACCCTGACCCATCAGCCCAAATACTTAATTAAAAGAGTTAAGTATTGTCAAGTTGGTCTAGAATTATGAATTAAGACCTAAGACAATTGCATAAACTTATGGATCAATGGGTTAGATGGATTAGATCCATAATTGGGTTAGATCTAAGGTTAGCTTAAAAAAATAGACTAAATTAGAGTAATTGGTCAAATCTAATCAAAAATTGAATTAGATTAGGTCAAGGATACTCTAAACTCAACTCCAATAGTTGTAGTTGAATGGGTCCATGTCTTTAATTAGACCAAGATGGACTTAATTCATGGCTACGCAGTGGAACCCTATTTACTAAGTTGATCAAATTAAAACTAATGAACCGGTTAGTGTCTAAAGTAAGTTCGGCAGTTTGACCAGTGGTTCTTAAATGGGAGCTACTCGCATTGATTCGATCTCTGACGAGTTAATGGCATATCCCCACCACTGATCTCACTTACCTAGCCAACCTGGTGAGTTAGATTTTGATTAGATCACTTGGTGATTAGGGCTCACCCATGTCATTAGGTAAATCAGTGTGACTGATTTAGGTGCTCCTAATGCCGGCTTTAATTAAATCCTTTTTAATCTGACTTGGTGAAGTCAGTGGGAGGATTGAAATTGGCTGGTTAATTTCTTCTCTTCTATCTTTTAATAAAATTCTCAAAATTATTAGGTTCCTAAAATGATTAAGTTATAGTGATAACTAAGTTATAGCCTTCCATTAAGTGAATGATAATGAGTCCATTAGTTTAATAATCACTGGAGGCCTAAAGGCCTGGTGCTTATTGACTAATGAAATTATCATTCATAGTATGATAATTTGGTTGAGTCTTTCTGATGGTGGTCAGGTTGGCCGGTCAAAGTCAGGTCTGATCATTTATTGGTCCGATTCACCAAATCAAGTCATGTTAATGGTTGGACCTAACCAGATCTTTTCAGTGGAGGCCAAAGCCTACTGATTAGGTTCTGGGGCAAAATTAATTACTAGAAGTTGTTTAGAGAAACAACTGGTTATGAACCTACCCATAGATGCACATGGGTTGACCAACTAAAGTTGGGCTCGTGTGTGGTCTGTGTGGATTCTAGTACCCACTAAGGAATTAAAGTAATTCTTCGAATTGGAGGTTGAGGCTACCGGTTCGTAAAAATACTGGGAGAAACTTTAGACTAAAGTCCAAGTCTTTAGTTTTAATAATTTATATACTAAAAAAGGTCTAATTTTTTTTATGCAGCTATGGCCACTACCCTGTCGCTCCGGTCATTATTAGATAATGACAAGCTCATGAGATCTAATTTCGATAGCTGATATCGAAAATTAAAAATCATCCTTGAGCATGAGCAGATCCTTTTTTGTAGTAACGGATCCGGCATCCGAGGAGCCAGCCCCAAATGCTAGAGGGACGGTCCGAGATACTTACCAGAGTGGCTCACAGATCGC
>NC_025999.2:34477202-34537781 GCF_000442705.2 Elaeis guineensis | reverse complement strand
CCTCATGTTGGGAATAGTATCCCAAAGCCAATCGTCAATCTATTGACGGTTGTGCTCCTTTTTGTATTAGTATATGAATTATAAATAAATAAAAATTATTTTGATATTTTTTATCACAAAATATTTCATCTTCTAATGAACTCCTGTGTTGTGGTGAAGTCTTAGGACTATTTAGACTCGACAAAGGAGGATTTGTCGTTTAGTCCTTAAACCTGTTCGCAATCAAATGATACGTTGTTACCAAGGACGACAACGTTTATCAAGCATAGGTCGTTGTGTGCCATATGAGTTGATTGTCCTCTTAATCAAGGAGTGTGAAGATACTGGTATGGCATACAGATGAGATGTAAGGGTACATCTGCACTGAACGTGACCGACTTCGGAGTATTTTCTGCTGTCAAGATTTATCCCGATGGGATATGGGTATAACTGTCCCTCCGACTTGAGACCGCCACGGTGACTTGCAAGTAATTCACTGCACTTAGGCACTGGACTACCTGAATTTCTAATTCAGTGATGGAAAGCTGTTGGGTGTAGTCAAGTACTTGACTTGTCGATGCGTGTGTCAAGATGGGATTGACCACTCCAGTTCAAGAACTTGTACAGTCATATTTTAATTTAGCAAAATCTTGATTAGGGTAGTCCTAGTGAGGAGTCACAGGACTGTTTGAGTTGAGCATGATTCGGATGATCTAATCAAGGTTGACAGTTTAACCCTGAGTCGTCCTAAACACAGGGGTCAAAAGGGATGAATTA
This sequence comes from Elaeis guineensis, assembly GCF_000442705.2. Classification (NCBI taxonomy): domain Eukaryota; kingdom Viridiplantae; phylum Streptophyta; class Magnoliopsida; order Arecales; family Arecaceae; genus Elaeis; species Elaeis guineensis. Next base: position 34,537,025 of record NC_025999.2, on the reverse strand, counting down.
TACAATAACCATATTCACGTAGGTTCTGAGTATTGCGATTGCGACTATTCGACCTATCCGAATATCGGGTACCATTGCTAGATGTCACTTCGATTAGTACAGGAATTGGTTCCTATGCTACCGACTTAGGTTCGAACCTGCGAGGTCACACACATTAGAGGTTCCTATCTGATCTGATGACTGATGAAGAGTCTTAATGCTCATGGACTTTGAATCCTACATGTCTGAAACTCTGTGATCGAGAATCAAGATTCTCTAATCATGAGTTCCATACATTTTGGGTACCGAGGTCAAGAGTCCCAATGGTTTGGGACTTTTTGATCAGGATTTCATATCGATGGACTCTGATGCCCGATTGCCCATCGGATTTGGACTCAGTATTTATGAGAGGTTTAATTAGTGATTTGATCATTGATTAACTCAATTTGATTGAGTAATTATTTTTGGATCAAGTCCAATTGAATTGGATTCAGTTGGGTTGACCCGATTAGGTTAAGTGTTGACCTAATCGCTAAGATATTTTGGTCCCTGATCTGATCAGGGTTGAGCTTAGTCAATTCCTGATTTGATTAGAATTTTATTGAGCCTAAATAAGTCTAATTAAGTTGGGTTTAACTTAGTCTAATTGTGCTTAACCTATTTTGATTAGGTTGGTTCAATTATGATCAAACCAAACCACCTTTTGAATTCAACTCCCTGTGCCACCTCACTTCTCTGCACCCATTTGAATTCACAAGAAGCAACTTCTCATGAATTTTCTCCCACATAGAAGGCATCCCACGCCCACCCTTGTGCACCAATTATTTGGATAAACATGATTTGTTAGCCATTCAAATTCAAAGGGTGTTTGAATTTAAATGGATAACTAATCTCATGCGCCATGTTCTTATCCATTTTGTGCGCCCCTTACTTTACACGAGAAAGAGTTTCTTGTATAAACTCTCCACGCACAAGAGAGCCCACGCCCTTCTCTTTCACGCGTAGAGTGGATAGGAATGAGTTGATTGGTATTTGAATTCAAATTCGATTTGAATTCAAATGAGCAACCACTTATCTTTATCCTCTCACGCGGTAAAAATGCTGCAAAGACGCGATCTTGCATCGTTTTAAAAAGGAGATAAGATAGGGCATGCGCAAAAATCATCTGAGTGAGAAGGGTGGCGTGAGAGAGCTTTCTTGCATGAGAAAAGAAAAGAAAAGAAAAGAAGAGAAAAGAAGAGAGAAGTGGGCGCAGGCTTTTCTTGTGTACCCTAGGATTTTGCCTAGGGTTCGGGAAGTGAAAAAGTGAGCTACGAGTGTCGTGAGCCCACCACACTTCAGAGAGAGCTTCATCAACCTCTCTACTATATCTGCTATTGATCCAGAGTATCCGAAGAGTCAGCAGATCAAGATCAAAGGAGTTCAATCAACATCGACCATCAAAAGGGTTCAGCCACGAACTAGCATTCGTGAGGAGCCGATCAGATTGGGAGCTTCATGTGGATGATCCACAGAGGTCAGACACACTGTGTGGCTGCGTTGCGATGATCAGACCCTCCCGATAGTGATCAAATTACAGTGATTAACTACCTGCACAAAGGTAATATATTCTGAATACATAATAGTAAATTATTTACTGTAGAAGTTTGAATTTCAAATTTAAATGCATGCTATATATATATATCATATTTAGATCCTTATGTAGGATTTATATATATTAATTAATTAAATTAATTAATAATTTTTACTGTAAAATAGTGATTTTGAAAAAGTTTTAAAATTATCGTTTTACCCTTGCACTAAAATTCCCACAAATGGTATCAGAGCAGGTTCTAAAATATGATATATATATATTTGCATGCGTAGATTAAGTTATAATCTAAAAATTTAAATTTAAAATTTAAAATTTAAAATTTGAATTTTGAAATTTGTTCGAAATTCAAAATTCAGAAATTTGAAATTTAAAATTTGAATTTTAAAATTTAAAATTCAAAAATTTGAAATTTAAAATTTGAAATTTGTTTGAAATTTTAAATTTAAAATTCAAAATTTAAAATTCAAAATTTGAAATTCAAAAATTTGAAATTTAAAATTTAAATTTTGAAATTGGTATATTTAGATATACTTGATCTAAGTAGCAAGTAGTCTAATTAGATTGGTTGCCATGGTCGTCCGGTCATAGGAGAAAAGTAGGGTTTAAAGGCTCTCTTCTCCCATTCGATGGGATTCTCCTATGGCGGTAGAGATGCCGCTGCAATTTTATCCCATGCAGATGAAGTAGTGAAAAGATTTAATTATAAATGTTCAATTATAAAATTTATCATGAATGTGTTAGATTAGATCTAAAAGAATATTCATGATTTATTTTGATTGAGTTATTTTCTGTTATGTAATTAGCAATAGGATTGCTGTTTATGAAATGTGCTGATCTATTTGTGAAATGAGTCAATATATTTGGTGAACAGAAAATAAAACCTTTTAAATTTGAAAATTATTTTCGAAATGCCAAACCCTGACCCATCAGCCCAAATACTTAATTAAAAGAGTTAAGTATTGTCAAGTTGGTCTAGAATTATGAATTAAGACCTAAGACAATTGCATAAACTTATGGATCAATGGGTTAGATGGATTAGATCCATAATTGGGTTAGATCTAAGGTTAGCTTAAAAAAATAGACTAAATTAGAGTAATTGGTCAAATCTAATCAAAAATTGAATTAGATTAGGTCAAGGATACTCTAAACTCAACTCCAATAGTTGTAGTTGAATGGGTCCATGTCTTTAATTAGACCAAGATGGACTTAATTCATGGCTACGCAGTGGAACCCTATTTACTAAGTTGATCAAATTAAAACTAATGAACCGGTTAGTGTCTAAAGTAAGTTCGGCAGTTTGACCAGTGGTTCTTAAATGGGAGCTACTCGCATTGATTCGATCTCTGACGAGTTAATGGCATATCCCCACCACTGATCTCACTTACCTAGCCAACCTGGTGAGTTAGATTTTGATTAGATCACTTGGTGATTAGGGCTCACCCATGTCATTAGGTAAATCAGTGTGACTGATTTAGGTGCTCCTAATGCCGGCTTTAATTAAATCCTTTTTAATCTGACTTGGTGAAGTCAGTGGGAGGATTGAAATTGGCTGGTTAATTTCTTCTCTTCTATCTTTTAATAAAATTCTCAAAATTATTAGGTTCCTAAAATGATTAAGTTATAGTGATAACTAAGTTATAGCCTTCCATTAAGTGAATGATAATGAGTCCATTAGTTTAATAATCACTGGAGGCCTAAAGGCCTGGTGCTTATTGACTAATGAAATTATCATTCATAGTATGATAATTTGGTTGAGTCTTTCTGATGGTGGTCAGGTTGGCCGGTCAAAGTCAGGTCTGATCATTTATTGGTCCGATTCACCAAATCAAGTCATGTTAATGGTTGGACCTAACCAGATCTTTTCAGTGGAGGCCAAAGCCTACTGATTAGGTTCTGGGGCAAAATTAATTACTAGAAGTTGTTTAGAGAAACAACTGGTTATGAACCTACCCATAGATGCACATGGGTTGACCAACTAAAGTTGGGCTCGTGTGTGGTCTGTGTGGATTCTAGTACCCACTAAGGAATTAAAGTAATTCTTCGAATTGAGGTTGAGGCTACCGGTTCGTAAAAATACTGGGAGAAACTTTAGACTAAAGTCCAAGTCTTTAGTTTTAATAATTTATATACTAAAAAAGGTCTAATTTTTTTTATGCAGCTATGGCCACTACCCTGTCGCTCCGGTCATTATTAGATAATGACAAGCTCATGAGATCTAATTTCGATAGCTGATATCGAAAATTAAAAATCATCCTTGAGCATGAGCAGATCCTTTTTGTAGTAACGGATCCGGCATCCGAGGAGCCAGCCCCAAATGCTAGAGGGACGGTCCGAGATACTTACCAGAAGTGGCTCAACGATCGCACCACCGTTCGGTGCATAATGCTGGCAGCAATGAATGATGAGTTTAGCCGCAGGTTCGAGAACGTCCAGCCGCAGGAGATGCTTCAAATGTTGAACGACTCCTTTGGCACGCCTGATGACGTTGAAAGGCACAAAACTAGTTGTGCCATTTTCAATGCTCGGATGAGGGATGGGGCCTCAGTCACTGATCATGTACTGTACATGATCGAAATGATTGAGCACCTAAATAAACTGGGCTTTCCCTTGCATGAGCAGCTCGGTAAGGATGCGATCCTTAATTCTTTGCCCAAGTCTTTCCTCTCCTTCCTTACTCATTTTCGAATGACAAAGCCTGCAGTAAACTACCACGGCTTATTGGGATTGCTGCAGAACTTTGAGAAGGACCACCAGCTCCATAAAGAGTCGGTGAATGTTGTGGGAGGGTCTTCTTCTGGTCGTCGACCCTTTAAGAAAGCGAAGAAGAACAAGAAGAAGAAAAATAAGAAGGTGCAGCCGCATGCTGGGACGTCAGCACAGGGTCAGACCAAGAAGCACAAGCCCGACCAGAGCCAGGCGGAGTGCTTCTTTTGCAAGAAGTAGGGACACTGGAAGAGGAATTGTCGTCTATACATTGCCTCCTTGGACCCGAACAGGCAGAAGAAGAAGTAAGGTAATTATATGATAACATTTTGCAACTTTTTCATTTGTGATACTACTGCTTGGGTATTGGATACTGGAAGCCCTTATCATATCTGTAATTCGATGCAGGATCTGCAGGTCAGTAGGAGATTTGATGAAGGCGAGAGGTTCCTGAACATTGGAGATGGAAGCAAAGTTTCAGTTCTAGCTTTAGGAATCATGAACCTTGTAATCAATTCTCGTAATGTAATTCTGAGTGAATGTCACTATTGTCCAAGCTTTTTATTAAATATTATTTCTGTAGGCCTTTTGGTCATGTACGGTTATGAATTTTTAATAAAAAAAACGTTTGCAATATCATTTTGAATGGTGTTACAATATTTGTTGGACAACTAAATAATGGAATTTACTTACTATCACAGCCTGTTAATGTGGTTCAAACCTCCGATAAACACCCTAGAATAGATAATATGTCAGAAGTCTACCTTTGGCACTGTAGGCTAGGTCATATCAATAAGAACAGGATAAACAGGTTGGCTCAAGAAAGAATTCTTGAAGTTGATGATTGTGAATCACTTCCAACCTGTGAGTTCGGGCTTCTTGGAAAGATGACCAAGTCACCTTTTACTGGAAAAGGTGAGCGAGCCAGTGAACTCTTGGGTCTGGTACATTCTGATGTATGTGGACCCATGAGCTCAAGTGCAAGAGATAGATATTTCTACTTCATAACCTTCACAGACGATCTATCGAGGTATGGGTATGTCTACTTAATGAAGCATAAGTTGGAGTCGTTTGAAATGTTCAAACTATTCCGAAATGAGGTAGAAAAACAAACTGAAAAGTGTATTAAAACTCTTCGATCTGATCGAGGAGGTGAATACCTTTCCAATGAGTTTCTGACATATCTTGGGGAGAATGAGATTCTCTCTCAGTGGACTCCTCCTGGAATACCACAGCATAATGGTGTGTCTGAAAGGAGAAATCGGACCTTGTTGGACATGGTTCGATCCATGATGGAGTTTGCTGGTCTGTCTATCTCTCTTTAGGGATATGCACTCGAATCGGCTTGTTACCTTCTAAATAGGGTTCTGAGTAAGTCTGTAACCAAAACGCCATATGAGATATGGATAGGACGTAAGCCAGTACTCTCGCACCTTAGGGTTTGGGGGTGTCCAACTTATATTAAACGTTTAATTACGGACAAGCTTGGACCTAGATCTGACAAATGTTATTTCATAGGGTACCCAAAAGAGACCAAAGGATATTACTTCTACCTAGCTGATGAGCAAAAAGTGTTTGTCAGCCTTAAGGCAATCTTTTTGAAAAAAAAGTTCCTTGGTGAAAGGACTGTTGCCTCTAAGGTCGAACTTGAGAAAGTTCGGTGGTGAAAAACTGACACAAGTTGCTGAACCTGAACCAAATTTGGTTAGATCAGATCCGGAGCCCATTGTTCCTACACCCTTAAGGCGTCTGGTAGAGTACCACATCAACCGGACAGATACTATGGTTTCTTGGTCCGGGATGGCGATCCTGTCGAACTTGATGAAAATGATGAAGATCCGATCACCTACATTGATGTAGTACAGAGACCTGACTCTGAGAAATGGCTAGAAGTCATGAAATCCGAAATGGAATCTATGAAGGTCAACGATGTGTGGACATTGGTTGAGCCACCCGAAGGAGTAAAACCCATAGGGTGTAAGTGGGTCTTCAAGAGGAAGAGGGGCGCAGACGGAAAGGTGGAGACCTATAAAGCCCATCTGGTTGCCAAGGGATATCGTCAACGTTATGGTATAGACTATGACGAGACGTTTTCTCCTGTGGCAATGCTTAAATCCATTCGGATTATGCTAGCGATAGCTATCCATCTGGACTATAAAATCTGACAAATGGATGTGAAGATAGCTTTCCTAAACGGAGAGCTGGACGAAAAGGTATATATGATACAACCTGAAGGGTTCACATCCACAGATGAGTCTAAGGTGTGCAGGCTACAGAGGTCCATTTATGGACTTAAACAGGCATCTCAGAGTTGGAACATACGTTTTGATAGGACGATCAAGACGTATGGCTTCATTAAGAATGGAGAAGAGCCCTGCATTTATAAGTGGGCTAATGGTTAGTAGTGGTATTTATTGTATTGTATGTGGATGACATTTTCTTAATCGAAAATGATGTCCTTGCATTACAGGGAATAAAGATTTAGCTGTCGTCACAGTTCTCCATGAAGAATCTGGGAGAAGCTTCCTACATCCTAGGGATGAGGATCTATAGGGATAGATCTAAAAGGTTGCTTGGCTTATTCCAGTCACGTACATTGGTACTATGCTGAAGAGGTTCAGCATGAAGAATTCTAAGAAAGGCTATCTACCGATAGGCCATGGAATTTCTCTCTCGAAGAGGGATTGCCCGACAACACCTCAAGAGAGAGAGCGTATGGGTAGAATTTCATATGCTTCGACAGTGGGATCTATCATGTACGCCATGACATGTACACGATCAGATGTGGCATATTCACTAAGGGTAGTGAGTAGATACCAATCTGATCCAGGGGAGAATCACTGGAAGGTTGTTAAAACCATCCTGAAGTATTTGAGAAATATTAAGGACCAGTGGCTTGTTTATGGTGAATCGAATTTGAAACTTATAGGTTTACAGACTCTAGTTTCCAGTCTGATCACGATGACAGCAAGAGTGTGTCGGGATTTATTTTTACCCTTAATGGTGGGGCTGTCTGCTGGAAGAGTTCAAGCAGCACACAGTGGCTGATTTAGTTTGCGAGGCAGAGTATGTCGCTGCATCAGATGCTGCCAAAGAAGCGGTGTGGCTGAGAAAATTCATCATCGAGCTTAGAGTAGCACCCTCCTTTGATGGTCTAGTTCTGCTTTACTGTGACAGCTCTGGAGCCATTGCTCAGGCGAAAGAACCAAAGGCACACCAGCGGACGAAGTATATTCTGTGCCGCTACCATCTCATTCGAGAAATCGTGGATCGAGGTGACGTCGACCTTCAGAAGATCGACGGGAAGAAAAATCTAGCCGACCCATTCACTAAAGCCATTACGGTGAAGGAGTTCGACGACTTCAATTCGAAGATGGGTATTAGATACATTGACGGTTGTGCTCCTGTATATGAATTATAAATAAATAAAAATTATTTTGGTATTTTTCATCACAAAATATTTCATCTTCTAATGAACTCCTGTGTTGTGGTGAAGTCCTTAGGACTATTTAGACTCAACAAAGGAGGATTTATCGTTTAGTCCTTAAACTTGTTCGCGACCAAATGATACGTTGTTATCAAGGATGACAACGTTTATCAAGCATAGGTCTTGTGTGCCATATGAGTTGGTTGTCCTCTTAACCAAAGAGTGTGGAGACACTGGTATGGCATACAGGTGAGATGTAAGGGTACATTGCACTGAACGTGACCGACTCCGAAGCATTTTCTATTGTCAAGATTTGCTCCGATGGGATATAGGTATAACTGTCCCTTCGACCTGAGACCGCCACGGTGACTTGCAAGCAACTCACTGCACTTAGGTACTGAACTACCTGAATTTCTAATTCAGTGACGGAAAGCTGTTGGATGTAGTCAAGTACTTGACTTGTCGATGCGTGTGTCAAGATGGATTGACCACTCCAGTTTAGGAGCTGTGTACAGTCATATTTTAATTTAGTAAAACCTTGGCCAGGGTAGTCCTAGTGAGGAGTCACAGGACTGTTTGAGTTGAGCATGATTCGGATGATCTAATCAGGGTTGACAGTTTAACCCTGAGTCGTCCTAAACACAGGGGTCAAAAGGGATGAATTATACAGTAACCATATTCACGTAGGTTCTGAGTATTGTGATTGCGACTATTCAACCTATCCGAATATCGGGTACCATTGCTAGATGGTCACTTCGATTAGTACAGGAATTGGTTCCTATGCTACGGCTTAGGTTCGAACCTGCGGGGTCATACACATTAGAGGTTCCTATCTGATCTGATGACTGATGAAGAGTCTTAATACTCATGGACTTTGAATTCTACATGTCTGAAACTCTGTGATCGAGAATCAGAATTCTCTAATCATGAGTTCCACATATTTTGGGTACCGGGGTCAAGAGTCTCACTAGTTTGGGACTTTTTGATCAGGATTTCATATCGATGGACTCTGATGCCCGATTGTCCATCGAATTTGGACTCAATATTTATGAAAAATTTAATTAGTAATTTGATCGCTGATTAACTCAATTTGATTGAGTAATTATTTTTGGATCAAGTTCAATTGAATTGGATTCAGTTGGGTTTGACCCGATTAGGTTAAGTGTTGACCTAATCGCTAAGGTATTTTGGTCCCCGATCTGATCAGGGGTTGGACTTAGTTAATTTTTGATTTGATTAAGATTTTATTGAGCCTAAATAAGTCTAATTAAGTTAGATTTAACTTAGTCTAATTGTGCTTAACCTATTTTGATTAGGTTGGTTCAATTATGATCAAACCACCTTTTGAATTAACTCCCTGCGCCACCTCACTTCTCTGCATCCATTTGAATTCACGAGAAGCAACTTCTCATAAATTTTCTCCCACACAGAAGGCATCCCACGCCCACCCTTGTGCGCCAATTATTTGGATAAACATGATTTGTTAGCCATTCAAATTCAAAGGGTGTTTGAATTTAAATGGATAACTAATCCCATGCGCCATGTCCTTATCCATTTTTTGTGCCCCTTGCTTTACACGAGAAAGAGTTTCTCGTGTAAACTCTCTACGCATAAGAGAGCCCACACCCTTCTCTTCTCACGCATAGAGTGGATATGAATGAGTTGGTTGGCATTTGAATTCAAATTCGATTTGAATTCAAATGAGCAACCACTTATCTTTATCCTCTCATGCGGTAAAAATGCTGCAAAGATGCGGTCTTGCATCATTTTAAAAAGGAGATAAGATAGGGCATGTGCAAAAATTATCTGAGTGAGAAGGGTGGCATGAGAGAGCTTTCCTGCATGAGAAAAGAAAAGAAAAGAAGAGAAAAGAAGAGAGAAGTGGGCGCAGGCTTTTCTTGTGTACCCTAGGATTTTTGCCTAGGGTTTGGAAAGTGAAAAGTAAGCTATGAGTGTGGTGAGCCTATCAGACTTCAGGGAGAGCTTCATCAACCTCTCTACTATATTTGCTAACGATCTGGAGCATCCAAGGAGTCGGTAGATCAAGATCGAAGGAGTTTGATCAACATCGGCCATCAAAAGGTTCAGCCATGAACTCGCATTCGTGAGGAGCCGATCAGATCTGGAGCTTCGTGTGGACGATCCGCAGAGGCCAGACACACTATGTGGCTGTGTTGCAACGATCAAATCCTCCCGACGATGATCAAATTACAGTGATCAACTACCCGTACAAAGGTAATGTGTTCTGAACACATAACAGTAAATTGTTAACTGTAGAAGTTTGAATTTCAAATTTAAATACATGCTATGTATATATCATATTTAGATCTTTGTGTAGGATTTATACTTGTTAATTAATTAGATTAATTAATAATTTTTACTGTAAAATAATAATTTTGAAAAAAATTTAAAATTATCATTTTACCCCTGCACTAAAATTTCCACACCTCGATGGATAAATCGGTAAAGCATTATTAGGGTGCCATGTGTCCCAATCCAGTTCATTCAAGCTATGGCCCTATCAATCCATGTCGTTGGTATCAGCAGTCAATAGGAGGTTGGCTTTCTCCAATCTCGGGCTACCACTTGGCGGACATCCATAATAGCTAGGCATACCATTTCCTGATCGGAGCCATCTAAGTTCTTATAAATAGCTACCCATTGTATTTCAAAGGTGGCAACCCAAAAGGGGGTGGATTGAATTTCTTAAAAATTATTTAAAGAACCTATGCCCAAAAGGTGATTGTGTTATGCTTATCAATAATTAAATATACAGTAAAAGAATAAAAACAAATACAACACACAACTACAAAATATACAAGATTTATAGCAGTTCAGTGCTCAACTCAGTACCTACATCTACTCCCCAAGTCAACCCATTTGAAAATTTCAACTATAATCTCTTAAATTATAATTTGATTATTTTCACAGATTTACAATCCAATCCAGTTGATTTTTTCTAGCTCACTAACTAAAATCTTACAACCGATTGTTTTTCTAAACTCATAATCAATTCAATTGGTTTTTTCTGACTTACCAACCAAAATATTACAACATCCAATTTATAACTTAGACCAATCTTTTAAAAGCTCCAATTCTCTTTCCCCAAGAAACTTGTCACAATAATTAATAAATGATGTACAAAAATTTTGAAGAACAAATAAATGAAACTTCAAACTCTAAAAGAAGTCAGAGTGGTTGAGCTTTTGAATTGCTTAACTTCTTCTTTGAATGCTTAAGAGAGGATTGATGAAGATTTGAATGCTCTTGTTCCATAGTTGTTGGCTCAAATTAATGCACTCTTCATCTCTTTTGAGTTGAGTAAATGTGAGAAGATTAGAATTGAAAGTCCATTTAATTTTCTTCCTCACTCTCTTTTTGTTCTACTCAATAGCTTGAAGAATAAATTCAATAATCTCCAAAAACTTTATTCTCCATTTGAAATATTTATATTTATAGCCTCAAAAATATCTATAATTAATACTCTAGCTGTTGGAAGCTTGAAAATAGCCGTTACAAATAAAATATGGTTATTTGAAATGGTATGCAAATCTAGTCATTATGTTAGAAAATGGATAGGATTGCATGCATAGATTTTAAAATATTTTTGAAATAGCAGCGAAAATGATTAGGTTAAACCCTTTAACCCCACATGCAATAGAGCTAATCTATATCTATCCGAACCTTGAATCTAAGATATACATATAATCTAAAATTAAATAGAAAAAATTGAGATCGAATCTTAATACCTTGCACAGATTGAAATACACTGCAATCGATGATCCTAGATCTGAAAGTTATTAAGCCGCACACATGTCCGACCTTTATAGATATCCACCATAATCAATCTTTAACCTTTCTTCTCGTTATAGATCTATCTTTTCTGAAATAAATCTTAGTCTTTTAAATCTTTGATCAATTCTTGATCTTTGACTATGATCTCAATACTTGAACTACAGTCTTTTTCTCTATTTCTTGCTGTAGAAGAGATCACCCTCATTTGGATGTGTGGAAAGATGGGACGCCCAACCTTTGAGCATTAGAAAGAGAAGAGGAAGGGAAGATGGCGTGAAGATGGAGAGAGGATGGAGATCTAAATTCACAAATCAATTCATTCTTAAACCTTAGGAGATCATCTCTTAAATAGATCTTTTTTTTATTTCAAATCAATCTCCAATCAATCTAAAAAGGCTAGTCCTTATCTCATAAGAATTTTTACTTTTTAATTTATTTTTTTTTCAAAAAAATCAGATCCAATTAAAAAGGTCATCACCTCTCATGGTAAGTAGACAGAGCGCCCCACATCCCATAAGGCAGATAGAGGGGGTGCCACATCAAAATAGGTAAGTAGTTAGGGCGCCAACTCTTAGCGCCCCTTAGGATTTTATGCATACAAAAGAGGGGGTGTAGCCCCTCTCTCTCTCCTTCCATGCCAAGGCAAAAGAGGGGGCAGGTCCCTCTCTCTTCTTACGCCCACTCCAAGGGGTTTGCACTCCTTGGACTTTCCAAAAAGAGAGGCATGCGCCTCCTCTCCTTTTTTTTCAATTATTCCACATCATAGAAGAAAATAACAAGAAAGAAAATAAGAAGATTTATTTATCAATTAATTGGCTTGATCCAATCCTTTTGGGCCCTTAAATAGGTGCCCCTCTAAACTCAAATCAAAAGGATCTAGTTAAAGTTCAAGGCTATAGACTTGATCCAATCCTTATCTAATAAGAAACTCAAGTCAGAGAAGAATTGAGTTTAACCATGTGCTAGCATGATTCTATTAAACCCAATAGAATTTTATTAAATCCTAACCCAATTAGAACTTCATAAGCCTAATTGGTTAATTCAAGAAGTGCTCCATAGGTTCTATTCTATCTGATAGTGAGATATATTGTGATCTCCATCATAATATCATCGAAACTTCTTTTGATGGATTGGAACAATTTTAACTCTATCCTTCGAGGATCATTGATCATTAAAATGATGTCCGATAAGTCCCACAATCTATCAGTGACATCTAGCAGTATGTAGTGGTAACTCAGTAAAATAAAAGTATAAATCCTTAGGTGCAGTTATTATGTGATTCAATTCTTCTATCATGAGTTCTGACTTGATGAAAGTCATAGAGAACTTGTCAAACCCCATCATTAGTCATATACCAGATTGGCTCGACTCGAGTTCACTTATGAATTTCATAAATTTTTTTTTTAATATTCACACTTGCTTTAGCCAAAGATTTTTTGAACTCAATCTCGTAAATCACATAGGACTTCTCCTTTTCTTCTAAGATCAATAGATTTCATCTAGGTGCATCCTACTTCTACTAGCGAACCTGAACCTACTATAACCAATAACACAGAAAGAATCTGAATGAATAGAGATCAAAAAAATATCTAATCAAACTCAGTAGTCTCGTTGTGAATAGTCGATGACGCCATAGATCAAAGGATCACTCATACCACTGTAGCATCGAGACAACCACTGACAAGTGAGTAGATATCCAAGTAGTTTCTCATGTTGGTCACGCTCAGTGTAAGTTATTCTCTAATAACTACCTGCATTCTCACTCTAGTATCCCTACACTACAGATCCGAGACTCATCTGTCCAGAAGGAAGGTGATCTATGCACTGATCTTTAAATGAATTGTTCACTGTCCTTTGTGATGATCTTTTGATCAAAAATATTTAGAAACTAACTACTAATTAATGTATATCTCAAATTCTCAAGACCTTAAGAATATACAAAAACATCTTTATTAATTTTTAGGACAAATCATAGACACATAAATATGATTGAAAATAAAAATACTCTTTATTAATAATAAAAATGTTACAAGTATAAAGTTAAATTTCAAAATTATAAAATATGTCAGCCAACAATTGACTTTTAGGATACTAATCTAACAAACTCCCACTTGACCTAAAGTCAATTGGCCATATACCTAAGACCCATCTTCTCAAGATGAGCTTCGATCTTTTATTAGCTGAGAGGTTTGGTCAATGGATTTGCTATTTTTTGTACGAAGTCGACTCTCTACACCTCAACAAACTTCTTCTCGAGGTATTCGTGCATAATGTAGAACCGCTGCTCTATATGCTTAGACTTCTAGTGATACCTGGGCTCCTTAGCGAGGACTATGACACTGTTGTTATCGCAGTGTAGTGTAATAATATCTGATGGCATCACACCCAGCTCCGCAATGAACTTTTTAAATCAGAAAGCTTTCTTAGCAACTTCAAAGGTAGCAATGTACTCGACCTCCATGGTCGAATCTATAATGACCGACTGCTTGAAACTCTTTCAGCTAACCGATCCTCCATTATACAAAAAAATATACTCTGATGTAGACTTTCTATCATCGACATCAATCATGAAGTCTGAATCAGTGTATCCCTTCACTTTCAGTTATGATCCTCCACCAAAGATCAAGAACAAATTCTTAGTTCTTCTCAAATACTTAAGGATATTCTTCACAACAATCAAGTGTTCTTCATCTGAATTCGTCTGATATTTATTCGTGACACTCACGATAAGTCTATATCAGATCGTGTATATTGTTGAGTTTCAATGGCATAGCGGAAGGGCTAGGTGTTTAAAATTTTTATTTAAAATATCTGATAGTGCCCTAATGCCCAGGAATCTTTGACTATAACAATCAAAGCATAATTAAATTAAACTTGGATAAGAAAAATATCTATAATACTAATCCTATTTTTTATGAGGTATCCAAGTGTCCGCCCTCTAATGATGATCCACATGAAAATTGGATCAAAGACAGTGCTCTTCCTTCACCTTGCTTCAAGAGTTCTAGCTCCTAGAACTCGACTAGCCACAAGTCGATCAAATTTTTTCAAGAACCTGACTCGATCCTCTTAGAATCTCCTTTGAATTTTTGAATTTTCTTCTTTAAGACCTTCTCCACCCTTGTCTAGATCTAATTAGGCTTTGTCTTAAGTGTCAAAGCCTTGTCCTAAAACTAAGAGGGGATGTAAAAAAGAAAGGAGAGAAATCGAGAGAAAAATGGAAAGCAAATTGAATGTCTGGAACATCTGACATGCCACCTATTTATAGGTGTTAGGGGGACGTTAAAAGAGAATACATGCACCATTTTAAATGCCTTATCTGATCTACATATCAAAGATTTAAGAGTCTTCAAATAGAAGGACTCTTCAGCCTTGATACATCGATCTGAATTCTCGCCCACGCATGCATCCGAGGAGGGATGCTTTTGCATCCCATCAAAAATCAAAAAAATCCAGAACTTACCATGTGGCAAGAGGATTAAATTTTGATTTCAAAACATCAGATAAAGAAAGGGGAGATGCCTCCTTTAGAAGGATTTAAATTCATGTCCGTCCACCCTCTTTTCTTATCACCGTGTGCACACGCGCAAGGGGTCACCTTTGGCATCCATTTGACCATGAAATATATCTGGAAAAATTCCAGATAATTATCCTTAAAAAAGTGGATCAAATGAGGAATGAAATCTAAAAAGGGCTTTGCATTTAAATTCAATTTGATTAGCAGAAGAACTCTCTAATGCAAGGAGATGCGCGAGTCCTTCCTCTATCATGTGCATGTATACCCAGTAAAAGCATGTCAAAGCTTTGGTTAATTCACCTGATAAACTTTTAGAATTATCTTATTGAATCAACATTTAAATTTGATCCTAATCAAGGAAAACTATCAAATAAATATGGTGACTAAGATTTCTTAAAATAGAAGGATTCTTCACATCTCTTTGCGCGTCCAAAAACTTCTCGTGCGCATGGCTTGGTTCCAGAAGAATTTCCATGCCCATTTAAAAGGTTTTTCATACTTTAAATAGTGTGCAAGAGAGTTTAAGATCTGATCTCATTGTCATATGAATTAGAGACCCAAAGCAGAAGGACCCCCCCAAAATAACTAAGTGCATGTGCTCTTCAATTTTGCTCCAAGAGTCCTTCACAACTTGGACTCTTGGTTTTTGGCATTAAGAGGACTTCAGATGCCCCACTTTGGACTACCTCTAGGTGGCATAACCTAATCCAAATACACACCAAATTGGGTTAGCTAATTTGTACGGTTTGAGACTAAATCGATCTCCAAAAGAACTAGGGTTTCCACACATGCTAGCATGCTTACTGGAGACCCTGATTGAATCCAAAACTTCAATCAACCTTATCAAAAGGATCTTTGATCAATTTTTTTATATGTGTGACCCATTAGATTCCATATCTAACCAGCAGTAGATTTAGATACAAGTTGATCTAATTTGATTAGATTCCAATCTAACCGATTTAGGTCCAATCAAGCTAACCCGAATTAAATAATCAGAACCCTTTCTAATTGGCAATTGAATTAAACTCTTTAATTGATTAAACCTACAAGTTAAGATTGATATCTAGTAACATATCATGACTATCCAAAAGATGTAAAATTTAATAAAAATATCAAATATACCCTACAGTGGCTAGTTACCGTATAATTCAATCCTTCGATCATCCCTGCATCCTGAATATGTTCATGAGGATGGAATTATGTCAAACTCAAACACATATTCATATCGATTCTCAATTAATCAATGATGATTCTGATGATGAAGTATTAGAAACTTCTTCTAATCTCCTTCCTACTTTTGGCCAAAAGATTTTTTTTGAGTCATATAGGGATGAGAATACACAGGATGCGATCTCCTCTTACTAGGAGTGATCGATTCCATATTGACCTACTCATAACCTTCACATATACTATACCATATTCAGAACATCCTGTAAATATCTTAATACATGCCTGGATATGAACCAAAATATGGGTTTATGTGCATAAGATTCCATGATGATCTCAGGTCTAAGAATCACATGCACAACTCCTACTTAAAGAACCATCTTTGACATGCAAGTAAGGCTTCCATAAAATATTTTCTATCATCGAGTCAATTCAGTGGACTCATTTTCAAATAAGCACCCACATCCTTATATTAGTATCCCACACATAAGTGGCTAGTGAGATCTGCCACCCTCTCCGTCGAATATACATAGGATGTGCCAGTCTATCCAGAATATTGATATCTAACTCAATGCTCCTACGACTAAGAATATTTAAGATTAAAATTTTAAGATTTTAGATCTCACTGGCATGACCCATTCATGTCTTCTAAAATTATTATCCTAATCTTTGGAGTTCATCATAATCTTAAACATAATAAGATACAGCTAAAATGATAAATCAATATCTCATTTTATTATCAAATAATAAATATCATTATATGAGTTGAAAAATTATAAAGAAAAATTCTATCACAGCATACTTGCAATTGGCTCTTAGGACACTCTTCTTTCAATCTCCCACTTG
The DNA here is from genome assembly GCF_000442705.2 of Elaeis guineensis. NCBI lineage: Eukaryota > Viridiplantae > Streptophyta > Magnoliopsida > Arecales > Arecaceae > Elaeis > Elaeis guineensis. Next base: position 34,519,997 of record NC_025999.2, on the reverse strand, counting down.
CACTAAAGCCAATCGCCTTTATATTTCAATCACATACAATCAAGATGGCGATCAAATAGCTGCTATGGTATGGCATTAGTGAATGGGTCTGCTATATTGTTCTTTGTGTCAACTCGTTCAAGGACAACATTTTATCTTTCTATAATTTTTTGAATGAAGTGGAAGCATCTGAGGATGTGCTTGGATCTTTGATAAGACCTAAATTCCTTAGCTTGAATAACGGCCCTAGTGTTATCACACTAGAGTGGTACCGATCCTTTAATCTCAGGAATGACTCCTAATTTCATGATGAACTTCTTCATCCAGACAGCTTCCTTAGTGGCTTCACTAGCAGCGATATACTCTACCTTAGTAGTTGAGACAGCTACTATCTGCTGCTTGAAACTCTTTCAACTTACTGCTCCACCATTTAGAGTCAATACGTATCCTGATATTGACTTGCTATCATCCAGATCAGATTGAAAATTAGAATCTATATATCTCTCTAGTTTCAACTCTGATCCTCCTCCATATATGAGAAAAACATCTTGAGTCCTTCTTAGGTACTTTAAAATATTTTTTATAGCTTTTCAATGATCCTCCTCTGGATCAGCCTGAAATCTACTAGCTATGCCTAAAGCACTGGCTACATCAGGTTTGGACATAGCATGGCATACATAATTGATCCCATAACCGAAGCATAAGGAATTTCATTCATCCTCTTCCTCTCCTCTTGTGTCTTAAGATACATTTTCTTAGAGAGACGTATACCATGACTTACAGGCAGGTAACTTCTCTTACTTGCCTCCATATTAAATCTTTTTAATATGAGATCTATGTACCGTAACTGGGATAAGCCTAACATCCTGTTTGATCTATCTCTATAGATTTTTATACCTAGTATATAGGATGCTTCACCCAAGTCTTTCATGAAAAACTTATTTGATAGCCAAGTCTTGATCGATTGCATCATTAGGATATCATTCCTAATGAATAGTATGTCATCGACATACAAAATCAAGAAGACAACAGCACTCTCACTTGTCTTCTTATACACACATGGTTCATCTTCATTTTTGATAAAACCAAACTCTTTGACTATCATATCAAATCGGATGTTCCAACTCCTTAAAGCCTACTTCAATCTATAGATGGATTTCTTTAGCTTGCATACTTGATTTGCCCTTCTACTTGAGACAAATCCCTCTGACTGAGTCATATAGACCGCTATAGCAAGCAAAATCTGGATAGACTTGAGCATAGCCACTGGTGAGAAGATTTTATCATAGTCAATTCTTTACCTTTGTCTGAAATCTTTCACCACCAACCTAGCTTTATAGATTTCTATTTGGCCATCTACTCCAATCTTCTTCTTGACGACCTACTTACATTCTATTGGGGTCACACCCTCAGGCACATCAATCAAGATCCATACTTGGTTAGTGTATATCAAGTTCATCTCAGATTTCATAACTTCCAGCCATCTGTCTGAGTCTCTACTCATGACAGCTTTCGAATAGATCAATGGATCATCATCCTTAATGATGTTGATCGAATTGTCGCTCTCAATGATAAAATCATATCTTAAAGGTGCTTAATGCACTCTATATGACTTTCAGAGAGGAGGTGTGTATTTTAGATGTACCTCATCTTTAGGTACTTCTGATTGAAGATTTTCTTATGGTTCTATCACAGGTATTTCTGGATCGGTTTGTAGATTCTGAACTTTCGTAAGTTCAATATTTCTCCCACTGTCACTTTCTTAGATGAATTCATTTTTCAAGAAAGTGGCATGACTACTAACAAATACCTTTTATCCAGTAGGATAGTAGAAGTAGTATCCATTAGTTTTCTTAAGATATCCTACAAACCTACACCTGTCTGATCTAGCACTAAGCTTATGTCCAAAAATATTTTTGACATAAGCAGGACAGCCTCAAATCTTAAGATATTTAAGATTAGGCTATCTTCCCTTTCATATCTCATATGGTGTGTTTGCAATAGACTTTGAAGGCACCCTGTTTAAAATATATACGGCAGTCTCTAGGGCATATCCTCAGAAAGATATTGAGAGATCAGTGAAGCACATCATGGACCACACCATATCCATCAAAGTGCGATTCTTCCTTTCTGCTACACCATTTAACTGGAGTGTATAAGGAGGGATCCATTCAGAGAGAATATCTTTACTTTTAAGATAATTAAGAAATTCACTAGATAAGTATTTTTTTCCTCGATAAGATCGAAAAACCTTGATACTTTTTTTATTTGTTTCTCAACCATACTTTCATACTCCTTGAACTTATCAAAGATTTCAGATTTATGTTTCATAAGATACACGTGTCCGAACCCTGATAGATCATCTGTAAAGATGATAAAATAAGAGTATCCTCCTCTGGTCTGAGTTGTCATCGGTCTACATACATCTGTATGTACTAAAGCTAACAACTCATTTGTCCTTTCTCCATATTCAAAAAATAGAATCTTGGTTATCTTACTCATGAGATAAGATTTATAAGTTTCCAATGATTCATAATTATACGGGTCAAAGAATTTTTCTTTATAGAATTTATTTATCCTTGACTTACTAATATGAGCAAGATGGTAATGTCAGAGATATGTGATATTCACATCTTTTTTTTTTTTTTATATTTCTTTCAATATGAAAAATATTTTCATTGAGTGTAAGAATTAAAAAATTGTTATCAATATAACCACTACCATAAAATTCATTAGAAAAAAAAGTGGAGCATCCATTTTCTATTAGCCTTATTTCATAACTTTATTTTAATAACAAAGGTATAGAAATAATATTTTTAATGATCTTTGATATGTAATAACAGTCTTTTAATTTTAAAATTTTATCCGAAGGTAAATCAAGCATACAGGTTCCCATAACTTCTGTGCTAATGGACTCTCCACTTGCATCATAAAGCTTAAGGTCACCTCTTTTCAGATCTTTGATATTCTGTAGTCACTGTAATGAATTATAAATATATGATCCACAGACAGTATCTAATATCCAAGTATCAGAGTCTGAGCCATCTAATGAAAAATAGGTCTGTACCATATACACATCTTTTTTACACCCTGCTTCAATCTTGCAACATAATTCTTACAATTATTCTCCCAATATTCAAATTTATAAAATGAATAGATAATATCCAAGTGGACATGTTTTGTCTCCTTATTTTTATAAATATTATTACTGAATGATCTAGGATCAGAAATATTCAGAACATCAGAGTTCTTCTCCGGTATGAACCTAATTTTCAAGTTTCTCAATCAATCTACATAATTTGGATCAGTCAACATATTTTTATTTATGATTTCATATAATGAAAATAAAAAAATCATAATACAGATTTAAAACTATATAAATAAAGAACAATAGTATAAACAAATCACTCATATTTAACATGCATAACTAGATGAAGTCTTTTAACTAGTTATATCTTCTACTATTTTGTCAGATATTATAGCCCTCTCCTATTGTAAACGAGAAATCCTAATTTGATTTCTTAATGGGATTGAGACCCTAATCACTCAATGAAGTCTTGTGGATATCATAACAAATCTCAATGAGTTCAAAGATAGAAAAATCTATCTAATTGTATCTCATGCAATTCTCAACATAATCCTTATCTCTAAAAATACTCATAGCCTTATGGATATCATAAAAAATTATAGTATTTTCTCGTTAAGTCAGATCCTTCATTTCATACAGTCATATCTAAAAAATACTGTCCTTGTGGATATCACAACAAAGCAACATATCCAAATATATTATAAAGCATATAATATGTACCAAGACAACTCCACATCAATTTTCATAGCAAGCCTTGTAGATATCATAACAAACTTACTATGATCTTTGATAGGATATTGACTAGGCATGAAGGAACGCATATATAGTGTTCAAAATACTAAGCAATCTTTATTCAAAATTCAAACTAATCTAATTGATCAGGAAAGTGTTAGGATTGGTGGGGATCCCCCCATTGCTTTTCTTAGACACCAATAAAATTGGTCAAGCCAGCAAATGGAATCAATTAAAAAACTACCGTACTTGAAACACTCCTTAAATACTAATTGATTAATCGATTTAAGAATATAGATCAGCTACTGATTCACAATACTATGACTTAATATGATTTTCATGAGAGCATTAATGGTCTCATGCACATCCTAATTCAACCAATCATAATGATGCACCAATATAAAATACTCTTTTTGCGATTCTTTTTTTGTATTTGATTTGGTGATGAACTCCAATTCGAGTACTAGGATACTAAAAAAAATTCTATATATACATCATGCATTTTATATTATGTATCTAAAATATATCTCTAAGACATGCTAGTATTTGGATGTTTAGTTGGGTTCAACCATTGATCCGACTTGAACCAAACCAAAAATCCAAGCTTGATCATAATCAAGATAATATTCTAACCTTTGATTCTATAAATCAAAGTAGGCTCTAATATTATTGTTGGATTTTGGTGGCACAGTGAAAGGGCTAGATGTTTAAAATTTTCATCTAAAACACCTAACGCATTGAAAATCCTAATGCCCAAAAACTCTTGACTATAACAATCAAAGCATAATTAAATTAAACTAGGATAAGAAGAATATCTATAATGCTAATCCAAATTTTTATAAGACATCCAAGTGTCTGCTCTCCAATGGTGATTCACATAAAAATTAGACCAAAGACAGTGCTTTTCTTTACCTTGCTTCAAGAGTTCTAGGCCCTAGAACTCGACTAGCCACTAGTCGATCAGATTTCTTCAAGAATCTGACTCGATCCTCTTAGAACCTCTTCTGAATTTTTGAATTTCTTTCTTTAAGACCTTTCCCACCCTTGTCTAAACCTGATTAGGATTTGTCTTAAGTGCCAAAGCTTTGTCTTAAAACTAAGAGGGGATGTAAGAAAGAAAGGAGAGAAACCAAGAGAAAATTGGAAAGCAAATTGAATGTCTAGAACATCTGACATGCCACCTATTTATAGGTGTCAGGGGGACGTCAAAAGAGAAGACATGCTCCATTTCAAATGACCTATCTGATCTGCATATCAAGGATTTAAGAGTCTTCAGACAGAAGGACTCTTCAGCCTTGATACGTTGATCTGAATTCTCAACCGCACGCACATCCAAGGAGGGATACGAAAACAAAAAAAATTAGAAAAAATCCAGAACTTACCATGTGGTAAGAGGATTAAATTCTAATTTCAAAACATCAGATAAAGAAAAGGGAGATGCCTCCTTCAGATGGATTTAAATTCACATCCATCCACTCTCTTTTCTTATCACCGCATGCACGCGCGTAAGGGGTCACCTTTGGCATCCATTTGATCATGAAATATATCTGAAAAAATTCCAGCTAATTATCCTTATAAAAGTGGATCAAATGGGGAATAGAGTATGAAAAGGGGCTTTCCATTTAAATCCAATTTGATCAGAAGGACCCTCTAACACAAGGAGATGCACGAGTCCTTCCTCTATCGCACGCGCACATACCCAGTAAAAGGGTGTCAAAGCATCGATTAATTCATCTAATAAATTTCTAGAATTATCCCATTGAATTAGAATTTAAATCTGATCTTAATAAAGGAAAAATATCAAATAAATATGGTGCCTAAGATTCCTTAAAGCAGAAGGATTCTTCACATCTTTTTGCACGTCCAAAGACTTCTTGCGCGCATGGCTTGGTTCCAGAAGAATTTCCATGCCCATTTAAAAGGTTTTTTTTATACTTTAAATGGTGTGCAAGTAAGATTTGATCTCTTAGCCATATGAATTAGAGATCTAAAGTAGAAGGACTCTTGGTCCTTCTGCATGCCAAAATAAATGAACGTGTGCGCTCTTCAATTTTGCGCCAAGAGTCCTTCACAACTTGGACTCTTGGTTTTTGGCATTAAGAGAACTTCATATGCCCCACTTTGGGATGTCTCTAGGTGGCATAACCTAACCCAAATACACATCAAATTGGATTAGCTAATTTACAAGGTTTGAGACCAAATTGATCTCCGAAAGAGCTAGGGTTTCCATACATGCTAGCATGCTTATCGGAGACCCTGATTGGATCCAAAACTCCAATCAATCTTATCAAAAGGGTCCTTAACCAATTCTTTTATGTGTGTAACTCATTGGGTTCCACATCTAGCCAGTAGTAGTTTTGGGTGCAAGTTGACCTAATTTGATTAGACTCCAATCTAACCGATTTAGGTCCAATCGAGCTAACCTGAGTTAAACAATCAGAACCCTTTCTAATTGACGATCGAATTAAATTTTTTAATTCAATCAAACCTACAAGTCAAGATTGACATCCAACAATATATCATGACTATCCAGAAGATATAAAATTTGACAAAAATATCAAATATATCCTTCAGTGGTAAGTTACCACGTAATTCAATCATTCGATCATCCTTGTATCCTAAATATGTTTATGAGTATGGAATTATGTCAAAACTCAAATATATATTCATACTGATTTTCGATTAACTAATGATGACTCCGATAATAAAGAATTAAAAACTCTTTCTAATCTCTTTCCTGCTTTTGACTAAAAGACCTTTTTTGAGTCATCTAGGGATGAGAATACACAGGATGCGATCTCCTTGTACTAGGAGTGATCGATTTCATATTGATCTACTCATAATCTTTATACATACTCCACCATATCTAAAACATCCCGTACATATCTTAATATCATGCCTGGGTATGAATCAAAATATGGGTTCATGTGCACAAGATTTTATGGTGATCTCAGGTCTAAGGATCACATGCACAACTCTCACTTAGAGAACCATCTTTGATATGCAAGTAAGGCTTCCATAAGATGTTCTCTATCATTGAGTCAATTCAGTGGACTCATTTTTAAATGAGCACCTACATCTTTGTATTAGTATCCCACACATAAGTGGCTAGTGAGATCTGCCACCCTCTCCGTCGAGCATACATAGGATGTATCAGCCTATCTGGAATATTAATCCTGACTCAATGCTCCTACGATTAGGAATATTTAAGATTAGGATTTTAGGTCTCACTGGCATGATCCATTCATGTCTCTTAAAATCATTGTTCTAATCTTTGGGGTTCATCATAATCTTAGACATAATAAGATACAGCTAAAAAGATGAATCAATACCTTATTTTATTATCAAATAATAAATGTTATTACATGAGTTGAAAAATTACAAAGAAAAGTTCCATCGTAACATACTTGCGATTGGCTCTTAGGACACTTTTCTTTCATTCATAACATGACATACATGAGGCTCCTTATTATCGAAGCATAAGGTGAAAAGAATATGCTCTACAAGTCAATCAAAATTTATATTTTGATAGATTTTTTCTTATAATCTTTCAAACTCATGTAATTGATATTTTATAAATAAAAGGTACTTTTCATCATATACTGCATCTTACTTTATTAATGATTATGATGAACTCTATAAATCAGGATAATGATTTTAAGATTATGATGAGATCATACCTATGAGATCTAAAATCCTAAAAAATCTGATTTAGAATATTCTTAGTCATAGGAGTATTGAGTAGGAGATCAATGTTCCAGATAGACTAGCACTTCCTATGTATTCTCGATGGAGAGGATGGCTGATCTCATAAGCTACTTGTGTGAGACACTAATACAAGAAAGTAGGTGCTCATTAGAGAATGAGTTCACTAAATTGATCTGATTTAAGAAACATTTTATGGAATCTACTTATCCATCAAAAGATATTTTCTTATAGTGGGAGTTGTGCATATAATCCTTTGACTTGAGACTACCATAGAACTTTGTATATATGAATCTATATTTTGGTTCATACTTATTCATGACTTATTCATGTACGAGATATTCTGAATATGGTAAAATGTATATGAAGGTTGTGAGTAGGTCAACATAGAATCGATCACTTTTGGTAAGAGGAGATTGCATCCTACTGGTTCCGATCGATTGATGATTCAAGAAGCTTTTGATCAAAATAGAATAAAAATTAAAAAGAGTTTCTAATATTTCATTAATCAAATCATTATTTAAGATAGAGAAATATGAGTATGATATTGGATTTGACATCATTCCATATCCAGAGTCATATTCGGGGTGCAGGGAGATCGCAGAATCGAATTGCACGGTAACTTTTCACTGAAGGATATTTTTGATATTTTTATCAAAATTTTATATCTTTTAAGTAGACATGATATATTGCTAGACATCAATCTTATCTTGTAAGTTTGATCAAATTAAAGAGTTTAATTCAATCGCCAATTAGAAAGAGTTCTAATTGCTAAAATTGGGTTAGCTCGATTAGTTCTAGATCGGTTAGATTAAATTCTAATCAAATCAGATCAACTTACACTCAGATCCACTACTAGCTAGATGTAGAACCCAATAGGTCACACACAAAGAAAATTGATCAAGGGTCTAATTGGATTAGATCATGTTTGCAAAGTAGACATGCTAGCACATGTTGCAAATCCAAGCTCTCTATTTCAAATCGGGTTCGAAATTGATTCTAGATTGGGATAATTAAGTCTAAATTAATTCAAACTAATTTGGGTTTGAGTTGGGTCAGCCCTTGGCTATATGTATCAAAAATTTGGAGCCAAGAAACCTAATTCCCATGCATCAAGAATTTTTTTTGCTCGTAGGATGCAGTCTTTGTGTGCAAAAACAGGTTTCGCATCCCATGAGATGGGATGCCCCTTCCTCAGGTTTATCCAATGTTCCATGATGAGAAAAAATTCTTGATAATTTTTGACTTAATTTTAAGTTCTAATGAGTTCTTCTTTGGATTAATCACATTCTGATTTAATTGTGAAAATTGGTTGAAGTTTGAAATCCTGCCAATCCGATCCATGCACCTAACCAAGAGTCCCACTTGTAAAGGACTCTAATCCATGTGTCACATCTCATCTTATTTTCAAATTATTTTCATGCCATCAACAAGTTAGCATCTCAATTTTGGATAGACAAAAGTCGCTGATGGGTGGTGGAGAAAAATTACATCATGGGAAACTGTACAATGCATCGAAGAATCATCGAGAAAAATATTTTGAAGAGTCCTTTTGCGCGAAACATCTCTTGGATTTTTTCTCGATGATTGCCATGTGTCAAAACCTTCCAAATGGATGTGATAATTCATCAAAGGGTATGAGATTTTTTGATAGATGTGAGATGGCATGTGGAGAGGGCACGAATCAAATTTGAGAGCACTCCATCGCTAATTATTTAACGGGGGCAGCGTCGTAGATTTATTTCATTCAGAATTTCATTCCTATCTCTTCTTTCTTACACAATCTCCCTATTGTTCAATTAGTCTCTTCCTTCTCTTATTAGGATAAAGCTAAAAAAATAGTAAAGACAAGTCCGATTTTAGGACAAGAGCCTAGGAAGAGAATTAAGTAAGACAAGGAAAGAAGAAAGGTAAGGATAGGAAGGCTAGGAGGAGAAAAAAAGAGTCTTGAGGTCCTGGTGCCTAAGAAAATTCTCAGAATGAGAATTTTGAAGGAAGAATCATCTCAAGAAGTTGGTGTCCTGATCATAGCCCTGTGTGGATCACTGTTGGAGGATAAATAATTGGGTACCTGATGGAGGTTCTGCCAAAATTTGGATTAAGAGCTGCAGGTATTCTTCTATATCTTGAATTTTATTATGTATATATGTTATATGATTGTTAATCATCAAAGAGGTGCTGGTTTAAGATTTTAATATTTAAAATTTTTTAATTTAATTTTTTGAAATCCGTTATGCTTCCATTGTGCATGTCCACCCTAAAACCCTACAGTGGTATCAGAGCCGGCCTTGTTTGGTTCAATCATATATACGTAATATTTATGTGATGCATATTATGATTCATGCTATAAAATTATTTATATCATTAATTATGCTTTCATATAATGATATGAAATAATTGTTGGGAATAGTGTCCCAAAGCCAATCGTCAGTCTGTTGACGGTTGTGCTCTTTCTTGTATTAGTATATAAATTATGAATACATAAAAGTTATTTTGATATTTTTCATTATAAATTATTTCATCTTCTAATGAACTCCTGTGTTGTGGCAAAGTTCTTAGGACTATTTAGACTCGACAAAGAAGGACTTGTCGTTTAGTCCTTAAACCTGTTCGCGATCAAATGATACATTGTTACCAAAGACGACAACGTTTATCAAGCATAGGTCATTGTGTGCCATATAGGTTGGTTGTCCTCTTAACCAAGGAGTGTGAAGACACTGGTATGGCATACAGGTGAGATGTAAGGGTACATCTGCACTGAACATGACCGACTCCGGAGCCTTTTCTGCTGTCAAGATTTACTCCGATGGGATATGGGTATAACTGTCCCTCCGACCTGAGACCATCATAGTGACTTGCAAGCAACTCACTGCACTTAGGCACTGGACTACCTGAATTTCTAATTCAGTGACGGAAGGCTACTGGGTGTAGTCAAGTACTTGACTTGTCGGTGTATGTGTCAAGATGGGATTGACCACTCCAGTTCAGGAGCTGTGTACAGTCGTATTTCAATTTAGCAAAACCTTAGCCAGAGTAGTTCTAGTGAGGAGTCACAGGACTGTTTGAGTTGAGCATGATTCGGATGATCTTATCAGGGTTGACAGTTTAACCCTGAGTCATCCTAAACACATAAGTCAAAAGGATGAATTATACAGTAACCATATTCACGTAGGTTCTGAGTGTTGCGATTGTGACTATTTGACCTATCCGGACGTCGGGTACCATTGCTAGATGGTCACTTCGATTAGTATAAGAATTGATTCCTGTGCTACCGGCTTAGGTTCGAACCTGTGGGGTCACACACATTAGAGGTTCCTATCTGATCCAATGGCTGGTGAAGAGTCCTAATGCTCGTGGACTTTGAGTCCTACGTGTCTGAGACTCTGTGATCGAGAATCAAGATTCTTTGATCATGAGTTCCACACTTTTGGGTACCGAGGTCAAGAGTCCTACTGGTTTGAGATTTTTTTGATCAGGGTTTCATATTGATGGACTCTGATGCTTGATTGCCCATCGGATTTGGACTCAGTATTTATGAGAGGTTTAATTAGTAATTTGATCACTAATTAACTCAATTTGATTAAGTAATTATTTTTAGATCAAGTCCAATTAAATTGGATTCAGTTGGGTTTGACCCGATTAGGTTAAGTATTGACCTAATCGCTAAGGTGTTTTTGGTCCCTGATTTGATCAGGTATTGGGCTTAGTCAATTTTTGATTTGATTAAGATTTTATTGAGCCTAATTAAGCCTAATTATATTGGATTTAAATTAGTCTAATTGGACCTAGCTTATTTTAATTAAGTTGGTTCAATTAGGTTGATTTAAAATTAGAAACCACCTTGACCTCAACTCCCTGCACCACCTCACTTCTTCTGCGCCCATTTGAATTCATGAGAAATAACTTCTTATGAATTTTCTCCCACGCAAAGGCCTTCCCATGCCCACACTTGTGCACCAATTATTTGGATAAACATGATTTGTTAGCCACTCAAATTCAAAGGGTGTTTGAATTTAAATGGATAACTAATCCCATGCGCCATGTCCTTATCCATTTTGTGTGCCCCTTGCTTTACACGAGAAAGAGTTTCTCGTGTAAACTCTCCACACACAAAGAAGCCATGCCTCTTCTCTTCTCATGTCCAGAGTGGATAAGGATGAGTTGGTTTTTATTTGAATTCAAATTTGATTTGAATTCAAGTGTGCAACCACCTATCTTTATCCTCTCACACGGATAAGACACGTCTTGCACTATTTTAAAAGAGATGAGAAGGTGGGGCATGCGTAGAATTTTTTTAAGAGAGAATATTGGGCATGAGGAAGCCTTGTGCATGAGTAGGAAGTTCAAAAACTTTTGAGAGAAAAAGAAAGAAAAGAAACAAAAGTGGGCATAGGGTTTTCAGTGTGTACCCTAGGGTTTCAGCCTGGGGTTCGGAAAGTGAGAAAGTGAGCTACGAGTGTCGTGAGCCCACCAAACTTCAGGGAGAGCTTCATCAACCTCTCAAGCATGTTTGCTGATAATCCAAAGTATCTGAAGAATCGACAGATATCGATCGAAGAAGTTCGATCAGCATCGGCCGTCAAAAGGGTTCTGCAACGAACTAGCATTCGTGAGGAGCTGATCAGACCGGGAGCTTCCTGTGGACGATCCGCAGAAGCCAGATACACTGTGTGGCTACATTGCAATGATCGAACTTTTCTGACGGTGATCAAATTACGGCGATCAACTATCCGCACAAAGGTAATGTGTTCTGAACACATAACAGTAAAAAGTTTACTGTAGAAGTTTAAATTTCAAATTTAAATGCATGCTGTATATATATCATATTTAGATTCTTATGTAGGATTAATATATGTTAATTAATTAGATTAATTAATAATTTTTGCTATAAAATTATAATTTTAAAATTTTTTAAAATTATCGTTTTACCCCTGCACTGAAATTCACTTCAATAATGTATATATGATTCACTACTTCATCATCCTGATATAAGGTTGTCCTAGCATAACAGGATTATGTTGCAAGATTATCCTAGGATGATGAAAGTCTATATATTACACTTGCACATATAGAGTATTTTAATATTGATATATATTAGTATAAATTAGCATTATATAGTTAGAATATGCATGAGACCAAATAAAAGCCCTTATTAAAAAATTATATTAAGTTGTAGTGATTTGCAACTAGAGGTTAACCAATTCTTGAACAATTGGTGTCTAGAAAAGTGCTACAGATGGTTCTTTAACTGATTCTGTTATCCGACCTGATCAATTTATTGGTGTCTAAGGAAAGTAACGGAGAGACCCCCACCTTACTTACCTGGCCAATTTGATTAAGCGATCTTGATATTGAAAAATCCTAATATTGAAAACACTACTAGGGGCTTTCCTTCATGCTAGGTTAATGTTATATCATGAACTATAGCTAGTTTGTTGTATTAACACAAGGCTTGTTATAAAGATTGATATAACATAATTTTGGTGCATAGAAGATGCTTACGGCAATTTTGGATATACTACTTTGTTGTGTTAACACAAGGATAGTTATATTCGAATTTGACTGTATTGAAATGAAGGATCTTACTTAACTAAAATATTACAGCTTGTTGCGTTAACACAAGATTAATAATATTTTCTAGGCTAAGATATGATATTGAAAATTGCATGAGATTCAATTGAAAAAAGTTTCCTACCTATAAACTCATAAGGGTCAGTTATACTAACACAAGATCATTATGAAGAATTAGGATCTCAATCCTACTAAGATAAATATGTAATATGTCTTGTTTATCATAGTAGAGGGTTATGATGTTCGATAAAATAGTAGAAGGCACAATTAAATCTAAAGATTTTATTTAATTGTGTAAGTCAATATGAGTTGTTTGCTTATATAATATTCTTTATTATAGATTAAATTTTACAAATGGCATCTTCACTATCATTATGAGGAATCTTAGATTCCAACAAGTTGATCGATCCCAATTATGTGGATTGATTGAGAAATTTAAAAATTATACTCACTCAGGAGAAGCTCTTCTATATTCTTGACATCACTGAACCACAAGAGGTTGGGGATGATGCCACAGAGGAGGAGGTATCCACATACAGGATGTGAAAGAATAACAGTTTGACTGTCAACTGTATCATACTGATCTCTATGAGCAATGAATTATAGAGACAGCATGAGACCATGGATACTTAATCCATACTCCTCAATCTTAAAGACTTATATGGATAACAGAGTAGGATTGCTAAATATGAGATATCTAAGTAGTTATTCTATACTAGAATGACTGAGGGATCATCTGAAGAAAACATAGGTAGTGCTATGCATGCAATTTTAAAATTTTTTCACAGTGCAAGAATAATATTAAACTATTTAATCTAAATCACATGTATAAAATCTAATCTACACTACCATACCATGAAGAAAAATATGAAATATGATGTACTTTAGATCTGAAAAATAAAAACATACATCGATCTCATCGATGCTGAAATCCTAGATCAACTATTAGATCTAACAATGTGATCAAGACAAGTTAGTAACAATTACCAAATCAATTTTATCTTGATTTCATTTGTTCAACACTTGGAGAGGATATTTCTCAGGTCACTTGCAACCACACGAAGATGTTTGGCCTCTACAAGAAAATCCATGCAAAGACTGGCGCAGATCAAGGACTTGGAGGTGCTAGCCTGCAAGCAACTTTGATGGCTGATCTCTTCTCTTTTTTTCAAGCACCTTGGACACTCCAAAGGATGAAGGGATTTAGAGGAGGAAGAGAGGATAAGGAGAAGAGCTCTAGAAAATAAAAAACCAGCAAGGGGAGAGAGTTATGATGCCAAGAACAAGGGACCCCTTTTTATAGGCAAAAATTAGGTTTTTCATCCAAGAAAAAGGGCACCATAATCACCACGCCTCAAACCATCTTTGGGCATCCCAAAATTTTTTGAAAGGTCTCCTAGTCATGGAGAAGATTTTTGGTATCTCACACACTCAAGGAATCTCTAGGAAAAATAGGAAAAAAATTATTAAGGTGCCAACAACTTTTCTTATATGAAAAATTCCTTTCTTTGTTTTCATCTTATCTCTAATTCGGATTGCATTCAAATTTGTTAAGAGATAGAATTATAAGTCATCAACCATTGCTACCCACCCTTATTGAGTCTCCTACTTTGACACCAAAAAGGTTAAGCCAAATGCTATTTGGTGTGGAGATATGGGCAAAGGTCCAATTATGGCGCAATGAGATAAGGATAGAGTCCTAGTTTGACAAGGACTTTTCATTTCTAACTCAATTCTAATCCAAATCAAATTTGGATTAAAACCACTAATAGAAATAAACTTAATCTAATTAAAAATTTAAATATCCCAATAAATTCTTAATCCAATTAAGAATTAGCTGAGTCCAAACTTTGATCGAATTAGGATCAGATTTTCTTTGTAATCAGGATTGATTATATCAAACCCAATTTGAGTTGAACTGAATCTCATTCAATTAGACTTATTCCAAAGCCCTTTATTCAATCAAATTAAGTTAGTTACTAACTAATTATTCATTAATAGTAGAGTTTCAGTCCCAGTGAGACTCTCCTTCAGAGTCTTAGTCCGAATAGGACTCTACACCAGAGTCACAATCCAATTGAACTCTTTAGCCATCTGATCTGACCAAATCTTCTAATGCGTGTGATCTTATAGGTTCGAACCTAGGCTAGTAGCATAGAAATAACTTTCTATACCAATCGATGCAACTATCTAGCAATGGTGACCCGACGATCGGATAGGTCGAAGTATTGCAAAACAATCTTTTAGAACCTACTGACGTATGGTTACCGTATAATTCATCCCTTTGACCCTAATGCTCAAGGTAACCTAGGGTTTAACTGTCAACTTTAATTTAGTTAACCATATTATATTTCAACCTTTCAAATCCATCTCATGGATTATCCTCACCAAGGTTTTGCTAAATTGAAATATATTGATGCATATCTCCTACTAATTCAGAGGGGTCAATTCTATCTTGACTCACACACCGACTTGATAAGTACTTGACTGCACCTAGTATCTTTTCATCACTGAATTAGAAACTTAGATGGTCTGATACTAAAGTATAATGAGTTGCTTATAAGTCACCATGGTGGTCTCAGATCTGAGGAACACTTATATCCATACTTTTCACGAGCTAGTCTTGATAGTAGAGTGCTCGGCACATGATCACATTCGATACGAATGTACTCCTACATTCCATCTACATGCCATAACAGTGTCTCTACACTTCTTGGTTAAGAGGACAACCAACTCATATAGCATACAATGATCTATACTTGATATTGCTATCGTCCTATTAATAGCATATCATTTGATCGCGAACATCTTTAAGGACTAAACGATAAATCCTCTTTTGTCGATTAATTTAGGTCCTAAGGACTTCATTACAACATAGGAGTTCAAAGATGGATAATTTGTAATAAAAGATGCCAAATAATTTTTTTTAATATAAATTTATATACATTTACAAGAATAAGCACAATCATCTAACGATTGATTTTAGGATACAATTCCCAACAACTCCCACTTGGACTAAAGTCAATTGATACAGTATCGTATACCCATCTTCGATTTGTGATCATCAAACTCCTTGATTTTGAGAGCTTTAGTAAATGGGTCAGCTAGATTTTTCTTTCCGTCAATCTTCTGAAAGTTGACATCACCTCGATCCATGATCTTTCAGATAAGGTCATAGTGACACAGAATATGCTTGGTGCGCTGATGAGACTTCGACTCCTTGGCTTGAGCAATGGCTCCAATGTTGTCGCAGTATAACAAGACAGGATCATCAATAGAGGGTGCCACTCCGAGCTCGTTGATGAACTTTCATAGCCATACAACTTTTTTTGCAGCATTGGATGCTGTGACATACTCCGCTTCACAAACGAAGTCAGCCACAGCATGCTGCTTGAAACTTTTTCAGTAGATTGCTCCATCATTCAGGGTAAAAATATAATTTGACACACTCTTGCTATCATCATGGTCTCACTGAAAGCTGGAGTCCGTAAATCCCATCAGTTTCAAGTCAGTTTCACTATATATAAGCCACTGGTCTTTAGTATTTCTTAAATACTTGAGGATAGTCTTTACGACCTTTCAGTGATTCTCTCTTGGATCAGATTGGTATCTACTCACTATCCCTGTGAGTATGCCACATCTGGTCTTGTACATGTCATGGCGTACATTATAGAACCCACAGCTAAAGCATATGGAATTCTACTCACACGCTCTCTTTCTTGAGGAGTTGTTGGACAATCTCTCTTTAAGAGAAAAATTCCATAGCCTATTGATAGATAGCCTTTCTTGAAATTTTTCATGCTGAACCATTTCAGCACGGTATCTATATACATGGACTAAAAAATCCAAGCAACATTTTCGATCTATCTCTATAAATCTTCATCCCAAGGATGTAGGATGCTTCTCTCAAGTCCTTCATCGAGAACTGAGACGATAATCAGACTTTTATCCTTGTAATGCAGGAATATCATTCCCGATTAAGAGAATATTATCCATATACAGAACAAAAAATATAACCACAGAGTCATTTATTTATTTATAAATACAGGATTCTTCTTCATTCCCAACGAAGCCATACATTTTGATAACCTTATCAAAATGTATGTTCCAACTCCTGTATGCCTGCTTCAATCCATAAATGGATCTCTGAAGCTTGCACACCTTAGACTCTTTTGTGGATGTGAAACCCTCAGGCTGTATCAATATATTTCTTCTAACAGCTCTCCATTCAGAAATACTATTTTCATATCCATTTGCTAGATTTCATAGTCCATGTATGCTGCTATTGCAAGCATTATCCGAATGGATTTAAACATTACCACAGGAGAGAATATCTCATCATAGTCAATACCATAATGCTGACGATAATCCTTGACAACCAAACAGGCTTATAAGTCTCCACCTTCCCATCTGCGCTTCTCTTTCTTTTGAAGACCCACTTACACACTATGGGTTTAACCCCTTCAGGTGGGTCAATCAATGTCCATACATCATTGACCTTCATGGACTCTATTTCGGATTTCATGGCTTCAAGCCATTTATCAGAGTCGGACCTCTGCATGGCATCCATATAGATGATCGGATCCTCATTGTTCTCATCGAGCTCAACATGATCCTCATCCCGGATCAAGAAATCGTAGTATCTGTCTGGTTGATGCGATACTCTATCGGATCTTCTTAATGGTGCTTCTACAACAGGTTCCAGATTTGATCTCATCAAATTCGATTCTATGGGTTCACTAGACTGTATCGGTTCTACCTGTTAAACTTTCTCAAATTCAACTTTAGAGGCATTAATTCCTTCTCCAAGGAATTTTTTTTCTAAAAAGACTGCCCTAAGGCTGATAAATACCTTTTGTTCATCAGTAAGGTAGAAGTAATACCCCTTAGTTTCTTTAGGATACCCAATAAAATTATATCTATCAGACCTAGCTCCTAGTTTGTCTGTTTTTAATCATTTGACATAAGCCGAACATCCCCAAACCCTAAGGTGAGTGAGTGCTAGCTTATGTCCAGTCCATATCTCATATGATATTTTATTTACAGACTTACTAGGAATCCTATTAAGTGTATAACAAGCTAACTCGAGTGCATATTCCCAAAAAGATATCGACAGAGTGCATAAGCCCATCATGGATCGAACCATATCCAACAGGATTTGATTCCTCTTTTCTGATATACCATTATGTTATGGTATTCCAGAAAGTATCCATTGAGAGAGAATCTCATTCTCCTCAAGGTATATCAAAAATTTACTAGAAAGATATTTACCTCCTCGATCTGATCGAAGAGTTTTAATACTCTTTCCAGTTTGTTTCTCTACTTCATTACCGAATTGTTTGAATATTTCAAATGATTCTGACTTGTGTTTCATCAAGTAGACATACCCATATCTCGATAGATCATCTGTGAATGTAATGAAATAGTGATACCCTCCTCTGGCACTTATACTCATAGGTCCATATACATCAGTATGTACTAGTTCCAGAATATCACTGGCTCGTTCACCTTTTTCAATAAAAGGTGACTTGATCATCTTTCTAAGTAAACAAGACTCACAGGTAGGTAACGACTCATAATCATCTTTATCAAGAATCTCTTCTTGAGCTAATCTGTTCATCCTGTTCTTGTTGATATGATCCAGTCTACAATGCCAAAGGTAGGCATCTGTGACATCAACAATCTTAGGGCATTTATTTGACATGTACATTATATTAGGCCTAGATACAACATAGATTTTATTGTTCAACTGTCCATGCAATATTGTAACACCATTCAAAATGATATCACAAAATTCTTTCTATATTGATTTTTCATAATTTGAATTGGCCAAGAGGCCTACAGAAATAACATTTAAAAAAAAATAAAGACAGTAATGACATTCATTAAGAACAATAGATTGAGACTTGAATACAAGCTTGATAATTTTTAAAGTTAGAACTGGAATTGATCTTCCATCTCCAACATTCAGAAATCTTTCATCATTTTTGTTGGTGCAGAATTCTGCCGAAGCTGAAGTTGTTGGAGTCGAGATGACTGCGGCCGCCGTCGGGACCTGCAAGGGAAGTCTAAACCGAAGTTGAGGGTGCTCCGACAAGACCCTCCGATGCTCAAGTCAGTACTCTGCTTCAATAGAAATAGAGTGCTTGAGTGAGAATTTTAGCAGAGTTTTGAGAATGAGTTTTTGAGCTTAGAGAAGAATGTATCTGGGGGTCCCTTTTTATAGACGGAGTGCGTAACTAATTGACAGCGACGTCTGTAACCACCTGGTAGTGGGCTGTTCAGAGCCATCTGGAGTTTGTTATGGAGAGTAGTGACGTCAGGGGTCGTTCAGAGCCACGTGGAGTTTGTTACGGAGAGTAGTGGCATCAGGGGTCGTTCAGGACCACGTGAAGTTTGGTACGAAAAGTAGAGTGGTGTCCGTTGTCGTGACTTGCCAGAGAGTAGTGGAGCCCAGAGAGTAGAGTGGTGTCCGTTGTCGCGACTTGCCAGAGAGTAGTGGAGCCATGCGGAATCCGCTGCAGAGAGTGGAGCAGGGTAGTGGCTATTGTCATGACTTGCCAGAGAGTTCGGATTTGTCGGCTGAAGCTCGACTGGGACATCTGATGGAGCGAAATGGCTCTTTATCCCATCAATCTGGGAGAAGCTCGGATGCCTCGAAGCTGCTGATGAGTCTACTGCTGTCGGATACCTTAGGCGCTGATACTACAGGTGGGAGTCATCTGCTGTAGAAGCTCGGATGGAGACTTTTTGTTGATGAAGCCCGGCAGGAGTCCGATTGCTAGAGAAATCCGTCTGGGATTCACCTGATGTGGAAGCTCGTCTGAAGATGATCTACCGGAGAAGTTTGGTTTCATGAAGGATCTGGTGGAGGGTCGGCTGGCGATGGACTTCGGATGGCGTTGAGGAGGTTCGGCAGATGTCGGAGGTGATCGATCGTTGTAGGAATCCGGCTGTCAGAGTTCGTTCATCGTAGAAGCTTGTCCGATATCCATCTGCTATGGAAGTTTGATCGAGATCTGGTTCTTGCAGAAAGCTGAAAGGAGACTGCTTATTGTAGAAGCTCGATTGAGGATCGATTGTCGTGGGAGCTCGAAGTAGTGATCTGGCCGGTAGGTCCTATCCCGTTGTAGAAGCTCGTCTGGGATCCGACTACGAAGAAGCTCGACTGAGGTCTACCTGTAATGGAAGTTTGAAAAAGACGTGTTCACAGTAGGGGCTCGAATGGAATTTGCTTACAGTAGAGATCCGGAGTAGACCGTCCGCTGTAGGAGTTCGGAGTAGACCGTCCGCTGTAGGAGTTTGGAGTAGACCGCTCACTGTAGGAGTTCAGAGTAGACCGCCCACTGTAGGAGTTCGGAGTAGACCACTCATAGTAGAAGTTTGGCTCTCACAGGAGCCCGATTAGAATCTTGAAGGCGGTCAACCACCGTAGAAACTCAGATGGAGTCCGACTGTAGAAACCTCATTGTCAAAGAAGCTCAGATATCGATGGAGTCCGGAAGGAGTTCGGAGAATAGTTGGTCACTGTAGAAGGTCGGCTGACAATGAGGCCTAGAGAGCCTTTGGAGCAGCACGGTAGATGGATGGAGAAGCTCATTGTCGGAGAAGTCCGGAAGCTCGGACGGTCGGAGTGGTTCAGAGAGACGCCACACAAGGTCGGAAGTCGGAGAAGCCCTGGAAGGATCGATCTTTTACAAACTTTGGTAGGGGGTATTTTATGTTGGAGCATGATCCTGACTCCTCCCACAGATCTTTGGTGCAGCGGAACCAGCAATGAATAGATCTGGAGACTTCTGGACACGATCCAAGGCCCTTGACGAAATCAGCCTGGTTGCTGTCTTCTTCGTCAGCCTTTCGTTCCAGATGAAGAACACCTTTGAAACCACCTTTAAAAAATCCAAGATCTGGTACCCAACCAGATCAGACCTGGATCGAGGTCCTCTAATTTGTAGATCTCAAACGGGATGTTCTAGATAGAAAAGAAGATAGATGGAGACAGACCTCACAGATCTGTCCTACTACAGCCTTTTTGTAGATCTGTTGATGGAGATCTCACCCGTGCCTCAAACGACCTCAGATCAACTCCAGATCTGAGAAGAACTTGTACCAACCTCTTCTCAAGAGATTCTAGGTCCTGGACCTGATGTTTGGGTGTCTGCAAGAGGGGGAGAGCAGATCTGGTAGGCGGCTGCAAGGGGGAAGGGGCTTGCGCCTCCCCTTCTTCTCTTTCCTTTTATGGACTGGCGGCAAGAAATCCTAGGGTTTCTTGCTCCTAGAGCGTGAAGAATTACTGGAGAGAGAGGGAGAAGAGAGAGAGAGACTTGGGAGAAAGAGTTCTTCTATTACTTTGGCTTGATCAAACCTATACAAGTACATGTATATATAAACACAAGGTCAAGTGACCCAAACCCAAAACTTCCTTGACCAACTCTATGGGAAATTAGGTTAACCCAAACCCATGTACACCCATGACTCGACCTAATCTCACCTATCCTCGGCCCAGACCTGACCCATAAAGAGTTGATCCCTTGAGGCCCACATAACCTAGACCTCAAGAACTCGAAAGGCCCATAGCCTTTCAACCTAGGGCCCAACTAGCCCTAGAGCCTCCATGAAGCCCTCATGAATGATGGACCTTGGCCTTAGTCTTGGTCCTCTGGGCCTTGGGCACACCACCTGGATCACAACATTTTATACCCAACACCAGTCCTCCTACTTTTGAGTTCGGATTCCGAATGAAGAAAGTACAGAGAAATTCTCACGATTGAAGTTGCTTCCCTCGATTTCTGTGCTCGATGGTTGTCAGATATTTTGACGTTCGACATGCTGGTACTAGAGGCTTTTTGAAAAAAATTTCTTCTTTTTGAAATTTTCGTCGGAGCGTGGCTCTAGGTACGGTGCAATAATGACTTTGTCAGCTGCCAGCCATTTTCAACAGTCTGTCAAGGTGAGTGGGACATGCGGCGAGTGCAGACCGGCCAGAGGAGATCCGCAATCATTATTGCGTCAGATCCCAGGATCTATTTAAACACGTTCTCCTCCTTCAGGGGTCTCACTTTGCCTGAGAGAATTCCTCAGTTCCCCTCCTCTTCCCTAAGAGCTCTAGCTTCCTCTAGCATCCTTCTCGGCCTTAGGCATCCTCCGGGTCGACTTCCATCATCCTTGCCATCTTCCTGCACTCCTGGGGCCGATCTAGGTTAGTTTCGAAACTCCTTATCGTTTTCCTATCCTTTCTTCTTCGTATTCTATTCGTTTAGCTTCCTTGAGGGCCTGTTTGCTATTTTTCTTGATTTTTCTGGGATTTTATGGCTTCCATTTGATCCAAAATGTCTTCTGATATCTCCTCTTCTAGCAGTTCTAGGAGTTCGTCAGCCCCAGTTTCTCAAAGTTCTGGTATCGTAGACGAATCCGTAGCTAGGACTAAACCTTATCCGGCCTTTGCACCGGACACCATCCCGGGCTCCTTGACTCCGGATGAACTCTCACTGATAAGGATTCAGTATGGAGTTCCTTCGGAGTACGAGCTGGAGCTTTTCGGGCCAACTGATCAGGCTAGCGCCCCTCCTCCCGACCGCTTCTGTCTGTACCAGGAGGCCTTCCATGCCAGACTTCGGCTTCCACTACCGTCCTTTGTCGTTGCTCTCTTCCATTTTCTGAACATTTCTTTAGCTTCCATCGTGCTGAACTCCTTTAGATTTTTGATAGGATTTCTTTCTCTTTGTAGTTTAGCTGAAGTTTGGCCGACGCTTTCTTTGTTTAGAAATTTCTACACTTTTAAGCGTCATCCCTCGGCAAAGGACTGGTGGTACTTCTCTCCTCAGTTCGATAGAAAGGGGTTGCTGAAAGCGCCCCTTCTTCTATCCACAACTGGAAGGAGAGGTACTTCTATGTCCGATGCCCGACCTTGGAGCTAGGATTACCCCTTGGAGCTCTCTGAGGGATTTCGTCCGTCGGACTTCTAGTCTGGAAAGGGACGACCTCGAAGCCTCCAAAAAGCTCGAGGCCTATTGAGCCCCCCTCCTTCCCGAACTTCTAAAGGAACAATTTTTATTCAACGTCGGCCTGAGTCCTCTTAACCCTGTCAGTACCATTATTATATATATATATTTTCTTTTTTTCCCCTTTCTCTTATTCCATCTCTAAGCCGTGTTGATTTTCTTTTATCGCAGACATGGACGCAAGCGTGGCTCGGAGGTTAGCCCAGGATCTCAAGACCCACAAGAGGAAAGATGCCTCGACTTCGGGGTCGGTGAAGAAAGCCAGGACAGAAGGGACAAGCTCAGTCGCGCCTGCTCCGATGGCCGTCGCCGTCGAAGTCCCTTCCGACGCCGAACCTGAAGTCCCCCGAGCCCTTTCAAGGAGCCCCCCAGCCGAGGATCCCGCTCCAGAGGCTCATCCCGAGGGGGCATCCGGGGCTGAAGGGAGGAGGAGAAAGAAGACCCTTGCTCGGAGGAGCCACAGTCGCAAGGTTGCCGTCGAGGGGGCCGGCGGCTCCGAGGAAGACCTGGGGGAAAATTCCTTCAACAATAGGGACTTAATAAAGAGGCTGGTCGAAGGGTGCATTCTGTCCGAGATCGTCGAGAGGATCGTCCTTGTCGATCCCGAGCTGTGGGTCTGGGACTCTCTGGGATCTTTTCTCGAAGTAGGTTAACTCATCTTTTTCCTCCTTCCTGCTTCTTAATTTATTCTTCAGCCTTTATATTGACTCTCCGACCTTTCTTATAGATTGGGCACCAGCTTGTCGCCAACGTCGAAGCAATGAAGATTGCCAAGAGGGAGGCAGCTCGTGCAGAGAAAGGTCACCTGGTTGGGGTCGCCCACCTCGAGGAGAAGATCGCCAAGGTCCTAAGTCTCTGAGAGGTGCTAGAAAAGGAGGGACAAACCTCATCCGATCTGAGGACCATCTTGGAGGAGGAGAGAGGAAAGGCTGAGGCCGAGGTCTCTACATTGAAGGTGCAGGTTTTTGAGTTGAAAGCGTAGATCCCATCCCTGATCTCAGAGGCAAGGGCCCGAGCAGTGGAGGAGTTCAAAGCCTCCTCCGAGATGGAGGATCTAAAGGTCCAGTTCGGCCAGGACGCCTTCATCAAGGGTTTCGAACTCTGCCAAGAGAAGGTGGCTGGGAAGTTTCTCGAATTGGATCTCGGCTTCTTAAACGAGGCGTCCGATGATGAAACCGGACCATCCGAAGCCACTGCCAGTCCTCCCCCAGTCGGGACCTCATCGACCACCGCGGCTGTTGCTGACGATCTTTCGGGGATGCCGAGCCCCTCTACTTCTGCCCCAGAGGTCTAGAACCTCTAGCTTTGTATTTTTCCTTTGGGGTGATTTTTCTTCGTTCTCTTGTACTTGAAAATTATTTAATCAATGAAATTGGATTCTTCTTTACAGAGGGCCCCTCTTTCTTTTTTTTTTTGTATTCTTTTCCTTTTCTTTTATCTTCTTGTACTAATCTAAGTCGTGGTGCTCTTGTCTCCCAACGATAGTGCCCTGCCGATGCTCTCCTCCTGTCACAGGGGATTTTCTGAAGTCGACGATCCGAGACCTTAGAAGGAAGTTCGTTAGTTGACGAAAAAATCCAAGAAATTGAAAGATGAACTTCACCGGCTGAGGAAGAGCCATTCGGAAGTCACTGCGGAGACTGTTCATCTTCAAGACCTCCACAAAAAGGGGCTCATGGAATTCACCTGGAAGAAGACCGACTTCGTTATGGAGCTCGAGGAACTCTGAAAACATGCCAGCGACCGATCTTGGGCTCAGGCTTTCAAGATCAATTTTCAAATCTCTCATTGACCTAAAGACCCTACAATGAATTGCAAATACTAATGGGGCTTTTGGTATCCAATACCTAGGTCATTGTATCAAAAAGAGAGAAGTTACAAGGTGTTATCACATAAGTACCTTGCCCAGCAATCGATTGTTGTTTTTTCTTTGGCCTATTCGGATCAAGGGAAGCTTTATACTGAGGATAATTTCTCTTCCAGTGATCATGTTTCTTACAAAAGAAGTACTTTGTCTGACTCTGATCGGTCTTTAACTTGGGCTTCTGGGTCTGACTTCCAGCACTTTGCATCTTTTTATTTTTTTTTCTTTTTTTCTTTTTTAAAGGGACAACACCCACCCAAAGAAGATCCTTCCACTAAATTCAAAATCTCCTTGTGGAGCTGGTGATCCTTCTCAAAAGTCTGTAACAACCCTAATAGACCATGGTAGTTGACTGCAGACTTCGTCATTCTAAAATGATTGAGAAATGGTAGGTAGAATTTGGATAGAGAGATCAGGATCGCATCCTTCCCCAACTGTTTATGCAAAAAGAAGTCGAGCTTGCTCAGTTTCTCAATCTGTTCGATCATGTACAATACATGATCGATGACAGATGCATTCTCCCTCATCCGAGTGTTAAAAATGATGCAACTAGTCTTGTGCTGCTCAACATCGTCGGGAGTACCAAAGAAATCCCTCAACACTTAAGGTATTTTCTCTGACTGAGCTTCTTCAAACTTTCAACTAAACTCATCATTCATAGAGGCCCGCATGATGCAATGAACCATGATGCGATCGTTGAGCCACTTCAAATAAGTATCTCGAATCACTTCTCGAGCATTAGGAGCAGTCTCCTCAGGTGCCGAATCCGTTATCATATAAAGGATCCTCTCGTGCTCCAGGATGATTTTAAGCTTTCGATACAATTATCGAAATTGAGTCCCATCAATTTTTCACTATCCAACATTGATCGGAGTGAGAAGTTTGAGGCCATATCTGCACACATAAGAAAAAATCATAACCTAATTAGTATATGAATTTACTAAGCCTAAAGACATAGACTTTAGTTTAAAGGTTCTCCTACTATTTTATACAAATCGATAGTCTCTACCTCCAATTCGAGGAATTACTCTAATTCATTAGTAGGTACTAGAATCCACACAGATTGCACATAAGTTCGACTTTAACCGACTCACCCATATGCATCCATGGGTAGGTTCATTAACCAATTGTTTCCCCAAACAATTTCTAATAGTTGATTTAGCCCCAGATAACTTTTCAGTTGACTTTGGTCATCTCTGCAAGCCCCTGGTTAGGTCCAACCATTAACATGATCATACTTATGAATCTAACTATTGAATGATTAGGTCCGACTTTGGTCGGCTAACCTGACCACCTGATAGAGAGACTCAACTAAGTCATCATATTATGAATGATAATTCTAATATGAATCATCATATTAATGGATCCAATGATCATCATATTAATGGATCCATTATCACCCAACTTAATGAGAGGCTATGATCCAATTATCATCATAACTAACTCATTTTAGAGACCAAATAATTTAGAAGGTTTAATCAATTTTTGAGAAGAGAGAAGAAGAAATCAATCAGTAGATCACATTCCTCCCACTGACTTCACCTAGTCATTAAACCG
This sequence comes from Elaeis guineensis, assembly GCF_000442705.2. Lineage (NCBI taxonomy): Eukaryota > Viridiplantae > Streptophyta > Magnoliopsida > Arecales > Arecaceae > Elaeis > Elaeis guineensis. The sequence goes on along the minus strand of NC_025999.2, from coordinate 34,493,500 downwards.
GATTAGGGTCATGCTGATTGAATTGGCATCTAGATCAGTCACACTGATCAACCTTAATGGCATGGGCTAACTTGAATCACTTAGTGATCTAATCAAAATCTAATTCATCAAATTGGTCAGGTAAGTGAGATCGATGGGAGGATCTGCTAAGCCTACCTTAGACACCATCAAAATGGCCAGATAAGCCGCTCCCAGTTAAAAACTATCGATCAAAATACCAAACTTACCTTAGACACCAATTGGTTAATTAGTTTCAATTTGATCAACTTAATGATTCGAGTTCAACCACTGAGCCACAATCAAGGTCCATTTGATTTAATCAAAGACATGGACTTGACCATCTACAACTATTGTGTTAGAGAAATCCTAATTAATCTAATTCAATATTTGGTTAGACATAATCTATTTCTTTACATGGTCAATCAATTTTTTGATTCTAACCTTAGGTCTAACCCAATTAAAGAGAAGGACCTGATTTGAGCTAACCTATGCCTCATGTTTTATGCAATGTCATTATATTTCAAATCGCAATTTTAGATCTAATCATTTCAACACTTAATTCTTAATTAAATTTTACATCAATATGGTTAAGATTTTGAAAATAATTTTCACATGTAAATCATAAAATCTTTTAGATCAAATCTAAATTTTTTTATAATTTTAAATTAAAATAATTTTTGATTTAAATAAGATTAGATATAACTAACTTCTTCACAACTTACATCACATACAATAATACCTAGAGTTTCAAGATCTAGGATTTTGCAAGAAAGTAAGTTTTCTTTTTTCGCTTTCTTCTTTATGGAACCTCACAATGGCATCCCTCCACGCCATGAGGAGCACCCCATTGAATGAAAAGAGAGGGTCATGAAATCCTACTTGCTCCTATGATCGGACGGTCTGGTGATTATCCAATCCGAGTACTTTGCTACTCAGAATATCTAATCTAAACATAATAAAAAATAGATTTAAAAATAAATATATTTAGATCTAATCTAAATCATGAATAATTAGATTTAACATCATAAATTTAGATCTAAAGGCATAATAAATCATATCAAAATAATCATGGCTCTATCTAAAGGCATAATAAATTATATCAAAATAATCATGGCTCTGGTACCAATTGAAGAAAACATAGATAGTGCTATGCATGCAATTTTAAAATTTTTTTACAGCGAAAGAGTAAGATTAAACTATTTAATCTAAATTACATGTATAAGATCTAATCTAGACTACCATACCATAAAGAAAAAAATAAAATATGATGCATTTTAGATCTGAAAAATAGAAACATACATCGATCTCATCGATGTTGAAATCCTAGATCTAACTATTAGATCTAACCATGTGATCAAGACAAGTTAATGACAATTATCAAATTAATTTTATCTTGATTTATTTTAGTTCAACACTTGGAGAGGATGTTCCTTAGATCACTCACAGCCACACGAAGACGTCTGGCTTCTACAAGAAAATCCAGACGAAGATTGGTGCAGATCAGGGACTTGAAGGTGCTAGCTTGCAAGCAACTTTGATGGCTGATCTCTTTCCTTTTCTTCAAGCACCTTGGATACTCCAAAAGATAAAGAGATCTAGAAGAGGAAGAGAGGAGAAGGAGAAGAGCTCTGGAAAATAAAAAACCATCAAGGGGAGAGAGTTACGATGCCAAGAACAAGGGACCCCTATTTATAGGGAAAAACTAGGTTTTTCATCCAAGGGAAAGGGCACCATAATCACCATGCCTCAAACCATCTTTGGGCATCCCAAAATTTCTTGAAAGGGCTCCTAGGTGTGGAGAAGGTTTTTGATATCTCATGCACCTAAGGACTCTCTAAGAAAAATAGAAAAAAATTCATTAAGGCACCAACAACTTTCCTTGTATGAAAAATCCCTTTCCTTGTTTTCATCTTATCTCTAATTCGGATCGCATTCGAATTTGATAAGAGATACGATTATGAGCCATCAACCATTGCTGTCCACCCTTATTGAGTGTCCTACTTTGATGCCAAAAATCTCAAGCTAAATCCTATTTGGCATGGAGATATGGGCAAGGATCTAATTATGGCGCAATGAGATAAGGATAGAGTCCTAGTTTGACAAGGACTCTTTATTTCTAACTCAATTCTAATTCAAATCAAATTTGAATTGAATCCACTAATAGAAATGAACTTAATCCAATTAAAAATCTAAATATCCCATCAAATTCTTAACTCAATTAAAAATTAGCTAAGTTCAAACCCTGATTGAATCAGGATCAGATTTTCTTTGTAATCAGGATTGATCATATCAAACCCAATCTGAGTCGAACTAAATTTCATTCAATTAGATTTGTTTCAAAGATATTTACTCAATCAAATTAAGTCAATTACTAATTAATTTTTCATTAATAATAGAGTTTCAGTCCTAGTGGGACTTTTCTTTAGAGTCCTAGTCCGAATAGGATCTTCACCAGAGTCACAATCCAATTAGACTCTTTAGCCATCTGATCTGACCAAATCTTCTAATGCATGTAACCTCATAGGTTCGAACCTAGATCGATAGTATAGGAACATCTTTCTATACCAATCGATGTAACCATCTAGCAATGGTGACCCGATGACCAGATAGGTCGAAGTATTGCAAAGCAACCTTCTAGAACCTACTGGCGTATGGTTACCGTATAATTCATCCCTTTGACCCTAATGCTCAAGGTGATCTAAGGTTTAACTATCAACCCTAATTTAGTGACCATATTGTATTTCAACATTTCAAATCCATCTCATGGATTATCCTGATCAAGGTTTTGCTAAATTGAAATACATTGATGTATATCTCCTACTAATTCAGAGGGGTCAATTTCATCTTGACTCACACACCAACTTAATAAGTATTTGATTGCATCCAGTATCCTTCTATCACTGAATTAGAAACTCAGATGGTTCGGTACTAAAGTACAGTGAGTTGCTTATAAGTCATCATGGTGATCTCAGGTCTGAGGGACACTTATACCCACCCTTCACGAGCTACTCTTGACAGCAGAGTGCTCAACACATGGTCACGTTCGATGAGAATATACTCCTACATTCCATCTGCATGCCATAACAGTATCTTCATACTCTTTGGTTAAGAGGACAACTAACTCATATGACATACAATGACCTATACTCGATATTGCTATCATCCTATTAATGGCATATCATTTGGTCGCGAACATCTTGAAGAACTAAACGATAAATCTTTCTTTATCGATTTATTAAGATCCTAAAGACTTCATTGCAACATAGGAGTTCAAAGATGGAAAATTTGTAATGAAAAATACTAAATAACTTTTATTAATATAAATTCATATACATTTACAAGAATGACCATAATCATCTAATGATTGGCTTTGAGACATAATTTCCAACATCATCCGTACAAAATCATGTCCTGAAGGTGATTGACCTGATCACTAGATTGGATCAATTGGATTTTGTTGGTGCAGAATTCCATCGAAGCCGGAGTTGCTGGAGTCAAGATGACCGTGGCCGCCGTCGGGACCTGCAAGGAAAGTCTAAATCGGAGTTGGGGGTGCTCCAGCAAGACCCTCCGACGCTCAAGTCAGTACTTTGCTTCAACAGAAATGGAGTGCTCGAGTGAAAATTTTAGCAGAGTTTTGAGATAGAGTTTTTGAGCTTAGAGAAGAACGTATATGGGGGTCCCTTTTTATAGACGGAGTGCGTAACTAATTGATAGCGACGTCTATAACCACCTGGTAGTGGGCTGTTCAGAGCCGCTCGGAGTTTGTTATGGAGAGTAGTTTCATCAGGGATCGTTCAGAGCCACGTGGAGTTTGTTATGGAGAGTAAAGTGGTGTCCGTTGTCGCGACTTGCCAGAGAGTAGTGGAGCCCAGAAAGTAGAGTGGTGTCTATTGTTGCGACTTGCCAGAGAGTAGTGGAGCCACGCGGAATCCACTGCAGAGAGTGGAGCAGGGTAGTGGCCATTGTCGTGACTTGCCAGAGAGTTCGGATCTATCGGCTGAAGCTCGGTTGGGACATCTGATGGAGCAGAATGGCTCTCTATCCCGTCGATCTGGGAGAAGCTCGGATGCCTCGAAGCTGCTGATGAGTCTACTGCTGTCGGATACCTTAGGCGCTGATACTACAGGTGGGAGTCATCTGCTGTAGAAGCTCGGATGGAGACTTTCCATTGGTGAAGTCCGACAGGAGTCTGATTGCTGGAGAACGTCTGAGATTCGTCTGATGTCGAAGCTCATCTGAAGATGATCCACCAGAGAAGTTTGGTTTCATGAAGGATCTGGCGGAGGGTCGGCCGGTGATGGACTTCAGATGGCACTGGAGAGGTTCGACAGACATCGAAGGTGATCGATCTTGTAAGAATCTGACTGTCGGAGTCCGTTCGTCGTAGAAGCTTGTCCGATATCCATCCGCTATGGATGTTTGGTCGAGGTTTGGTTCTTGCAGAAGGTCGAAAGTAGATCGCTTATTGTAGAAGCTCGATCGAGGATCGATTGTCGTGGGAGCTCAGAGTAGTGATCTGGTCGGTAGGTCCTGTTCCGCTATAGAAGCTCGTCTGAGATCCGACTATGAAGAAGCTCGGCTGAGGTCTACCTATAAAGGAAGTTTAGAAAAGACGTGTTCACAGTAGGAGCTCGAATGGAATTTGCTTACAGTAGAGATCCAGAGTAGACCGCCCGCTATAGGAGTTCAGAGTAAACCGCTTGCTGTAGGAGTTCGGATTAGACCACCCGCTGTAGGAGTTTGGAGTAGATCGCCCACTGTAGGAGTTCAGAGTAGACCGCTCGTAGTAGAAGTTCAGCTCTCACAGGAGCCCGATTAGAATCTTGAAGGTGGTCAACCATCGTAGAAACTCGGATGGAGTTCGATCTCTATAGAAACCTCATTATCGAAGAAGCTCGGATATCGACAGAGTCCGGAAGGAGTTCGGAGAATAGTTGGTCACTGTAGAAGGTCGGTTGATAGTGAGGCCTAGAGAGCCTTTGAAGCGACACGGTAGATGGATGGAGAAGCTCATTATCGGAGAAGTCCGGAAGCTCAGACGGTCGGAGAGGTTCAGAGAGATGCCACACAAGGTCGGAAGCTGGAGAAGCCTTGGAAGGGTCGGTCTTTTACAAACTTCGGTCGGAGGGGTATTTTATATCCAACATCAGTCTCCGTACTTTCGAGTTTGGATTTCGAATGAAGGAAGTACAGAAAAATTCTCATGATCGAAGTTGCTTTCCTCGATTTTCGTGCTCGATGGTTGCCAGATATTTTGACGTTCGGCATGTTGGTACTAGAGCCTTTTCGAAAAAGATTTTTTCTTTTTGGAATTTTCGTCGGAGTGCTGCCCCAAGTATGGTGCAATAATGGTTTTACTAATTGTCGGCCACCTTTAGCCGCTTGCCACAGCGAGTGGGCCATGCGGCGGTCATGAACTGGCCAGAGGAGTCCTGTAGTCATTATTGCTCCGGACCCCGTCGCCTATTTAAACCCATCTCCCCCCTTCGGGGATTTCACTTTGCATGGGAGTTTCTTCGGTCCTTCCCTATTGGCCTCAGGCATCCTTCGAGTCGTCCTCATCTCTGCATCCCTGCATCCCTCATATCAACCTAGGTCAACCCCAGAACTTTCTCCGCTTCCGTGGCCCCATTCATAGACTGTGCCGATCATCCTTTGTTGCAGATATGGGCGCGGATGCGGCTCGGATGTTGGCCCAGAATCTCAAGGCCCACGAGTGGGAAGGTGCTACAACTTTCGGGTCGGCGAATAAGGCGAGGGTAGAAGAGACAGATCCGGTCGTATTTCGTCCTGATCATCCAGAGCCTGCGCTTAGGCACACCTTCGACCACAAGTGCTTCCCGGTGTGCGTCATTGTGCGGGGAAACCTGACCTCTGAAAGAAGGTCATGCCCGCCATCATCGTGAGGCAGTGGGACCCATGGCACGGAAAAGATGGCGTCTACATGTACTTTGAAGATAATGCTGGAGTAATTGCCAAAAGGGAGCTAGAAGAAGAAGTCAGGTACTTAAAGTAATTCTCGATGATGGCCGGAACTGAGAGTTCGAAGTCTGATAAAGCCGAGCTTCCTTAGAACTTTTCTCCTCCTTTTTTTTGTATTCTTTTTCTTCTCTGGTCGTTTCTCTTTTTGTTTTTGACCTTCAAGGCTTTGTAATATATACTTTACCAATGAAATGAAAATGAAGTTGTCTATTATCTTATCCATTTTGATGTTGAGTTGTCGTTTATCGAACTTCTTTCATCTTTCCTCCTGTTCGCCGTCGACGTTGTTTGAAGATTTCTGATCGTCGCTATGCTGATTCACCCTTTGGGATCGGAGATTTTCGACAAGGATCTTCTTCCTCGTTGAGGTGAGGTCCCCTGAGTCTTGGCCTTCAAAGGCTTTGTAACGCATGCTTTACTAATGAAATAAAATTGAATTTTTCTCATTACCTCGTCTATTCTTGCTTTGAGTCATTGTTTACTGAGCTTCTTTTATCTTTCGTCTTGTTGGACGTCGACGTTGTTTGAAGATTCTTGGTTGTCACTGTATTGGTTCGCCTTTAGGGACTGAAGAGTTTGACAAGGGTTTTCTTCCTCGTTGAGACAAGGTCCTGTGTGCCTTTGATGTAGTTCGTTTTTCACTTATCGCTGGCGTAGTTCATCGTTTTCTCTTTTCATCTCCCCTTTTCTTTTGTGTTCGAGTGATGGTCTTCTCTCTGCTCTTGACGGGGTCATGAGAGTGTAGAGGGACCATTGAGGAGGCTTTCCTTCTTGTCCGATCTTGATCGATCGAGCCTGTGTTTGTGTCAAGACGAGGTGCTCCTCTTATTCCCGACGGTCAGTTTCAGCTCATGTTAGGATGAGGTTCTCCTTCTGTTCCTAACAGGGTTGTGGGGGCATGCAAGGGCCGCTGCCAGGGCCTCTCACCCCATCCGATCTTTAAGTAATCAGGCCTTCGACTTTGCTCATGTTAGGACAAGGTTCTTCTCCTGTTCCTAACAAGGCTGTGGGGGCACATAAGGGCCGTTGCAAGGGCCTCTCCCCCGTCCGATCTTTAAGAGACGGGCCTTCGTCTTTGCTCATGTTAGGACGAGGTTCTCCTCCTGTTCCTAACAAGGCTGTGGGGGCACATAAGGGCCGTTGCAAGGGCCTCTCCCCCCATCCGATCTTTGAGAGATTGGACCTTCGACTTTGCTCATGTTAGGACGAGGTTTCCTCCTGTTCCTAACAAGGCTGTGGGGGCACATAAGGGCCGTTGCAATGGCCTCTCCCCCTATCCGATCTTTAATAGATCGGGCCTTCGTCTTTGCTCATGTTAGGACGAGGTTCTCCTCCTGTTCCTAACAAGGCTGTGGGGGCACATAAGGGCCATTGCAAGGGTCTCTCCTCCTGTCCGGTCTTTAAGAGATCGGACCTTCGTCTTTGCTCTTGTTAGGATGAGGTTCTCCTCCTTTCCTAACAAGGCTATGGGGGCACATAAGGGCCGTTGCAAGGGCCTCTCCCCCCATCTGATCTTTAAGAGATCAGACCTTCGTCTTTGCTCATGTTAGGACGAGGTTCTCCTTCTGTTCCTAACACGCTTAATTTCGTTTGTACAGGGGAGTTACTTCCTGTCGTTATAAGCTTATGCCAGAAGAAAAAATACACAAATATGAAAGAAATTTTTATTTAGGGCAATGTTGTTGGTAATACATTTGTAGATTTCTCGAACCCTATAGCCGCGGAAGGTCTACTCCCCATCGGGATCCTCCTGAGATGGAGTTGATAATTCCAATCGGAGGTCGATCTTCAGGTTGCTCCTTCCTCCTTGACGGCTCCGACTGCGGTAGGGCCCTAGATCGGTCTTTCCTACCTTCAGGTCAGTGTCGAATGAATCTGTCGAGCTGACCTCATCTGATGAGCTCTTCAATTTCGTCTCGGAGCTGAATGCATTCTTCTATGTCGTGGCCATGGTCACGGTGATAGAGGCAGAATTTGTTCGGATTGCGCTTTCTGGGGTGCGAGCGCATCCTTTCCGACCTTGGCAGCTGCTCCCTAACCTCCATCAGCACTTGAGCTTTCAATGTATTGAGGGGACGTAACTGTGGAATCTTCCGGGGGGAGAGCTCCACTAAACTCTATAGTCCGGGCTTCTTTGCTTACGAGCTCGGGGAGGAGTCCGAACACGCCTGTGTCCGGAAGGAGTTCGAGAATGCGGCCGAGCTTCACTTGGCCCTTTTTCAACTATGGACTTGCTTGAGTCTCCCACCTGCCGCTCCTTTGTGGTCTCCTCATCCTTCATCTTGAAGGCTTCTTCTGCTCGGGCATATCCTTCGACCCGAGCCAGCAAATTAGCAAAGTCCCTGGGATACTTCTTTTCCAGGGAAAACAAAAGATCGTTCTTCTGAAGACCGCCCTTCAGGGCGGCCATCGCGATCGATTGGTCCAAGTTCTAGACCTCCAACACGATGATGTTGAAATGGTTGACGTAAGCTCGGATGGATTCCCCCTCTCTTTGCTTGATGTTGATAAGGGACTCGAGCCTCTCCGGAGACGCTGGCTGCTAACAAAATGAGCCGCAAACTGGTGGCTCATCTGGTCAAAAGAGAAGATGGTACCCAGCTTCAACGCTGAGTACCAGTTCTTGCTACTCCCTTCAGAGTGGATGGGAAAGCTCGGCACAGAATGGCATCTGGCGCGCCATGGAGCAGCATCATTATCCGAAAGGCCTCCAAGTGGTCAACCAGATCCGAGGTCCTGTCGTAGCTTTCGAATTGGGGGAGCTTGAAGTTTGGCGGGATCGGTTCCTGCATGATCATTTGAGAGAAAGGAGGATCAGTGCAGATGTCCTCACCATAAGTAGGGGGAGCGTGGCGGAGCTCTTCGATCCGCCGGTTCATCTCTTGGAGCCTTCGATCCAGGAGGTCCTCTCGATCATGAGTCTCGAGGGTCTTCTGGTAGAGTGGAGGTAGGGATCATCCGGGAGTGGAATCGTGATCAGACCGGGGGCTCTCCACCCTCGGATTCCCCTTGCCGGGGAAGACAGGATGACTGGCCCAAGTGGCCCGCCCCACTGTCGGATCTTGGAGCTCCGACGATGCTCTTTTCAATCGCACTGACATCTGCGGCTGTTGCTGCTGCTGCTGCATGGCCTGCACTACTTCAGTGAGGCCTCTGACCTGCTGAACCAGCAGGTCGAACTGCTCCATACCGACCGCCGTTGCGGAGGTGGAGGAGGAGCTTGAAAAACTGGAGGCGAGGCTGGAGCCTGAGATCTGGCCGCGGAGGCCGTGGATCATCTGGTGGATGCCTTTCGGGGAGGCATCAGGTGGAGATCTAATAGAAGAAGGAGAGGAGGACATCGGAGGAGATGATTGGAGGCAGTCTTGTTGAGCACTCCTTCAAGAACAAGGGTACTGCGAAGACACAGCCCCTTTCTCTAGCGCCAATTCTGTTGGTGCAGAATTCCACCAAAGTCAGAGTTGCTGGAGTCGAGATGACCGCGACCGCCGTCGGGACCTGCAAGGGAAGTCTAAATCGAAGTTGGGGGTGCTCTGGTAAGACCCTCCGATGCTCAAGTCAGTACTCTGCTTCAACATAAATGGAGTGCTCGAGTGAGAATTTTAGTAGAGTTTTGAGATAGAGTTTTTGAGCTTAGAGAAGAACGTATCTGGGGGTCCCTTTTTATAGACGGAGTGCGTAACTAATTGACAGCGACGTCTGTAACTGCCTGGTAGTGGGCTGTTCAGAGCCGCCCGGAGTTTGTTACGGAGAATAGTGGCATCAGGGGTCGTTCAGAGCCACGTGGAGTTTGTTATGGAGAGTAAAGTGGTGTCCGTTGTTGCGACTTGCCAGAGAGTAGTGGAGCCCGGAAAGTAGAGTGGTGTCCGTTGTCGCGACTTGCCAGAGAGTAGTGGAGCCACGCGGAATCCACTGCAGAGAGTGGAGCAGGGTAGTGGCCTTTGTCGTGACTTGCCAGAGAGTTTGGATCTGTCGGCTGAAGCTCGGCTGGGACATCTGATGGAGCAGAATGGCTCTCTATCTCATCGATCTGGGAGAAGCTCAGAAGCCTCGAAACTGCTAACGAGTCTATTGCTGTCGGATACCTTAGGCGTTGATACTACAGGTGGGAGTCATCTGCTGTAGAAGCTCGGATGGAGACTTTCCGTTGGTGAAGCCTGCAGGAGTCTGATTGCTAGAGAAGTCCATCTGAAATTCACCTGATGTGGAAGCTCGTCTGAAGATGATCTGCCAGAGAAGTTCGTTTCATGAAGGATTTGGTGGAGGGTCGGCCGGCGATGGACTTCGGATGGCACTGGAGAGGTTCGGCAGACGTCGGAGGCGATCGGTTGTTGTAAGAATCCGGCTGTCGGAGTCTGTTCATCGTAGAAGCTTGTCCGATATCCATCCACTATGGAAGTTCGGTCGAGGTCTGATTCTTGCAGAAGGCTGAAAGGAGATCGCTTATTGTAAAGCTCGATCGAGGATCGATTGTCGTGGGAGCTCGGAGTAGTGATCTGTCGGACGGTCGGGGGGGTTCAGAGAGACGCCACACAAGGTCGGAAGCCGGAGAAGCCCTGGAAGGGTCGGTCTTTTACAAACTTCGGCCGGGGGAATATTTTATACCCAACAGGTTTTATGATGGATGGAGCATTAAGTCAAGATTTGATCCTGCAATCTCTCTTCAAGTCGTTCTTTCAGTTTGTCGTGAACTATCACATGAACAAACTAAATACCTCTTTGTTTGAGCTGTTGAATATGCTCAAGACAGCTAAGAGCCACATTAAGAAAGAAAAAGTTCCACTTCTTCTTGTGGGTAAAATCTTTAAGAAGAAGTCAAGTTTTAAAGGTTCAAAGAAAGCACTGAACCCTAAGGATGGCAAAATGAAGAAGAAGGGGAAGAAAATCTCAGGACAGGGTACCTGCTTTCACTGTGGCAAGACAGGACAATAGAAAAGGAATTGCAAGTTATATCTTGCAACTGTAAAGGCTGGTGCAAGCGATGCACCAAAAGATATGTATGAGATACATACAATTCTGTCATTAAGCTCTTCCAATTCAGACTCTTGGGTATTGGATACCACCTGTGATTCTCATATATGCAAGTCATTGCATGGGATGCAGAACATTAGAGTGCTGAAAAAAGGTGACTTCGAGCTCTATGGTGTCAGAGGAGAGTCCATCCAGGTAGAGCTGTAGGGACATATATGTTGGAATTACCTTGTGGGAAATATTATTTCTGTACTGTTGCTATTGCAACGAGATTATGAAATAAATGGAAAGAGCAATAATTGCTCAATTTCTTTTTTCTAATAAAATTTTTTATCATGGTGTTATTAATAATGGTCTTCTGATTCTATTTAATGACAATATTTTTTATATTGATGAAAGCAAAAAGTGAAAGAGAGAAAAGATAATAATACTTTACTTTGGCATTATTGACTTGGTCATATAAGTAAGATAAAGATTAACAAGTTATACAAAAAAGAGTTCTTTGATCTTTATGATTATGAATCATTGGTACTTGTGAATCTTATCTTATGAGAAAAAGACTAGGACTCCATTTAGTCGACATGGAGAAAGGATAAATGAGTTATTAGGACTTATACATACTGATGTATGTAGTCCTATGACAATAGAAGCTAGGAAGGATACTCTTATTTTATAATATTCACTGATGATTTATCTAGATTTAGATATATGTATCTTATAAAATATAAATCCGAGGTCTTTAATAAATTTAAAGAGTATCAAAGCATGGTTGAGAAACAAACTGAAAAAAGTATTAAAATCCTTCGATTCGATCGAGGTGGAGAATACTTATTTAATAAATTTTTAGATCATCTTAAAGAAAATAAAATTCTCTCAGAGTGGACCCCTCCTATACACAACAACTAAATGGTATAGCAGAAAGGAGGAATCACACTTTATTAGATATAGTGCAGTCCATGATGTGCCTTACAGACTTACCTATTTCTTCCTGGGGATACACACTAGAAACTACTGTCTATATCCTGAAGAGAGTATGTCACGCCTCCAGCCCAAATCGCGAGCAAGAGGTCACGACAACCGCTGCATACTTATGAAGAACTCTCTCCATAAGCATGCAAGACATCTCATCATGATATCAATGCATCACAGTGGAATAAATTCAAATAATTATTATTCAACTTTAATTCAAGTAATTAAATCAAATATTTTACATCTAATAAAATTTTACTAAAAATAAAATAATAGATATAAGTTTAATGTAGTTGATAATGCTAAATCTCGTCTCTAAAAGCTCTGTCCCAATATCATTTCTCATGCTCGCAATTAATTATCTGAATCTGAAAAATAGAAAGAAGGATAATGAGCTAGACAGCCCAGTAAATAACAAATATCTCAACTAGATTTTTAGATATTATATAATTTTCAAGAATAATGTCATAAATAAACATAAAAATATATTTCATGATGATTTAATATAAATCTAATTTTTTTAAATATTCATATATAATATAATCATAAATTCGATTTGATTCAAAACACTCGTAACTCAACAGCCTCGACTATGACCAATGTTTAACCCTCATTGATGGGGTCCACTGAATACCAGCGCATAACCCCCACTGGTAGGGTCTACTAAACACCAGCGCACAACCCCCACTGACAGGGTCCACTAAATACCAGCGCACAACCTCCACTGACAGGGTCCACTGAGTACCAACGTATAATCTCCATTGGCGGGGCTCACTGAAACATAGTTAGGTTGAGAGCATAAATCCGATCTGTATCAAAATATTTTGTATCATAACATATCATTATTTCACTAAATATATGCATAATCAATAAATCATAGTATTTCAAAATTACTTATTGTTCAAAATACAATTTCATAAATCATGTATAATTTCAAAGAATAATTATTTAGTTTCAGAATAAATATAAAATATCTCAAGAAGATGATTCATTACTTACCTTTCACAGACCACTGAATGAATAGATCGATTAATCTCTAGAAGATTCTTTAGTGCCTATTATCCAAAATTATATTCTTGTATTAATTTTATTTCAAAATTAAATTTAACAAATCACAGATCAAAACCTTACTTAGGATTGGACTCTTCACTAAACTCGATCATAATCATCAAAAGGAAGTCTTTAACTATGCTAATCTTAGAAAGATAACTTTAAAAGAGAAACATCTATCAAGAGAGAGAAACAATCTAGAGAGAGAAAATTTTAGGGAGAGAAAGTAAGGGTTCAGATTGAAGGAAGAGAGAAGAGAGAAAAACTTTCTTTCATTTTTGTTTTGTTATTTATTTATTTTTTCTTTTCTTTCCTTTTCTTTTTTCTTTTCTTTTTCTTTTTTCTTTTTCTTTTTCTTTTTCTTCCTTCTTCTTCCCATGGCCTCCCATGGGTGAAATAGGTGAAACAAGAGACCGTGAGGTCCCCTCATAAGGTTGGCTAACCGACGGTTGGCCAGCATGGGAATGGTCGGCGGCTGGAGGAGAGCACACCGCCATCAAAAGGAACCTGAAACCGTGGCTGGCGGTGACCACCAGCATCCCAAAAATTAAAAAAAAAAATCAAACCTTTATTTTGACAAAATTCGATGATCCCGATCACCGACGAACGTGCACATTGGCACGGGAAGGAAGGGAGAGAGGAGAAAGAGAACCATATGCTTACCTCGAGCTCTGACGACCTCTCTGGTGAGGAATCACGGCGAGCACGATGATGGTTTTCATGGGTGATTTCTGACGATCTTCGCCGTTTCACTCCAAGTTTTCACGATGGGAAGAAGGGGGAAAGGTCCCCCCCATAAATAGAGTCGGAGGGGAGGAGTCGATGGTCTTTCCGACTCCGATTAGGAGTCGTCGACGGTGGAAGAAGACTCCCACAGGGAGTCTTCTTCATTTTTTTTTGGGCTTTTGGGTTTAAGGCCCAATGGGCTGTGTTACATTCTTTCCTCTTAAAAATAAATTTCATCCTCAAAATTTTTCTTACCTGTCACCGTTGCATTGGAAGCCTGTGCGTTCTGTTGAGTAAGAGCATAAACTCTTCTCTGGATTTTAAAAATCTGTCTACCATCCTTGTTTTGTCCTCCATAAGTTCTTTGACCAACTTGATTTTTAGTATTTAGCGGGCAGCTAGCAATTTTATGATCTATCTGACCACATTTGAAACAAGCACCTGTATTCTAATGGCAATCTTTGTCCGCATGATTTTTGCCACATCTAGAGCACCGCTCACCATCAATCTATTGAGTCTTATTATCTATTACTCTCTTAGCTGAATTTTTGATGTTTTTATTATTCTGTCCTTGTGTATCATTTGATTTTGCTCTCTTTCTTTGCTTCTTTCTTTTTTCATGCATTCTACATTGACTTCTCTTTCAATTATCAGTGCTTTGTTTACCACATCTGCATAAGTTGTCAATTCATATGAAATCACTTATTTTTGAATCTCAGTTCTTAGTCCCATCTCAAACTTGTGAACACGTTCTTGCTCACTATCCACTAATCTCGGAGCAAATTTTGCTAACTCTATAAATTTTGCTTCATATTCGGTCACACTCATACCCTTTGGCTTCAGATAAATAAACTCTTGCACTTTCTGGATCCTTATACTCTGAAAAAAATACTGATCGTAGAATGCAATCCGAAATCTTTTTCAGATAAGTATTTTGCCGTCTTGTTCATACTTACGCTGTAGTCGCTGACACCAGTTGTATGTTTCTCCTTGTAGTAAATAAGCTGTATATCGAATCTTTTCTTCATCATGATACTTTTGGATAGCGAAGGCCTTCTCCATCTCCATTATCCAGTTATCAGCCTCCAAAAGTTTAGTAGTTCTCTTGAAAGCTAGAGGAGCAAGCTTTTTAAATTCTGAAATATTGTTCCGTTGTATTGGTTGCTTTCCATGTTGTAGTGGTGGATGCTGATGTTGTTGTGTATCTCGTTGTATCTGCTGTTGTTCAAGCATTTGCTGCTGTATTTGTTGTTACATTTGTACCATCCCGATTAGGGTCTGCAATAACTGAGCCATATCTGGTTCCTGATGTGCTCTCGAAGTACTCCCATTAGGATCTATGACTCCCTCCTCCTGAGGGATGCCACTGGTCAGATGGGGAGTGCTACCATCCCGTGGTTGTGATGTCTCTCTTGCGATCCTTTGAGTAGTTCTTCTCATTCTACGGGGAGGCATAATAACCTTTGTAGTAGTAAAACCTTATTAGATTTATTTATCTACTTGTTAGGATGGGTTTACTATGATATTCATACTTTAATATCCCAATATTCCTGATGTCTACCCACCTAAATTATACTATATCTAATTCTATGTGTCATAATTTATCCACTTATACTCTGATACCATATTAATTATCATGCCTCCGACCCAAAATCGCGAGCAGGAGGTCACGGCAATCGCTGTATACTTATGAAGAACTCTCTCCATAAGTATGCAAGGCATCTCATCACGATATCAATGCATCACATTGGAATAAATTTAAATAATTATTATTCAACTTTAATTCAAGTAATTAAATCAAATATTTTACATCCAATAAAGTTTCACTAAAAATAAAATAATAGATCTAAATTTAATGTAGTTGACAATGCTAAATCTCGCCTCTAAAAGCTCTATCCTAATATTATTTCCAACGCTCGTAATTAATTATCTGAATTTGAAAAATAGAAAGAAAGATAATAAGCTAGATAGCCCAGTAAGTAACAAATATCTCAACTAGATATTTCAGATATTATATAATTTTTAAGAATAATACTGCAAATAAACATAAAAATATATTTCATACTGATTTAATGTAAATCCAATCTTTTCAAATATTCACATATAATATAATTATAAATTCAATTCGATTCAAAATACTCATAACTCAATAGCCTCGACTATGATCAATGTTTAACCCCCATTGGCAGGGTCTACTGAATACCAGTGCACAACACCTACTGGTAGGATCCACTAAACACCAGCGCACAACCTCTACTGGTAGGGTCCACTAAATACCAGCACACAACCCTCATTGACAGGGTCCACTGAGTATCAATGTATAATCTCCATTGACGGGGCTCACTAAAATATAGTTAGGCTGAGAGCATAAATCCGATCTGTATCAAAATACTTTTATATCATAACATATCATTATTTTACTGAACATATGCATAATCAATAAATCATAATATTTCAGAATCACTTATCGTTCAAAACATAATTTCATAAATCATACATAATTTCAAAGAATAATTATTTACTTTCAGAATAAATATAAAATATCTCGAGAAGATGATTCATTACTTATCTTTCACAGACCACTGAACGAATAGATC
>NC_025999.2:34344343-34477102 GCF_000442705.2 Elaeis guineensis | reverse complement strand
TAAAATTGAGCTTAACGAAGTTCGACAGATAGAAGAATCGACACCAATGATTGAATCTGAACCGAATTTGATAAGATCAAATTCGGAGCCTAATATACAAACATCCTTAAGGCGATCCGATAGAGTACCGCGTCAGCCGAATAGATACTTAGATTTCTTGATCCGAGATGGAGATCCTATTGAGCTTGATGAGAAAAATGAGGATCCAATCACCTACATGGATGTGATGCAGAGGTCCGACTCTGAGAAATGACTTGAAGCCATGAAATCCAAAATGAAGTCCATGAAGATCAACGATGTATGGACATTAGTTGATCCACCTGAAGTGATAAAACTCATAGGGTGTAAATGGGTCTTCAAAAGAAAAAGAGGCACAGACGGAAAGGTAGAGACCTATAAAGCCTATTTGGTTGTGAAAGGATATCGTCAGTATTATGGTATTGACTATGACGAGATGTTTTCTTCTGTGACAATGCTCAAGTCTATTCAGATTATGCTTGCGATAGCAACATACATGGACTATGAAATCTGACAAATGGATGTGAAGATAGCTTTTCTAAATAGAAAGCTAAATGAAGAGGTGTATATAATACAATCTGAAGGGTTCATATCCACAGATGAGTCTAAAATATACAAACTTCAGAGATCCATTTATGGATTGAAGCAAGCATCTCGGAGTTGGAACACATGTTTTCATAAGGTGATCAGAATATATGGCTTCGTCAGGAACGGAGAGGAACCTTGCATATATAAATAGGCTAATAGTTCAGTATATGTATTTCTTATTTTATATGTGGACGACATTCTTTTAATCAGAAATAATATCCCTACATTATAAAGAATAAAAGTATGACTGTCGTCACAATTCTTCATGAAGGATCTGGGAGAAGCAGCCTACATCCTAGGGATGAAGATCTATAGAGATAAATCTAAGAGGCTGCTCGGGCTCTCTCAATCTACGTACATTGATACCATGTTGAAACGGTTCATCATGGAGAATTTAAAAAAGTCTATCTCCCGATAGGCCATAGAATTTTTCTCTCGAAGAGTGATTGTCCGATAACTCAAGAGAGAGAGAGAGCGTATGAGTAGAGTTCAATATGCTTCGACAATAGATTCTATAATATACGTCATGATATATACAAGATCAGACATGGCATACTTACTAAGGGTAGTGAGTAGATACCAGTCTGATCTAAGAGAGAACCACTGAAAGGTCGTAAAGACCATCCTTGAGTATTTGAGAAATACTAAGGACCAGTGGCTTGTGTATGGTGAAACTGACTTAAAACTGATGGGGTTTATCGACTCCAGCTTTCAGTCAGACCATGATGATAGCAACAGTGTGTCAGATTATATTTTTATCTTGAACAGTGAAATAATCTATTGGAAAAGTTTCAAGCAGCACACCATGGCTGACTCTGTTTGCAAGACGGAGTATATCGTGGCATCCGATGCTGCAAAGAAAGCTATATGGTTGTGAAAGTTCATCGGTGAGCTCGAAGTGACACCCTCCATCGATGGCACTATCCTGTTATATTGCGACAGCACTAGAGCCATTGCTCAAGTTAAGGAGCCGAAGTCCCATCAGCACACCAAACATATTCTATGCTGGTACCACCTTTTTCGAAAGATCATGGTCGAGATAATGTCAACATTTAGAAGATCGACAGAAAGGAGAACCTAGTCGACTCACTTATTAAAGCTCTCAAAATCAAAGAGTTCAATGATCACAAATCGAAGATGGGTATACGATACTGTATCGATTGGCTTTAGTTCAAGTGAGAGTTGTTGAGAAATGTATCCCAAAGCCAATCGTCAGACTGTTAATAATTATACTCATACTTGTAAATATATATAAATTTTTATTAATAAAAGTTTTTTAGCATTTTCATCATATTTTGTCCATCTTATTTGAACTTCTATGTTGTGATGAAGTCCTTAGGATTATAATTAATCAACAAAGGAGGATTTATCGTTTAGTCCTTAAAAGTATTCGCGACCAAAAAATATGCTGTTAATAGGATGATAACAATATCGAGTATAGGTCATTGTGTGCCATATGAGTTGGTTGTTCTCTTAACTAAAGAGTGTGAAGACACTATTATGGCATGCAAATAGAATGTAGGAGTACATTCGCATCGAACACGATCATTTATCGAGCACTCTGCTGTCAAGAGTAGCTCGTGAAGGGTATGGGTATAAGTGTCCCTCTGACCTGAGATCACCACGGTGACTTGTAAGCAATTCACTGTATTTTAGTATCAGACCATCTGAGTTTTTAATTCAGTGATGAAAGACTACAGGGTGCAGTCAAGTACTTATCAAGTCGGTGTGTGAGTCAAGATGGAATTGACCCCTCAGAATTAGTAAGAGATATGCATCAGTGTATTTCAATTTAGTAAAATCTTAGTCAGGATAATCCATGTGATAGATTTGAAAGGTTGAAATACAATGTGGTTGACTATATTAGGATTGATAGTCAAATTCTAGGTCACCTTGAGCATTAGGATCAAAGGGATAAATTATACAGTAACCATACGTCAATATGTCCTAGAATGTTACTTTGCGATCTTTCGACCTATCCGGACGTCGGGTCCCATTGCTAGATGGTTACATCGATTAGTATAAAAAATTATTCTTATACTACTGACTTAGATTCGAACCTATGGGATCACACACATTAGAAGATTTGGTCAGATCTGATGGCTGAAGAGTCCAATTAGATTGTGATAGGAGTCCCACTGGAACTGAGACTCTGAAGGAGAGTCCCACTAGACTGAAACACTACTATTAATAGAGAATTAATTAGTAATTAGATTATTAATTGACTCAATTTGATTGAGTAAAGAGCTTTGGATCAAGCCTAATTGAATTAGATTTAGTTTGACTTAAATTGGATTTGATATGATCAAGCTTGATTATAAGAAAATTTGATTCTGATTCGATCATGACTTAGGCTCAGCTAATTTCTAATTGGATTAAAAAATTATTGAGATAATTAGGCTCCTAATTTGAATAGATTCATTTTTAATATTGGGTTCAAACCAGATTTGATTTGGTTTAGAATTAATTTGGAAATGAAGAGTCCAAGCCAACAAAGACTCTATCTCTTTATTCTTGTGGCACCCTGGACCCATGCACCTCATCACAATGCCAAATTGGATTTGGCTTGAGATTTTGGCATCATGAGAGTGGGCTCAGTAAGGGTGGGTGGCAAAGTATGGTGAGTTATATTCTTATCTCCTGCTTAATTCGAATGCGATCCGAATTAGAGATAAGGTGATAAGAAGGAAAGGGATTTTTTCAAACAAGAAAAGAGAGGAGGTTCCAATTATTTTTTTTCTTATTTTTCTTGAAGTGTTTTTGGGCATGTGAGATACCAAATCTCCTCCTCATGCCAAATAACAATTTTTGAAATTTTTTGGGATGCCAAAAGGTGTTTGGCATGGATTCTTTAGCGCCCTCTCCCTTAGATCAAAACCCTAGCTCTTGTCTATTTAAAGGGGCTTCAATTGTTGATGCCACATGCTAGAATCCTTTGTCAGTTTATTTTTTCTTTAGAGCTCTTTTTCTTCTCCTCTTCCTTCTCTAGATCTCTTCATCCTTTGGAGCATCCAAGGTCCTTGAAGAAGAAAAAAGAAATCAGCCTCAAAATCCTTGCAAGCTAGCACTTTCAAAGAGCCTGATCTGTATCGATTTTTGTGTGGACATTCTGTAGAGGCCGGATGACTTTGTATGGCTGTGAGTAATCTGAAAGAGATCCTATCCAAGCATTGGACCAGTAGAGATCAAGAATTTTTAGTTTGGTAATCATTTCTAAACTTTCTTGATCGTGTTTGTTAGATCTAACGGTTAGATCTACATGGCTGCATCGATTAGATCGATGCAAGTTTTTATTTTCAGATCTCATATATATATTAAATCATATTATTTATCTTAGCATAGTAGTCTAGATTAGATCTTATGTATGTAATTTAGATTAAATTATTTAATCTTATAGTTTCACTATATAAAATTTTAGAAATTGCATGTATAGCACTGTCAGTATTTCCTTTAGAGGCTCCATGCCATAAGGATGCACGTCAAAGACTCCACACACCAAGAAACCTACATGCCAAAATTAGATTGGCATCCACCCTATCCACTCCTTTTTATTGCACAAAACTTTCTTACCGGTAGTTTTAATTTTGTCACACAAAATAAAAGCATAACTCATGATGAATAGTGTCCCTCCCTTTAATAAGTGACGTCCCAATCTGATTATGTCCCAACTGATTTAGGACTTCTTATCCAAGTAGGAAACCTTAATGCCAACATGCACATCAACTTATTTTCAGCACATGCAAGGAGTGAAGCAGAGAAAAACCATCTCTCCCTCCTTTCTTAGTCAACTCCTCATGAGAGTGAGTCCTTGGTACTTAGGACTCTATGGATCCTATCCAATTTGGGTCCAATCTTAATCTAATTCGAACCTGATTCAAATCTGATTCGAATCAAATTCAAAGAGGCTATCAATTCTCATCTAGTTAGGATTCTAATCCCAATCTAACTTAAATTTTTAATCCAATCAAGCCTAATTAAATTAGATTTAATCTAAAATTAATGAGAATATAAATTTAATCTCTCATAAATCCCTTGGATCATTGATCAGATAATCATCATCTCCAAAATTAAATATGTACCTTATGTCCAATGCTAGTTAAACATAGATAATTTTTTAATCACATACGATCTCTAACTAAATTCTCGATTAAGCTAACCTATTTATTCAATCAAGTCTCGTACTTTCAAATTGAACACATAGGCATTAGGTCAATTCTTTCCTATTTTACTTAACTTTATGCATGACTCCTTAAGTTCAAACTGAAAGGAATATGCCCTACAAGCCAATCGAAATTTATATTTTGATGACTTTTTCTTGTAATCTTCCAGACTCATGTATTGACTCTTTAAATAATAAAAGATATTTTTCATCATATGCTGCATCTTACTTTTGTAATGATTATGATGAACTCCATAAATCAGGATAATGAGTTTAGGATTATGATGAGATCATACCTATTAGATCTAAAATCCTAAAAATCCTGATTTAGAATATTCCTAGTCATAGGAGCATTGAAAAGTGGATCAATATTTCGGATAGACTAGCACTTCTTATGTATACTCGATGGAAAGGGTGGCTGATCTCATATGCCACTTGTATGAGATACTAATACAAGAAAGTTGGTGCTCATCAGAAAATGAGTTTACTGAACTGATCCGACTTAAGAAACATCTTATAAAATTTACTTACCCATCAAAAGATATTTTCTTATAGTAGGAGTTATGCATATAATCCTTTAACCTGAGACTACCATAGAATCTTGTATACATGAATCCATATTTTTTGATTCATACTCATTCATGACTTAGTCATGTACGGAATGTTCTGAATATAGTAGAATATGTATGGAGATTGTGAGTAGGCCAACATGGAATCGATCACTCCTGGTAAAAGGAGATCGCATCCTACTTGCTCTGATAGATTGATAATTTAGGAAGCCTTTGATCAAAGTAGAATAAAAATTAAATTTTTTTTTAATATTTTATTAATTGAATCATCATATAAGATTGAGAGAAATATGAGTATGATATTGGATTTGACATCATTCCATATCCGAAGTCATATTCGGGGTACAGAAAGATCGCAGGATCAAATTGTATGGTAACTTTCCACTGAAGGATATTTTTGATATTTTTATTAAAATTTTATATCTTTCTACTAGATATGATACATTGTTAAATATCAATCTTATCTTGTGAGTTTGATCGAATTAAAGAGTTTAATTCAATCACCAATTAGAAAGAGTTCTAATTGTTGAAATCAGATTAGTTCGATTGGATCTAGATCGGTTAGATTAAATTCTAATCAAATCAAATTGACTTGCACTCAGACCCATTGCTAGTTAGATGTGGAACCCAATGGGTTACATACAAAGAAAATTAATCATGGGTTTAATTAGATTAGATCATATTTGCAAAATTAACATGCTAGCACATGTTGCAAAAATTAGCTCCCAGTTTTGAATCGGGTTTGAAATTGATTCCAGATTGGGTTAATTAAGGCTAAATTAATTCAAACTAATTTTGAGTTTGAGTTGATTCAACCCTTAATCATATGTACCAAAAATTTAGAGCCAGAAAACCAAGTCTCCATGAGTCAAAAATTTTTCTTGTGCATGGGTGCAATTTTTGTGTGCAGAAACAGCTTTAACATCCCATGAGATGGGATGCCTCATCCTCAAGCTTATCCAATGTTCCATGATGAAATAAACTTTTTGATAATTCTTAACTTAATTTTGAGTGTGAAAATTTTTTGAAAGTTAAAATTCCTTCTAGTTTAAACATGAAATTCATCAAAGTTGAAAATCTTGTCGGTCTGATCCATGCGCTTGACCAAGAGTCCAACTTGTGAAGGACTCTAACCCATTTATCATGCCACTTCTTAATCTAAGATTTTTTTCATGCCATTCTGATGTTAGTGCCTTCATTTTTGGCTATTGGATGGACAAAATTGCACTAATTGATGGTGGAGAAAAATTATGCCATGGGAAGCTACGCGACGCATCGGAGAATCATCGAGAAAAAAATTCTGAAGAGTCCTTCTGCGCGAAGCGTCTCTTGGATTTTTTTCAGATGATTGTCATGTATCAAAATATTTTAGATGGGTATGAGAATTTATCAAGAGGTATGAGATTTTCTGATGGATGTGAGATGGCACTGGAAGGGGTGCGAATAATTCTCGAAGGCAACCTATCGCTAAGTATTTAAGGGGGGTGCGTCGGGGGATTGGATTCATTTAGAGTTTCAATTCTTCCTTTCTTTTTAATATTTTCTCTCTATTGTCCAATTAGTCTTTTTCTTCTCTTATTAGAATAAGTCCAAAATAGTAAGGATAAGTCCGATTTTAGGACAAGAGTCTAAAAAGAGAATTAAGGAAGACAAGGAGAGAAGAAAGGTAGGGATATGAAGGCTAGGAGAAGAGGAAGAGGGTCCTGAGGTCCTGGTGTCCAAAAAAATTTTTAAAGTGAGAATTTTGGAGGAAATATTATCTCAAAGTGTTGGTGTCCTGATATAGCCCTGTGTGGATCATCGTTGGAGGGCAAACACTTAGGCGCCTGATGGAGGTTCTGCGGAATTTGGATTAAGCGCTGTAGGTATTCTTCTATAGCTTAAATTTAATTTTAAATTTATATTATATATGATTATTAATCATCAAGAAGATTTTGGTTTAAAAATTTTATATTTAAAATTTTTTAATTTAAATTTTGAAATCCATTATGCTTCCACTGTGCATGACCACCCTAAAACCCTACAGTGGTATCAGAGCCGGTCTTGTTTGGTTCAATCATATATACATAATGTTTATGTGATGTATAATATATTTATATTATAAAATAATTTATATCTTCTATTATGCTTTCATATGATGATATGAAATGATGCATATATGATTCACCACTTCATCATCCTAACATAAGGTTGTCCTAGCATAACGGGGTTATGCTGCAAGGTTGTTCTAGGATGATGAATATTCATATATTACACTTGCACATATAGAATATTTTAATACTAATACATAAATTTGTATTATATAGTTAGAATGTGCATAAGACCAAATAAAAATCCTCATTAAAAATTATATTAAGTGATAGTGATATGCAACTATGGGTTAACCAATTCTTGATCAATTGGTGTCTAGAAAAGTGCTATATGTGGTTCTTTAATTGATTCCATTGTCTGATCTGATCAATTTATTAAGGTCAAAAGAAAGCAATGGGAGGACCCCCACCTTACTTACCTGGCTAATTTGATTAAGCGATCTTGCTTGATATTGAAAAATCCTAATATTGAAAATACTACTAAGGGCCTTCTTTCATGCTAGGTTAATGTTACATCATGAACTATAGCTAGTTTATTGTGTTAACACAAGACTTATCACAAAGATTAATATAATATAATCCTGGTGCATAGAAGATGCTTACGGCAATTTTGAATGTACTACTTTGTTGTGTTAACACAAGGACAGCTATATTAGAATTTGACTGTATTGAAATGAAGGGTCTAACTTAACTAAAACATTATAGCTTGTTTGTTAACACAAGGTTAATAATATCTTAGAGGCCAAGATATGATATTGGGAATTGCATGAGATGCAATTGGAAAGAGTTTTCTATCTATGAACTTATAAGGATTTATTGTGTTAACACAAGATCATTATGAAGAATTAGGGTCTTAATCCCACTAAGATAAATATGAAATATATCTTGTTCATCATAGTAGAGGGTTATAATATTCGATAAAATAGTGGGAGGCATAATTAAATCTAAAGACCTTATTTAATTGTATGAGTCAACATGAGTTATTTGCTTATGTAATGTTCTTTAATTATTGTAGATTAAATTCTACAAATGGCATTTTCATTATCATTGCAAGAAATTTTAGATTCCAACAAGTTAACCGATCCCAATTATGTAGACTGGTTGAAAATTTAAAGATCATACTCACTCAGGAGAAGCTCTCCTATATTCTTGACATCTCCAAACTTCAAGAGGTTGGGAATGATGCCACAGAGGAGAAGGAATACATACAGGATGTGGAAGAATGATAGTTTGATTGTCAAGTGCATCATACTGGCCTCTATGAGCAATGAGTTACCGAGGCAGCATGAGAGCATAGATACTCAATCCATACTCTTCAATCTTAAAGAGTTGTATGGAGAACAGAGTAGGACTGCTAGATATGAGATATCTAAGCAGTTATTCCATGCTAGAATGACTGAGGGATCATTCGTACAAGATCATGTCTGAAGGTCATTGATCTGATTATTAGATTGGGTCAACTAGATTTTATGATGGATGGAGAATTAAGTCGGGATTTGATCCTGCAATCCCTCCCTGAGTCATTCGCTCAATTTGTCGTGAACTATCACATGAACAAACTGAATATCTCCTTTCCTGAGCTGTTGAATATGCTTAAGACAGCTGAGAGCCATATTAAGAAAGAAAAGACTTCACTTCTTCTTATGGATAAAATCTCTAAGAAGAAGTCAAATTTTAAGGGTTCAAAGAAAGCACTGAATCCTAAGGGTGGCAAGATGAAGAAGAAGGGGAAGAAAGTCTCAAGATAGGGTACCTGCTTTCACTGCGGCAAGGCAGGACACTGGAAAAGGAATTACAAGTTATATCTTGCAATTGTAAAGGTTGGTGCAAGCAATGCACCAAAAGGTATGTATGAGATACATATAATTTTATCATTAAGTTCTTCCAATTCAGACTCTTGGGTGTTAGATACCGCCTACGGTTCTCATATCTGCAAATCATTGCAGGGGCTACAGAACATTAGAGTGCTGAAAAAAGATGATTTCGAGCTCTACGATACTGCAAGAGAGTCCATCCAAGCAGAGACTGTGGAGACATATATGTTATAGTTACCTTCTGAAAAGATCTTAGAGCTAGAAAACTGTTATTATATGCATAAGATCATTAAAAATATTATTTCTGTACTGTTGTTTTTGCAATGAGGTTATGAAATAAATAGAAAGAGCAATAGTTGCTCAATTTCTTTTTCTAATAAAATTTTTTATCATGGCGTTATTAATAATGGTCTTGTGATTCTATCTAATAACAATATTTTTCATATTGATGAAAGTAAAAAGTAAAAGAGAGAAGAGTTGAATAATACTTTACTTTAGCATTGTCGACTTGGACATATAAGTGAGACAAGGATTAACAAGTTATATAAAGAAGAGTTCTTTGATCCTTATGATTATGAATCATTAGGTACTTGTGAATCTTGTCTTATGGAAAAAATGACTAAGACTCCATTTAGTGGATATGAAAAAT
Organism: Elaeis guineensis; assembly: GCF_000442705.2. Classification (NCBI taxonomy): domain Eukaryota; kingdom Viridiplantae; phylum Streptophyta; class Magnoliopsida; order Arecales; family Arecaceae; genus Elaeis; species Elaeis guineensis. Next base: position 34,467,215 of record NC_025999.2, on the reverse strand, counting down.
GGACAAGTGAGTTATTAGGACTTGTATATACTGATGTATGTGATTCTATAACAACAGAAGTCAGAGGAGGATACTCTTATTTTATAACGTTCACTGATGATTTATCTAGGTTTGGATATGTGTATCTTATGAAACATAAATCTGAAGCCTTTAATAAATTTAAAGAGTAGCAAAGTATGGTCGAAAAATAAATTAAAAAAAATATTAAAATCCTTCGATCTGATCGAAGAGGAGAATACTTATCAAATGAGTTTCTAGATCATTTTAAAAAATATATAATTCTCTCAAAATAGACCCCTCCCTATACACCATAGCTAATTGGTGTAGCAAAAAGGAGAAATTGTACTCCATTAGATATGGTGCGGTCCATGATGTGCCTTACAAATTTGCTTATTTTCTTTTGGAGACATGCCCTAGAAACTGCTGTCTATATTCTGAGTAGAGTACCTTCAAAATCTGTGCCAAACACTCTATATGAGATATGGAGAGGAAAGAAGCCAAATCTTAAGTATCTTAAGATATGGGGCTGTCCAGCTTATGTTAAAAAAATTTTGGACATAAGCTGAGTACTAGGGCAGATATATGCTTGTTTGTAGGCTATCTTAAAAAGAGTATAGGATACCTCTTTTACCATCCTATTGAACATAAGGTGTTTGTCAGTAAATATGCCACTTTTATGGAAAAAGAGTTTATCCTAGAAAGAGGCAGTGAGAAGAAAATTAAACTTGAAAAAATTCAAGACCTATAAATGCAAGCACAAGATGATCCTCAATCAAAAATATTCATTAATAAAGTACAACCACAAAATACACTTCCTCTCCAAAAGTCGGATAGAGTGCGAAATGTACCAATAAGGTATGGGTTCATTATTGAGAATAATAAAGTCCACATCATTGAGAATGATGAACCTTAGACCTATATGGAAGCCATCATGAGTAGGGACTCAGACAAATGGTTAGAGGCTATGAAATCTAAAATAGACACCATGTACTCCAACCAAGTATGGACTTTCATTGATGCACCAGAGTGTGTGACCCCTATTGGATGCAAATGGATTTATAAGAAAAAGATTAGAGCAGATGGCCAACTTGAAACCTATAAAGCTAGATTGGTAGTTAAAGGTTTCAGGCAAAAATAGGGTATTGATTATGATGAAATATTTTCACCTGTTGCTATGCTCAAATCTATACGGATTATGCTTACAATAGCAGCATACCATGATTATGAGATTTGACAAATGGATATGAAGACCATCTTCCTTAATGGTTATCTTGAGGAAGAGGTTTACATATCTCAGCCAAAAGATTTGTCTCAAAAGGAAGAGCAAATCAGGTATGCAAGCTTAAAAAATCTATTTATGGATTAAAGCAGGCCTCGAGGAGTTGGAACATCTGATTTGATGTTACAGTCAAAGAATTTGGCTTTATAAAAAATGTGGATGAACCTTGTATATACAAGAAGACTAGTGGGAGTGCCATTGTCTTCTTAATTTTATATGTGGATGACATACTTCTTATTGAAAATGGTATCTCAATGTTACAATCGGTCAAGACATGGCTATCAAGTAAGTTTTTCATAAAGAATTTGGGTGAAGCATCTTATATACTAGATATAAAGATCTATAGGAATAGATCTAAGAGGATGTTCGGCTTGTCCCAATCCAGGTACATAGACTTAGAGCTAAAGAGGTTTAGCATGGATGAGAGTAAAAAAGTTACTTACCCATGAATCAAGGCATACATCTCTTTAAAAGGATGTCTCCGAAAATACTGAAAGAGAGAAACAAAATGAGTTCTATTCCTATGCTTCAGCAGTATGGTCGATCATGTATGCTATGCTATTTACTAGCCTAATGTTGCCTATGCCTTAGGCATAGTTAGTAGATTTCAAGCTGATCCAGGAGAGGATCATTGGAAAGCAGTGAAAAATATTTTTAAGTACCTGAGAAGGACTAAAGGTATTTTTCTGGTATATGGAGGATCTGATCTAAAACTAGAAGGTTATTTTGACTCTAGTTTCCAATCAGACCCTGATGATAGCAAGTCCACTTCAGGTTATATTTTTACTCTTAATGGTGAAGCTGTTAGTTAGAAAAGTTTTAAGTAGCAGACTGTAGCTGACTGAACCACTGAGGCAGAATATATAGCTACAAGTGAAGCTACCAAAAAAGCTGTCTGGATGAAGAAGTTCATCACTGAATTGGGTGTCGTTTCTGAGATTAAGAATCTAGTACCACTTTACTGTGATAATACTGGAGTAGTTACTCAAGCAAAAGAACCAAGATCTATCATAAATTCAAGCACACTCTAAGATGCTTCCATCTCGTTCGTGAAATAATCGAAAGACAAGATGTTGTCATTGAACGAGTAGAAACAAAGAATAACATAGCAGACCCATTCACTAAGGCTCTACCACAGCAGCAGTTCGATCGCCATCTCGATTGTATGGGGATAAAATAGAAAGGTGATTGGCTTTAGTGCAAGTAGGAGATTGAAGGGAATATGCCCTACAAGCCAATCGAAATTTGTATTTTGATGGGTTTTCTTTGTAATCTTTCAGACTCATGTATTGACTCTTTAAATAATAAAAGATATTTTTTATCATATACTACATCTTACTTTTGTAATGATTATGATGAACTCCATAAATCAGGATAATGGGTTTAGGGTTATGATGAGATCATACCTATAAGATCTAAAATCCTAAAAATCCTGATTTAGAATATTCTTAGTCATAGGAGCATTGAGAAGGGGATCAATATTTCGAAAAGACTAGCACTTTCTATGTATGCTCGATGGAGAGGGTGGCTGATCTCATATGCCACTTGTGTGAGACACTAATACAAGAAAGTGGGTGCTCATTAGAGAATGAGTTCACTGAATTGATCTGACTTAAGAAACATCTTATGGAATTTACTTATCCGTCAAAAGATATTTTCTTATAGTAGGAGTTGTGCATATAATCCTTTGACCTGAACTACCATAGAACCTTATATACATGAATCTATATTTTTTGATTCATACTCATTCATGACTTAGTCATGTACGGGATTTTCTGGATATAGTAGAATATGTATGAAAGTTGTGAGTAGGTCAACATGAAATCGATCACTCTTGGTAAGAGGAGATCGCATCCTACTTGCTATGATCGTTTGATGATTCAGGAAGCCTTTGATCAAAGCAGAATAAAAATTAGAAAAATTTCTAATATTTTATTAATTGAATCATCATATAAGATTGAGAGAAATATGAGTATGATATTAGATTTGACATCATTCTATATTCAGAGTCATATTCGGAGTGCAGGGAGATCGCAGGATCAAATTGCACGGTAACTTTCAACTGAAGGATATTTTTAGTATTTTTATTAAAATTTTATATCATTTAGGTAGATATGATACATTGCTAGATATCAATCTGATCTTGTAGGTTTGATCGAATTAAAGAGTTTAATTCAATCGTCAACTAAAAATAGTTCTAATTGTTGAAATCGGATTAGTTTGATTGGATCTAGATCGGTTAGATTAAATTTTAATCTAATCAAATTAACTTACACTCAGACCCATTACTAGTTAGATATAGAACCCAATGGGTTACGCACAAAGAAAATTGATCAGGGGTCTAATTGGATTAGATCATATTTGCAAAATTGACATGCTAGCACATGTTGCAAAAACTAGCTCCCTATTTCAAATTAGGTTCGAAATTGATTCTAGATTGGGCTAATTTAGGCTAAATTAATTCAAACCAATTTTAGATTTGAGTTGGGTAGGCTCTTAGCTATATATAATAGAAATTTAGAGTCAGAAAACCAAGTCTCCACAAGTTAAAAATTTTTTTGTGCGTGGGTGCAGTTTTTGTGCGCAGAAACAGCTTTCACGTCCCATAAGATGGGATGTCTCATCCTTGAGCTTATCCAATGTTTCATGATGAAATAAATTTTTAGATGATTTATAACTTAATTTTAAGCATAATTTTTTTTTAAAGTTAAAATTCATTCTAATTTAAATGTGAAAATTTATCAAAATTGAAAATCCTATCAGTCTGATCCATGCACCCGACCAAGAGTCCAACTTGTGAAGGACTCTAACCCATTTGTCATGCCACTTCTTAATCTAAGATTTTTTCCACACCATTCTAATATTAGTGCCTTCATTTTTGGCCATTGGATGGATAAAATTGCACTGATGGATGGTGGAGAAAAATTATGCCATGGGAAGCTACGTAATGCATCGGAGAATCATCGAGAAAAATGTTCAGTCCTTTTGTGCGAAGCGTCTCTTGGATTTTTTCTCGATGATTGTCATATGTTAAAATCTTTCAGATGGGCATAAGAATTCATCAGGAGGCATGAAATTTTTTGATAGATGCAAGATGGCACATGGAAGGGGTGCGAATAATTCTCGAAGGCAACCTGTCGCTAAGTATTTAAGTGGGGGTGCGCTGGGGGATTGGATTCATTTAGATTTTCAATTTCTTCTTTCTTTCTAACATCCTCTCTCTATTGTCCAATTAGTTCCTTCCTTCTCTTATTAGGATAAGTCCAAAATAGTAAGGACAAATTCAATTTTAGGGCAAGTGTCTAGAAAGAGAATTAAAGAAGACAAGGAGAAAAGAAAGGTAGGGATAGGAAGGCTAGGAGAAGAGGAAGAAGATCTTAAGATCCTAGTGTCTAAAAAAATTCTCAAAGTGAGAATTTTGAAGCAGAAATCATCTCAAAGAGTTGGTGTCCTGATCATAGCCCTGTGTGGATCACCATTGGAGGGCGAACAATTGGGCACCTGGTGGAGGTTCTGTCGGAATTTAGATTAAGCGCTGCAGGTATTCTTCTATAGCTTGAATTTAATTTTGAATTTATGTTATATATGATTGTTAATCATCAAGAAGATATTGGTTTAAGTATTTTATATTTAATTTTTTTAATTTAAATTTTAAAATTCATTATACTTCTGCTGTGCATGCCCACCCTAAAATCCTACACAAACACTATGCCGGTAACATAGGAAACTATTTCCTATACTAATCGAATTTACTATCTACCAATGATTTTCGACATCTAGATAGGTCGAATATTTGCAAGGCAACACTCAAGAACCAAAGAATATGGTTAATGCATAATTTATCTCTGACCCTGAATGCTCAGGATGACTTAGGGTTTAACTGTCAATCCTAGATTAGTCATCCATATTGTATTTCAATCTTTTTCAAATCTTATGACCTATCACATGGATTATCCAATCGAGGTCTCATTCAATTGAAATACAGTGATGCATCAACTTTTGAAATGTGGAGGGATCAATCTCATCTTTATCCACTCACAAACTTCACAAGTACTTGATTGTACGCAGTAGCCTTCCATCACTGTATTAAAAATACAGAGAGTCTGACATCAAAGTATAGTGAGTTGTTTGTAAGTCACCATGATGATCTCAGGTCCGAGGGATACATGCCCATATTCTTCGCAAGCAGCTCTTGACAGCAGAGTGCTTCGCAGGTGAATCACTTGTTCAGTGATGATATACTCCTACATCTCATCTATATGTCATATCAGTATCTCCACACTCATTGATTATGAGGATAACCAACCTATATGGCACACAACAACCTACACTCGATAAACGTCATCATCCTTTAATGATGCATCATTTAGTCATGAATATATTTAAGAACTATTCGATAAATCTTCCTTTATCGATTGTCATATAGTTCTAGGGACTTCATCACAACACAAGAGTTCTAATAAGGAAGATGTATACCTTGTGATGAATTATGTCAAATAATTTTTATTAATTTATAATTTATATACAAATTATAAAGAGCACAATCATTCAAATGATTGACTTTATGACATATTTTCTAATAACTCTCATTTGGACTAAAGCAAATCGGTACAATATCTAATACCCATCTTTCATTTAAGTTTGTCGAACTCTTTGATTTCAAGGCTTTAGTAAATGGATTGACCAAGTTCTCCTTTTCGTCGATCTTTTGAAGCTCAACATCATCTTGATCCACGACCTCTCGTACAAGATGAAAGCGATGTAGAGTATGTTTGGTTTTTTGGTGGGACTACTATTCATTAGCTCAAACTATGGCTCCAGTGCTGTCACAACACAGTAGGACTAGACCATCAATGAAGGGTGCCACTCCAAGCTCACTGATGAACTTCTACAACCAGACCATTTTCTTGGCAGCATCAGATGCCGTAAGGTGCTCCACCTCTTATCGGCTACAGTATGCTGCTTGAAACTTTTTCAGCAAATTGCTTCTTCAATTAGAGTAAACACATAATCCCACATGCTTTTACCATCATCATGATCTAACTGAAACTGAAATCAATATATCTCATAAGTTTCAAGTCAGTGTCTCTATAGATTAGCTATTGGTCCTTCGTATTTCTCAAATACTTAAGGGTTGTCTCTACAACCTTTCAATGGTTCTCATCCAGATCAAACTAATACCTACTCACTACTCCTAGTGAGTATGCCACATCTAACCTTGTACATGTCATGACGTATATGATAAATCCAACTATCGAAGTATATGGGATTCTACTCATATGCTTTTTCTTTTGAAGAGTTATCAAACAATCTTTCTTAGAGAAAGTAATTCTATGGTCTATCGGAAGATAGTTTTTTTTTAAATCTCCATATTGAACCATTTCAGTATAACATCTATGTACGTGAATTGGGACAATCCAAGCAGCCTTTTAGATCTATCTCTATAGATCTTCACCCTTAAGATGTAGGATGCTTCTCTCAAATCTTTATGGAGAACTGTGATGACAGCCACAACTTTATACTTTATAAAACAGGAATGTTATTTCTTATTAATAGTATGTCATCCACATATAGTACAAAGAAGATGACTATAGAACCATTAGCCACTAATATATGTAGGATTCTTCTCTATTCTTAATAAAGCCATATGTTCTGATCTTATCAAAATATATGTTCCAATTCTGAGAGCATTGCCATAGGAGAAAATATCTTGTCATAGTCAAAACCATAATACTGACGATTCCTCTTAATAATCAAATGGGTTTTACAGGTCTCCACCTTTCTGTCTGCACCTCTTTTCTTTTTGAAAATTATTTAAATCCAATGGGTTTGGGTCTTATCTCTTCAAGTGGATCAACTAATATCCATACATCATTGATCTCTATGGACTCCATTTTAATTTTTTAGCATCAAGCCATTTGTCAGAGTCGGATCTCTACATGGCACCATGTAGACGATCAGATCCTCGTTGTTCTCATCTAGTTCAATAGAATCACCATCCTAGACCAAAAAATTATAATACCTATCTGGTTGATGCAGTACTCTATCAGATCTCCTTAAAGGTACCTCAATAATGGCTCTGAATTTGATCTAATCAAATCTAGTTCTATAGGTTCAGTTATTTGTGTCAGTATTTCTAGTGATCGAACTTCATCAAGTTCAAACTTAGTAGCATCAGTTCCTTCTCCAAGAAACTTTTTTTCTAAAAAGAATGTCCTATTACTGATGAACACCTTTTGTTCTTCAGCATGTAGAAATAGTATGCCTTAGACTCCTTAGGGTGCCCTACAAATAAGCACTTATCGAATCAAGGTCCAAGCTTATCAGTCTGCAAATGATTGACATAAGCCAGACAACCCCAAATCCTAAGGTGAGAAAGTGTCAGCCCATGTCCATGTTAGATGTATGTCTTAGAAGTCAATATAGATAACACATTATAATAAATTTAGGACACAATTTTATACCTAATATATTGATATGATCAATAAAAGGGTAAGTTCTTTTTCATTCAAGTGTAATATATCTTTGAATCGTCCATGGAATTAGTTTCGATACATATTCTCAAAGGATTAAGAATTAGAGACATATTTAATTTCTAAATACTCCCGATCATAGGATCATCATGAGGATGGTGATAGATCTGGATAGACTGACACATAAATTACTTTCTTCGGGATAGATGAGTCTCTGATCTACTGTGTAGAGACACAGGATGATGAGTGCGGGTGGTTGTTAGAGAACAACTAGTACTCAGTGTGACCATACGAGAGATCACTTGGATTTTTATTTGACCGTCAGTGATTGTCTCGATGCTGTAGTTGTGTGACTGATCTTTTAACTTGAGATGGTATTGCTACTCACAGTGAGGCTGCTGGAGTTTGACTGATACATAAACATGGATCTCAATGAGCTCTTGTAATGAATATTGGCGACAGTTGGTCCACTGTACAGGTAGGGTGCGCATCAAGATAGGATCTATCGACTTTGATAGAGAGTAGTCTAATGAGATTTAAAAAGCTAAGTCCAAGAGTCTGTGGACACAGCAATATGATTGATGGAAAGAAATTTTCATAGAAGTCACAACTGAACTTGAGCTAATCGAATCTATCATATAACTGATGATGAAGTTTGACGATTTATCCATGACCACCATTAAGTCAGGACTCTTGATAGAGGGACTGAATCACACATTAACTACATCTAGAGGTTCATTTTAGTTCTACTGAATTGTCACTACATACTTCTAGGTGTCACTAGTAGATTGTAAGAGCTCACTGGGATTGTTCTGGATCGACAATTCTTGCTAAGTTAGAGTGGAATTATTCTGACCCATTGAAAAGAGTTTCAATGATACTTTGATAGAGATTATTGTATGTCTCACTATCAGATAGAATTGAATCTATGGGGTCACACAACAAAGAAATTAGGCCTGAAATGAGTAATTGAGCTTATGAAGTGTCAATTGGGTTTAGAGAAATCCATTGGGTTTATGATAACCTTGCTAGCACATGGTTGGACCCAATTTCTCTTTTCATTGGGTTTACTTATTTGATAAGATAATTCTAACATAATTATCTGCTAATAAACTACATGAATAAGATTCATGAGACTCCAATTGTTGGGTGTCTAAGGTTATGGATCATATAAATTAAGGGTACAAGTTTTTAATTAATTTCTTTGATAGTTATTCTTGGATGCCATCTTGATTTGATCAAGTTGGGCATGTCCATTGATTAGAGGGCCTTTAGTTCTCCTATGAGATATTTCTTAGATGTGTTTTGGGGTATCTAATTATAGGTGCAAGGATCCTAATTGCTGGCACCTAAAGGATCTTCTAAAGTAAGTTGGATAACTTAAGTTATTAAGAAATCCAATGTAAGTAGGACTTATATTATGAGATTGAATAGGATTCAATCCTCATGCCTATTTAAAGAAACCTCCCCTAAGGTCCCTAGAACATCAAAATCAGTAGCCCTACACCCATAGAAGGTCTCCACGCCCTCTCTTCCTCCCCCTTTCTCTTCTTTCTTGGGCATTCTACATGCCCTTTCTCTTGGGATGTACGTTCCAAGGTGTTCCACATTCAAGATTGTTGGGTGCCTCTTCCTTGCTAGTTTCTAGCATCTAATAGAAGCACATAGGAAGAAAAAACTTTAGAGAAGAGGAGAAGAAGAAGATCAAGGAAAGAGATCAAGTGTTGATCGTAATTCAGGCTTCATTCAGATTTAGCAGATTGAATTTTTGAAGAAAAAAATTCAGATTAAAGAGGATCATTCCAGACTGATTCTGAGTGGATACTCATAGAGGCCAGACACTTGTGTAGCTAAGAGAGAACCTCTTCTCTTCTAGATATAGATTTGAAGAAAAGAATTATGAAATAAGTATGTGATTTGATCACAATTTAAATTTCAGCATACATTAATTTCAGCATATGAAATAGATCCATGTGGTTTTATATTTTCATCCATGCATAATTTAGATTAAATAGATTTTAATCTTATTCTTCACTGTGGTGTTTAGAAAATAAAGTTTTAAAACACATATTCATGCACCAAACTCTGAATTCCAACAATGGTACCAGAGCCATGAATTTTTATATGCTGAATTTTGATATACATATTTTGAAAAAATTTAAAATTAGATTTTTTTCTTGATATATGAGATATATAGATAGATCTTCAAATCTAAAATTTGATTTTGGATTTAATTTTAGAACATATAGTTGATATGTTATTGCAAGCATAGATCTAAATTTTGATCTAGAAAGAGTTTTAGTTCATGTTCATGTGATACATAGATGCATGTATAAAATCTGAAATTTTATATGATCTGAATTTTGATTTATATATATGATATATGATTGTATATTTAGATTATAAATTTACTTTTAATCTGATTCATGATTAGTATATGAGATATATGATGTCATGCTTAGATCTGAAATTTTATTTAGATCTGATTTTACATGAATAATATATATATATATATATTTGTGCATTAAAATCTAAAAATTATTTTCATATTTTAAAATTTACTTTCATGCAAAGAATTTAGATTAGAAATATAATTTTAAAATCTAAAATTTATATTTTTCATGAGGATTTTGATCATGAAAAAATCATTAATTAAGTCATGTAATAGGATTGCATTTAAGATTTTTTGATTTGAGTCATATGGGTCTAATTTGATTAAGTAATTAATCAAATCAAGTCAAGTATTGATGAAGATCAGATCAATTAAGTTAATGATCATACAACTATTGTTGATCAGATCGATTGAATCCTATATGTAGAATCTATTAACCTAAAGACCTAATTTGGCTCGTTGGTTTGAGTCTGATTCGCTTAAGCTAATCAATTCTGATCAATCGACCTATTGGTGTCTAAGGTAAGTTAAGGAAGGCAATGGGGGGACCCCCACCGATCTCTACTTACCTGATCAATTTGAAAGATTGGATCTTGAATTAGGTTGCTTAGCAATTTGGTTTAGGCCATGCCAGTTAGATCGATCATATGATGATGGATTAGATGAGACTAAGTCTAAATCTTCTCACAAATATTAAGTCCATAGATCTTCCATCATTGTAGATGTGCAGGCGTGCTACCGACGTTGATTATTCTCGACTGGTTATAGTGGCTCAGTTACATCAGAAATATGCAACCACTCTATTAGCAAAGAGTTTCTCCAGGGTAAGGATGGGGTTGGGCCCAATAACTATTAGGTGAGAGACCCAATGATAGTCTTGCACCTGCTTGTAAATGGTGGGTCGAGCTTAACTAAGAAGTATGGGCAATAACTGTTAGATGAGCCTGCATGACTTAGAGACCAAGTCCTGCGACATGCTTAGAGAAGTATCTGGGCAAAGAGTTGCCTACATATCGATGTGCATGTTATTAATAACTGTTAGGTGAGGTGCATGTCATCAGTAGGACTGCAGCATCCATTAAAAATTCTTTGTTGCATTAGGGTTTTCATTTCCTTCTCAGAGAGTGAAGAGATTCGATAAATTAGTGGGAGCCATTGTTTGCATCTTAAAGTTTCTAGAAGTAAATTAAACATTAAAGTACAAAAGTCTAACTTGAATCTCTACTCTCATAGTTAAACAATGTCAGCCTCAAACCCTTTAGCCTGCATCCTTGAAACATATCATTTGATCGGTAATAATTTCAAAGACTGACTCAGAAATCTTAAGAATGGCTTGACCTCAGAAAAATTAAGCCATATTCTTGATCAGAATCCCGTAGTGCTACCAAACTATCCTATTACTGAGCAAAGAGCTACTTTTGAGAAGTAAATGGATGAAGACAGTCAATCAAGTGTTATGTGCTGGCATCCATGTTAAACAATTTGCAAAGTCAGCACGAGCATATGCCCACTGCCCGGACTATGATCACTCACCTACAAGAGTTGTATAGTGAGCAGAGCCATACTGTGCACTTTGAAATGTCCAAGAAACTCTTCAATCTGAAGATGCATGAGGGGCAGTCTGTCCATAAGCATTGTATGACAGTGATCAAAGATATTGAGGAGCTTGAAAAGCTTGGACTAGACATGTAAAAGGAATCACAGATGGATCTGATCCTTCAATCCCTTACCAGTTCATATAGTCAATTTATGGTGAATTTTTATATGAACAAACTTGACTGCACTATTCTCGAACTCATCAATATGTTAGTCACCACTGAGGGTACCTTGAAGAGTTCAAGGGATACTATTCTTGCTGTGGAGTGGGCTTCTTCTTCCAAGAGAATGTCTACTAGAAAGAAGCAGGTTAAATCCGTGAAGAAGCAGAAGAAAGAGAGCAAGCCAAAGAAGGATGGTCCAGAGGTGGCTGAGGCAAAGAGAAAGTGTTTCCACTATCATGCTGAAGGCCACTGGAGGAGAAACTATCCTAAATACCTGGAGAGCCTAAAGATCAAAAAGGATGATAAGCCTTCTGAAGATATGCTCGTAATTGAATCTAACCTTACGGTTTCTTCTACTTCTAGTTGGATATTAGACTCTGACTCGAGTGCTCATATATGTACCTCAATACAGAGTCTGATAGAAAGTAGGAGGTTGAGAAAAGGTGACATGATCCTTCGAATTGGCAATGGAGCAAAGGTTGCTGCAGAGGTCGTTGGCACTTATCCTCTTCGATTACCGTCTGGTGTTAGATTAGATTTGAAGGACTATTATTATGTTCCTGTAGCTAGTCGAAATTTGATTTCTGTGTCTGTGCTAGCACAGGAAAATTTGAAATTAGTTTCAATAAAGACTTTTGTTCTATTTATTTACGAAATAAATTGGTTGCACGAAGTCTTTTAATTGACAGACTTTATCACTTGCATATTGATGCGAATGTGAACCTAAACAAGCAAATAGTGAGTACCGTAGGTTAAAAGAGACTTAGAGATGAAATTAATCAGAAGTACTTGTGGCACCATAGACTAGGCCATATTGAAGAGGACAGAATAAACAGACTAAAAAAGGATGGGATCCTTGGCTCTCTTAACCTAGAGTCATATCCAGCTTGCGAATCTTGCCTTTGTGAAAAAATGGCCAAGTTACCCTTTGTAGGACATGGGGAAAGGGTCACAGAGCTATTTGCCCTGATACACACCGATGTGTGTGGGCCATTTAATGCGCAAGCTAGGGGTGGTTATACCTACATTATCTTTATCGATGATTTATCTAGGTATGAGTATATGTATCTCATGAAACACAAATCTGAGACCTTCAAAAAATTCAAAAAATTCAGGCATGAAGTAGAAAAGCAGACAAATAAACCCATCAAGGTTCTTCGATCTGATCGAGGAGGTGAATACCTTAGTCAAAATTTTTTGAGATATCTTAAGGACAATGGCATAATCTCTCAATGGACACCTCCTAGAACACCTTAGCTCAACAGGGTATCCAAAAGAAGGAATAGGACCCTATTGGATATGGTCAGGTCCATGATGAGCTTCACTGATCTATCCTTATTTCTTTGAGGTCATGTCTTGTTAACTGTCATTCACTTGTTGAATAGGGTTCCATCAAAGTCCATTCCTACCACATTGTATGAGATATGGTTTGGTAAGAAGTCGAGTCTGGATTATCTCAAGACTTGGGGATGTCCGACCTATGTCAAAAGACAGATGGTGGATGTTGGTGCAAAAATCCACCGGCGTCGGAGAAGCTGGAGTCGAGGGAGTCGCGATCGCCGTAGGGACCTGCAAAGAAAGTCTAAACCAGAGTTGGGGGTGCTCCGGCAAGACCCTTCGACGCTCAAGTCAGTTCTCTGCTTCAACAAGAATGGAGTGCTCGAACGAAAATTTTAGCAGAGTTTCGAGATAGAAATTAGAGCTTAGAGAATAACATATCTGGGGTCCCCTTTTTATAGGCGGAGGGTGCAACAGACTGATAGCGACGTTTGTAACCACCTGGTAGTGGGCCGTTCGGGGCCAGGAGGAGTTTGTTATGAAGAGTAGTGGAGTGGAGTCGTGGCTATCACCGTGGCCTGCCACGTGGAGCCTGTTGCGGGGAGTGGAGCAGTGTCCGTTGTCGTGACTTACCAGAGAGTGGTGGAGCCGCACAGAATCCATCGCAAAAAGTGGAGCAGAGTCGTGGTCATTACTGTGGCCTGCCAGGGAGTCCAGGCCTGTCGGTTGAAGCTCGATTGAGGTGTCTGGCGGAGAGAGGTAGCTATCCATCTGAGAGGAGCTCGGATGTTGCTGGCGAGCCTTCTACCGTTGGGTGCCTTGGGTGTTAATACTGCAGGTGAGGGCCATTTGCTGTAGGAGCTCGGTCAGAGGCTTTCCGTAGATGAAGTTCAGTTTCACGCAGAATTCGATAGCGGGTCAACCGGCAGTGGATGTCGGATGGCACTGGAGAGGTTCATCCGCTGGGGGGTCCGGCTGCTAGAGTCCGTGTGTCGTAGGAGTTCGTCCGAAATCTGTCCGCTACAGAAGTTCGGTCGGAGTCCGATCTCCGTAGAAGCCCGAATGGGGATCATTTGTCGAGGAAGCTCGATCGAAGCCTACAGTAGAAGCTCGGAGTAGATCGCTTGCAGTAGAAGCTCGGAGTAGATCGCTTGCAGTAGAAGCTCGGAGTAGATTGCTTGCAGTAGAAGCTCGGAGTAGATCACTTGTAGTAGAAGCTCGGAGTCCGACCCTTGTAGGAGTTCAGATGAGGTCTACCTGCAACAGAAGTTTAGGATGGAAGTCCGGCTCCCGTACGAGCCCGGATGAAGGCTACCTGCAGCTGAAGTTCGGGGAAGAAGTCCGGCTCCCGTAGGAGCTCGGACGAAGTCTACCTGTTCGGGGAAGAAGTCCAGCTCCCGTAGGAGCCCAGATGAAGTCTACCTGCAGTCAGAGTTCGGGGAAGAAGTCCGGCTCCCGTAGGAGCTCGGACGAAGGCTACCTGCAGCCAGAGTTCAGAGAAGAAGTCTGGCTCCTGTAGGAGCTTGGATGAAGTTTACCTGCAGTTGGAGTTCGGGGAAGAAGTCCGACTCTCGTAGGAGCCCGGACGGAGTCTAGAAGGTGGTCGACCACCGTAGAAACTTGGATGGAGTCCTTCCATCGTGGAGAATCCGATCGACACTGGTGGGGGTTTATCCGTCGGCAGAACTCGGGAACGTTGCGGAGGCTCGACCGTCGGAGAGGTTCGGAAAGATATCGTCGAAGGTCAAACGTCGGTAAAATCCCTGGAGGGTCACTCCTGACACGAACTTTGGCTGGGGGGTATTTTATACCCAACACCAGTCCCTCTACTTTTGAGTTCAAGTTTCGAATGAAGAAAGTACAGAGAAATTTTTACAGCCGAAGTTGCCCCTTGAATCCTGTGCACGACCGCCCTCGAAAATCCAAGCATTTAATGCACGCGTGCTAGAGTCTTTTCAAATCGGGATGATCCAAAGAGACCTTTCAGAATTCTCGCTGAAGCATTGTCCCAGGTACGGTGCAGTAATGGCTTTGTCAGCTGTCAGCCGCTTTTAGCCGCCTGCTGTGGCGAGTGGGATATGTGGCGAACATGGATCGGCCTGGGGAGATCCGCGATCATTATAGCACCGGATCCTAGGGTCTATTTAAACCCGCCTTTCTGCCTCCAGGAGTTTCATTCTGCCTGAAAGTTCTATTGGTGCCCGCCTTCTCTCCGAGAGCTCTGACCTTCCTTGGTGTCTGCTTTGGCCCTAGGTATTCTTCGAGTCATCCCTGTCCCTGCGCCTCTACATTTTTTGGAGTGACTTAGATTAGTCCCGAAACTTTCGTTCCTTCTCTTGCCATCTAGGTGCCCCTTTTCCTCCATTTTTCTTCTGCTGCATTCTTCTTGTTAGGTCCCCCACGAACCTTTCGGCTCTTATTTCACCTGATCTCTTCGAGATTTTTAGGGTTCTTGCTTGAAATATCTTCTAGCACCTCCGCCTCTAGCGGTTCCAGGAGCTCGTCTGCCTTAGTCCCCTAGAACCCTCATGTTGTAGATGAACCCACATCTAAGGCTGGGCCTCATCCGATTTTTGCGTCGGGCGCCATTCCCTATTCTCTGACTCTGGATAAATTTTTACTGATAAAGGTTCGGTATGGAGTTCCTTCGGAGTACAATCTGGAGCTTCCCGGTCAGCCGACCGGGCCAGCACCCCCCCACCTGACCATTTTTGCCTATACCAGGAGGCCTTCCGCGCTGGGCTCCGGCTTCCGCTTCCGCCCTTCATCGTCGTTCTTTTCCATTTTCTAGACATTTCTTTAGCTTCAGTCGTGCCGAATTCCTATAGGTTTTTGATAGGGTTCCTCTCTCTTTGCCACGTAGTCGAAGTTCAGCCATCTCTTTCTTTGTTTAGGTATTTTTACACCTTCAAGCGCCACCCCTCGGCAAAGAACTGGTGGTACTTCTCCCCTCAGTTCGGCAAGAAGAGATTGCTGAAAGGTGCTCCCTCTTCTATCCATAACTAGAAGGGGAAGTACCTCTACGTCCAATGTCCGACCTTAAAGCTGTGATTGCCCCCTTGGGGCTCCCTGAGGGACTCTGTCCGTCGGGCTCCTAGCCTGGGGGAGGACGACCTTCAGGCCGTCCGGAAGCTTCTTAGTTATCCAACTCCTTCCCTTCCCAACCTTCTGAAGGAGCAGTTTCTGTTCAACATCAGCTTGAGTCCCCTAGATCTTGCGAGTATTCCATCTTTCCTTTCTTCTTCTTTTCTTCTTCTCTTCTCCCCTTTCTCCCTTTTTTTTTTTGACTGTGCGTCACCTCTTCCTTTTTCATCCCATTGCTGATCTCTTTTTCTCTCTCTTTTTTTTTTCTTTTTTTTTTTCAGGAATGGACGTCGAAGCAACATGCATGCTTGCCAGGGGCCTTAAGGTTCACAAAAGAAAAGGTGCTATGGCCTCCGGGTCGGCAAAGAAGGCCAGAACGGAGGAAACGAGCTCGATCACGCCTGCCCAGGCAGCTCTCGCGGTCGATGTTCTTTCAGACGCCGAGCCTCCGGCTCTCCGGGCCTCTTCAAGGAGTTCTCCCGCTGAGGTTCCCGCTTCGGGGGCCCGCTTCGAGGAGGTGCTAGGGGTTGAGAGGGGGAGGAGAAAGAAGACGGTGGCCCACAGGGTGAGCGACCGCCGAGCCACCATCGAAGAATCCCACGGTTCCGAAGAAGAGCCGGTGGAGAATCCCTTTAATGACAGGGACCTGATAAAGTGACTGGTCGATGGCTGCATCCTGCCCGAAGTCATCCAGAGGATCATTTGCACCGATCCCGAACAGCGGGTTTGGGACTCTCTAGGGTCCTTTCTCGAGGTAAACAGATTCACTTTCCTCCTTCTCCTTGCTCCTTCATTTAATTAACTTCTCAACTTTTAGTCTGACCTCCTGGCCGCCCTTGTAGATCGGGCACCAGCTCCTTGCCAACATCGAGGCAACGAACCGGGCGAGGAGGGACGCCATCCAGGCGGAGGAGGGTCGTCGGGCTGAAGCCACCCGCCTCAAGGAAAAGGCTGCCAAGGTAGCCAACCTCCAAGAGGCCCTTGAGAAAGAAAAGCAGGCCTCAAAGGAGATGGTGAGGAAGGCGGAGGCCGAGGTCACAAATTTGACGGAGCAGATTCCGATTCTGATCTCGGAGGCCAGGGTCCAAGCGGTGGAGGAGTTCAAGGCCTCTGCGGAGATGAGGGACCTGAACATCAAGTTCGACCAAGATGCATTCATCAAAGGGTTCGAGCTCTGCCAAGAGAAGATGGTCAAAAAAATTTTCAAGCTCGACCTCAGCTTCTTGGACGAGGCGTCTGAAGATGAAGCCGGGCCCTCTCCTACTGCCGCTGCCACCGCAGCCCCACTTCTAAGAACATCGAGCTCCCCAACTCCTACTTCGGAGGTCTGAGACCTCTGACTTTGTATTTTTCTTTTATTACGATTTTTCTTTTCCCTTTTGTCTTTAAGAAACATTCAATCAATAAAATTGGATTTCTCCTTATGGGGGGCTTCTCTACTCTTTTCTTTTTTCTTTCTGCAATGAGCCGCGCCTTGACGCTTTTGTCCTCCGATGGCAGTGTCTTGCCGAAGTACTTTCCTTGCCACAGGGAGTTCCACTGAAGTCCACGATCCAACATCTGAGGAAGAAAGTTTGTCATTTAACAAAAAAGTCGAAGGAGATGGAGGACGAACTTCACAGGTTGAGGGAGAGCCACTCTGAGGCCACTACGGAGGCCACGTACTTTCGGAACCTCCACATGAAGGGGATCATGGAGTACAGTCGGAGGAAAGCGAACTTCGAGAAGGAGCCCGAGGAACATAAGAAGTGTGCCAGCGATCGATCTTGGACTCAAGCTTCCAAGATCAGCTCTCTCAAAGCGGAGCTGTCGGCCGCGCAGGAGAAGATCAGCCAGTTGGAAGGAAGCTCGTCCTGGCTTTCGACTCGGGCCGACTGCGACCAAGAATGGTCGAAGAAGTTCTCCAACCTTCAGCAATAGCTCCAAGATATCGAGGTGAACTATAATGTGTACCAGACCGGCTGGTGCAAGCAGGTGGATGACTACAGGGGGAAGCTTAGGATGGCGACCGACGAGGTTGCCCGTCTTCAAAGGCAGTTATCTGAAGGAGCTCAGTTTGCTCCTGTTCGGGATCCCGACAAACTCCAATCCCTGAGAGGAACTATAGAAGAGCTATCTGTCACCCTTGGGGAGAGGAAGGCCGAGCTGCAGTAGTTGAAGATCCAGCTGGTATACGAACAGCAGGCAGTCAAGGATGCAAAGGCAGAATCTGAGGTCCTGAGAAAGAGGCTCTGAGAGGCGAAGAACGAAAGCCAACGGTTTCATCGGAGGTATATGGAGATGCTAATGAGGGAAAAAAAATTGAAAGAAGAAGTCGAGAGCTTAAGGCACTCCCTGATGAGGGTCGAAGCCGAAAGTTCAAAGTCGGAAGAAGTCGGGCCTCCTTAGGGCTCTTTTTGCCTTTCGTCCTTCTATGTGTCTTCTTTTGCCATTTATTTTTTTATTTTATTTTATTTTTTTTTTGTCTTATGGGCTCTGTAACGCATACTTTGCTAATGAAATGAAAAAAAGATCTTTGTTACCCTGCCCCCGCGTTGTGTTGAATTGTCGTCCGCCGGACTTCTTTCATTTTTTATCCCGTTCGATGTCGATGTTGTCCGAAGGTTCCTTGTTCATTTTTGTATTAGGTCATCATTATCGAATTTCTTGTGTTTTTTGGTTTGTTCGATGTCAACATCGTTTGAAGGTTCCTAGCCATTGCCGTGTTGGTTTGTCTTTTCATTCATGACCGTAGATCTCTCTTTCTCTTTCTTCTTCTTTGCAGAGATGAGGTCCTTTGTGTCTTTGGTATAGTTTGGCCTCTATTTTTCACTGGTGTAGTCCGTCGCTTTTCCTTCACATCTCTCTCCTTCTTTTAAGCAGGGGTTCTTCCTAGCCTTTTATGGGGTCACGGTAGCGTAGAAGGGCCGTCGAGAAGGTTCTCTTCTTTCTTATCAGGTCTCGAATGGCTGGACCTTAGTTGGTGTCAGGACGAGATTCTTTCCCTATTTCTAATGCAGTCGATTTCAGCTCAGGTTAGGACGTGGTTCTTCCCCTATTCCTAACAGGGCTGTGGGGGCACATATGGGCGTTGCAGGGCCTCTCCCTCCATCCGATCTAAGAGTAACCGGGCCTTCGACTTTGCTCATGTTAGGACGAGGTTCTCCTCCTGTCCCTAACAGAGCTGTGGGGGCGCATATGGGCGCTGTAGGGCCTCTCCCCCCATCCGATCTAAAAATAACCGGGCCTTCGACCTTGCTCATGTTAGGGCGAGGTTCTCCTCCTGTCCCTAACATGGCTGTGGGGGCACATAAGAGCATTGTAGGGCCTCTCCCCCCATCTGATCTAAAAATAACTGGGCCTTCGACCTTGCTCATATTAGGGCGAGGTTCTCCTCCTGTCCCTAACATGGCTGTGGGGGCACATAAGGGCGTTGTAGGGCCTCTCCCCCTATCCGGTCTAAAAATAACTGGGCCTTCGACCTTGCTCATGTTAGGACGAGGTTCTCCTCCTGTCCCTAACATGGCTGTGGGGGCACATAAGGGCGTTGTAGGGCTCTCCCCCCATCCGATCTAAAAATAACCGGGCCTTCGACCTTGCTCATGTTAGGATGAGGTTCTCCTCCTGTCCCTAACATGGCTGTGGGGGCACATAAGGGCGTTGTAGGACCTCTTCCCCCATCTAGTCTAAAAATAATCGGGCCTTCGACCTTGCTCATGTTAGGGCGAGGTTCTCCTCCTGTCCCTAACATGGCTGTGGGGGCACATAAGGGCGTTGTAGGGCCTCTCCCTCCATTCGGTCTAAAAATAATCGGACTTTCGATTTTGCCCATATTAGGTATCATTTTCGTTGTCTGAAGGGGTTATCCTCTATCATTACAAGTCCATGCCAAAAGGGAAAGATGTGCAAATCTGAAAGAAATCTTGATTTAAAGCGAAGTCATTCATAATACATTTTCAAGTTTTTCAAATCTCAGGACTGTAGAAGGTCTGCTCCCTGTAAAGGTCCTCCAGAGATGGAGTTGATGATCCCAATTGGAGGTCGATCTCCGGGCTGCTCTTCCTTCCTCGGCGGCTCAAGTTGCGGTAGGGCCCTTGGCCGATCCTCTCTACCCTCAGGCTGGCATCGAATGAACCTGTCGAGCCGACCTCATCTGATGAGCTCCTCGATCTCGTCTCAGAGTTGAATGCATTCTTTTGTGTCGTGGCCGGGTCACGATGGTAGAGGCAAAACTTGATAGGATTGCACTTTCTGGGGTGTGTGCGCATCCTTTCTGGCCTTGGGAGCTGCTTTCTGACTTCCATCAGACCTGGGTTTTTGATGCGTTAAGGGGGGCGTAGCAGCAGAATCTTCCTGGGGGAGAGCCCCGCCGAACCCTGCACTCCGGGCTTCTCTGCCTGCATGCTCGGGGAGGAGTCTGGGCATGCTTGTACCCGGGAGGAGTTCGAGAATGTGGCCGAGCTTCTCTCGGCCCTTTTTCGACTGCGGGCTTACTCGAGTCTCCCGCCTGCGCTCTCTCGCGGTCTCCTCATCCTTCATCTTGAAGGCTTCTTCTGCTCGGGTGTACCTTTCGGTCTGAGCTAGCAAATCAGTAAAATCCTTGGGGTACTTCTTTTCCAGGGAGAATAGAAGGTCATTCTTTTGAAGGCCGCCTTTCAGAGCGGCCATCGCGATCGATTGGTTCAAGTTCGGACCTCCAACGCGGTGACATTGAAACGGTTGACGTAAGCCCGAATGGACTCCCCCTCCCTTGCTTGATGTTGATGAGGGACTCGAATCCCTCGGAGATGCCGGCTGCTAACAAAATGAACCGCAAACTGGTAGCTCATCTGATCAAAGGAAAAGATGGTACCCGACTTCAGCGCCGAGTACCAGTTTCTCGCTGCTCCCTTCAAGGTGGATGGAAAAACTCGGCACAGGATGGCGTCTGGTGCGCCATGGAGTAGCATCATTGTCCGAAAGGCCTCCAGGTGGTCAACTGGGTCTGAAGTCCCGTCGTAGGTTTCAAATTGAGGGAGTTTGAAGTTTGGCGGGATCGATTCCTGCATGATCATTTGAGAGAAGGGAGGGTCAGTACAAATGTCCTCACCATGAGTGGGGGGAGCGTGGCAGAGTTCTTCGATCCACCGGTTCATCTCCTGGAGCCTTCGATCTAGCAAATCCTCTCGACTGCGAGTCTCAAGGGTCTTCTGACAGAATGGAGGTAGAGATCTTCCAGGAGTAGAATCGTGATCTGACTGAGGGCTCTCCACCCTCGAATTCATCTTTCCGGGAAAGACGGGGCGACTGGCCCAAGTGGCCCATCCTACCGCCAGATTTTGGAGTTCCGCGATGTTCTCTCTAGTCGTATTGACGCCTGTAGCTGTTGCTGCTGCTGCATGGCCTGCACCGCTTCAGTGAGGTCTCTGACCTACTGAACCAGTAGGTCGAATTGCTCCATGCCAACCATCATTGCCAGAGGAGGAGGAGGAACCTGGGAAACTAGAGGTGAGGTCGGAGCCTGAGATCTGGCCGCGGAGGCTGTAGATCGCCAAGTGGATGCTTTGCGGGGAGGCATTGGGCGAAGATCTAGTAGAGGAAGAAGAAGAGGATGTCGGAGAAGATGACCAGAGGTGGTCCCGTTGAGCGCTCCTTTAAGAACAAGGGTACTGCGAAGACACAAACCCCTCCTTCTAACGCCAATCCTGTTGGTGCAAAAATCCACCGACGTTGGAGAAGCTGGAGTTGAGGGAGTCGCGATCGCCGCAGGGACCTGCAAAGAAAATCTAAATCAGAGTTGGGGGTGCTCCGGCAAGACCCTCCGATGCTCAAGTCAGTTCTCTGCTTCAACAAGAATGGAGTGCTCGAACAAAAATTTTAGCAGAGTTTCGAGATAGAAATTAGAGCTTAGAGAATAACGTATCTGAGGTCCCCTTTTTATAGGTGGAGGGTGCAACAGACTGATAGCGACGTTTGTAACCACCTGGTAGTGGGCCGTTCGGGCCAGGAGGAGTTTGTTATGAAGAGTAGTGGAGTGGAGTCGTGGCTATCACCATGGCCTATCACGTAGAGCCTGTTACGGGGAGTGGAGCAGTGTCCGTTATCGTGACTTGCCAGAGAGTGGTGGAGCCACGCGGAATCCATCGTAGGAAGTGGAGCAGAGTCATGGCCATTACTGTGGCCTGCCAGGGAGTCCAGGCCTGTCGGCCGAAGCTCGGTTGAGGTGTCTGGTGGAGAGAGGTAGCTATCCATCTGAGAGGAGCTCGGATGTTGCTGGTGAGCCTTCTACCGTTGGGTGCCTTGGGCGTTAATACTGCAGGCGAGGGCCATTTGCTGTAGGAGCTCGATCAGAGGCTTTCCGTAGATGAAGTTTGGTTTCATGTAGAATTCGGCAGCGGGTCGACCGGCAGTGGATGTCGGATGGTGCTGGAGAGGTTCATCCGCTGGGGGGGTCTGGCTACTGGAGTCCGTGTGTCGTAGGAGTTCGTCCAGAATCTGTCCGCTACAGAAGTTCGATCGGAGTCCGATCTCCATAGAAGCTCGGATGGGGATCATTTGTCGAGGAAGCTCGACCGAAGCCTGCAGTAGAAGCTCGGAGTAGATCGCTTGCAGTAGAAGCTCAGAGTAGATCACTTGCAGTTGAAGCTCGGAGTCTGGCCCTTGTAGGAGTTTGGATGAGGTCTACCTGCAATAGGAGTTCAGGGCGAAAGTCCGGCTCCCGTAGGAGCCCGGACGATGGCTACCTGCAGTCGGAGTTCGAGGAAGAAGTCCGGCTCCCGTAGGAGCTTGGATGAAGTCTACCTATTCGGGGAAGAAGCCCGGCTCCCGTAGGAGCCCGGATGAAGTCTACCTGCAGTCAGAGTTTGGGGAAGAAGTTTGGCTCCCGTAGGAGCCCGGACGAAGGCTACCTGTAGCCGGAGTTTGGGGAAGAAGTCCGGCTCCCGTAGGAGCTCGGATGAAGTCTACCTGCAGTTGGAGTTCGAGGAAGAAGTCCGACTCCCGTAGGAGCCCGAACGGAGTCTAGAAGGTGGTCGACCACCGTAGAAACTTGGATGGAGTCCGTCCGTCGTGGAGAATCCGGTCGACACTGGTGGGGGTTTATCCGTCGGCAGAACTCGGGAACGTTGCGGAGGCTCGGCCGTCGGAGAGGTTCGAAAAGATGTCGTCGAAGGTCGGACGTCGGTAGAATCCCTGGAGGGTCACTCCTGACATGAACTTCGGCTGGGGGGTATTTTATACCCAACAGTGGATAAGTTGGAGGATAGATCTATTATAGCTCACTTTATATGGTATCCAAAAGAATCCATGGGATACTACTTCTACTTTCCACTAGATCACAATGTGATTGTGAGTCGAAACATCGTATTCCTAAAAAAATAGTGTATGCAAGATGGCAGCAGTGGGAGGTTAGTAGAGCTCAAAGAGAAAGTCTCTGAAGAGCCAAAAACTATAGATCCTCAGAATCCGTAGTCCATGAGCCAGTAGTTGATGTTCCTCTACCACCTCGTAGATCTAGCAGAGTCCCCTGACCTCCTGAAAGGTACATAGGTATGCTTACGGAGGAAGTAAAGAAAATATTTCTTATGGGAGATAGGGGTCATAGTGATGATCCTAATATCTTTGACGAGGCAATGTCTGACATCGATTTCGAGAAATGGTTAGATACTATGAAGTCAGAAATTGATTCGATGCACTCGAACCAAGTCTGGACCTTAATGGATCCACCTGAGGGTATTGTACCCATTGGGTGTAAATGGATCTACAAAAAAATGATAGGTGTTGATGGTAAGGTAGAGACCTATAAAGCTAGGCTTGTGGCTAAAGGTTATAGTCAGCGTGAGGATATTGACTATCAGAAATTTTTTCATTCATAGTCATGCTGAAATCCATCCGCACTCTGCTTGCTATTGCAGCTTACTATGATTATAAAACCTGGCAGATGGATGTGAAAACTACTTTTCTAAATAGATATCTTGAGAAAGATATCTATATGGAGCAGTCTATGGGTTTCATATCCAGTGATAGTGATCACAAAGTCTGCAAGCTGCAAAGGTCTATATATGAATTAAAGCAAATTTCTCGAAGTTGGAACCATCATTTTGATGAGACAATCAAATCGTTTGATTTCATCAAAAATAAAGAGGAACCTTATGTATACAAGAAGATCAGTGGGAGTGTGATCACCTTCTTCATATTGTACGTGGATGATATTCTTCTCATTGAAAATGATATTTTGATGTTGACCATGGTCAAAAGATGGTTATCCAAGAAATTTTTTATGAAAGATCTAGGGGAAGCATCCTATATTCTCGAAATAAAAGTCTATAAGGATAGACCTTAACAGATGCTTGGCCCATCACAAAAGCTGCACATAGAGAAGGTGCTGAAAAAGTTCAGCGTGAAAAACTCCAAGAGAGGTCTCTTACCTCTTAGGCATGGTATTAGTTTCTCCAAGATGATGTGTTTGACCACATCTAAGGAGGTGCAGTGCATGAGTAAATTCCTTATGCCTCAACGATAGGGAGCCTCATGTATGCCATGCTATGTACTCGACCTGATATTGTCCTTGCTGTGAGTGTCACGAGTAGGTATCAGTCGAATCCAGATGAGGAGCACTGGATAGCTGTGAAGAACATTCTTAAGTACTTAAGAAGAATTAAGGATTTGTTCTTGATCTTTGGAAGGAATTTTGAGTTGTGAGTTGAAGGGTATACTGATTGATATACTGAAAGGGTTCTAATTAGTCGATCAATGGAAGCTGAGTATGCTGTAGATGTGTAAGATGAATTTTAGTTCTAATGTTAGTTATAAAACTGGATGTAATGCCATAACATAGTATTGCAAAGATAATGACACTATAGTCCTTGCTAAGGAGCCAAGATCTCATCAGAAGTCCAAGCACATAGAGCAGTAGTATACATGACTACCTCATGTCGAGATGCGAAAAGTAGACTCTGCGGACAACATGACAGACTCGCTGACTAAGCAGTTGAGCCAACTGAAAATGAAAGTCCACCTTAGGAAGATGGGACTTAGATTTGTGGTCAATTAGCTTTAGTCTAAGTGGAAGATTGTTAGATGTATGTCCTAGAAGCTAATATGGTGGACATATTGTAATAAATCTAAGATATAATTTTATATTTAATATATTGATATGATCAATAAAAGGACAAGTTCTTTTTCATGCATGCATAATTTAGATTAAAAAGATTTTAATCTTGTTCTCTGCTGCGGTGTTTAAAAAATAAAGTTTTGAAATACATATGCATGCACCAAATCCCAAATTCCAATAGTCTAGTCCAAATCTCATATGATATTTTTGCGAGTGATTTGCTCGGAAGGTTATTTAGTACACAGCACGCAGTCTCAAGAGCATAACCCCAAAAGAGATCGATAGACTTGCAAATCCCATTATGGACCGAACCATATCTAACAGAGTCTGATTCCTCCTTTTAGATACCCCATAATGTTGGGGTGTCCCAAGAGTGGTCCATTGTAAGAGAATCTCATTCTCTCCTAGATATGTCAAAAACTCATTAGAAAGATATTCACCTCCTCGATCTGATCGAAGAGTTTTAATACTCTTCTCAGTTTGTTTCTCTGCTTTACTACGGAATCGTTTGAATATTTCAAATGATTTGGACTTGTGCTTCAAAAGATAGATGTGCTCATACCTCGATAGATCATCAGTAAATATAATAAAGTAGTAATACCCTCCTCTGGTGCCTATGTTCATAGGTCCACATACATCACTATGTACTAGACCTAAAACATCACGGGCTCGTTTATCCTTTCTAGTAAAGGTGCACCTGATCATCTTTTCAAGAAGATAGGACTTACAGGTCAGTAATGATTCACAATCATTGATGTCAAAGATTTCCTCTTTAGTTAACCTGTTTATCCTATTCTTATTTATATGACCGAACCTACAATGCCAAAGATAGGCATCTATGATATTATCTATTCTAGGGTATTTGATTCGATGTGTAGATTACACTAACAGATTGTGATAAAATATAAATGTCATCTTTTAATTATCCATGCATAATTGTGATATCATTCATAATGATATCACAAAAAAAAAATTTATTAAAAAATTATAACCATCCTTGGCCAAAAGGCCTCTGGAAATAACATTCATAAGAAAAGATAGACAATAATGATAATCATCTAAAACAATGACATTTGAATTAAAAACTATCTGAACTTTTCCTATAGCTAAAACTGGAACAACTCTTCCATCTCCAACATTTAGGAATCGTTCACTCTTCTTAAATTTTCTACTAATCTAAAGTCTCTATAATAAATTACAGATATGAATCGGACTTCCGATATCCAATACCCAGATAGTAGCTGAAGGAAAAATGGATAATTCAAAGCATGTATTTTTAAAATTTTATCATAAAAAATAAAAAAATTAAATATTTTAATTTTTTAAATATATCTTGGATCAAATCTAAACTATCAATTAAGGATCTACAATATAAAAAATTTACATATAAAATTTGATATAAAATAAAAAATTACATCGATCATATCGATGCCCTGAATCTGATCTAACCTTTAGATCACATCGTTTGAGTTTAGAACTCATCATCTTTTCATAGATCGATGATCTCTATTACTGGTAGGTATGGTATGAAGCTCTCACTAATGCCAAGCAGCTGCATAGATCGTCTGACCTCTACAGATCATCAACTCGAAGCCCTGATCGAATCTTCCTTCGCAGAAGTGCTAGCTCGCGTCGAAGGTTCTAGATGGCTGATCCAAGCTCCTTTCTTTGGATCTCCCAGACTCTTTTGGATCAAAAGACACAACTTTACAAGGAGGTGGTAGTGTGAGAGATTGAACAAGACTCACTCTTATATTTTTCTTCTCATAAAATCTAGAGTTGAAACCCTAGACCCTACACCTCATACCCGAGAGGAAGAACACTTCCTCTGTTTCTCACACACGAAAGCCCAACCCACTCTCAACTTTTCATGTCCCAACTCTCAGATTTCTCATGCCAAAAATTACTTCTAATCTCACACAAAACTGATCCCTTCTTAAGGGTGGTGTCCCATGGAAGATAAGGATAAAAAAAAGATAGTTTCGATTCAATTTCAAATATTAGTAGATCCTTATCGCTAATTCAAATCAAATCTGAATTAAATTTTGAATCAAACTTTATTATTATCTTATAAACTTAGAGAAGGGTTGACCAATATTAGATTGGTATAAAAAATCTCATACAAAAATACTTTATGTATGGAGAAAGGTGATGGCGTGAAGAGAAGAGTCTAACTCAATTTGGACTCTAGGTTTTCATTTAAATTCAAACTCATTTGAACTCAAATTTAAATCAATAAATTTTTAATTCTAAAAAAGTTAGATATAAATATAGAAAAGCTTTTGGATTTAAAAAAAAATTATATAAAAATTTTTTCTTGCATGAAGAATAAGAAGGTGCAGAGAAAGGAGGCGTAAGAGATTTGAATTCGAATTATTTTTTCATCCAATTAGATTCTTAACCCAACCAAATTAGATTAGACCCAATTAGATCACTAAAATTAATCTAATTAGATATTAAATAGTTTTAATTAAATCTTAATCAAATTAAAAATTAATCGAGCTTAAGTTCTGATCAAATCAGGAATCGAACACCCTTAGCGATTAGGTCATCTCATAATCTAATCGGGTCAAATCAAATTAAATCTAATTTAATTAGGTTTGATCCAAATCTCAATGTTCAATCAAATTAAGCTAATTAATAATCTAATTACTAATCAATTCTCCTATAATTCACCAACAATTAATGAATTGATTTATTACAACTTTTACACAGGGTTAATCATCAATCGAATTAACTGTTTTACCCTAAAATGATTCTTAATCGTCGATCAGCCATATGATCAGTCAGAAATTTTTTTTGAGTATGACCCCATAGGTTCGAACCTAAGCTAACAATGCAGGAACAATCTTTTTATGCCAATCAAAGTGACCATCTAGTAATGATATCCGACGTCCGGATAGGTCGAAAGATTGCGAAGCATCATTCAAGAACCTATTGGCATATGGTTACCGTATATTATCCCTTTGACCCAAATGCTCATGGTGACCTAGTGTTTAACTATCAACCCTAATATGACCATCCACATTATATTTTAATTTTTAAAATTCATTACATAGATTACCTCGATCGAGATTTTACTGAATTAAAACACACCGATATATTAACTCCTACTTATTCGAAGGGATCAATTCTATCTTGACTCATACATCAACTTCTCAAGTACTTGACTGTGCTCAGAAATCTTTCATCACTAAATTAAAAATTCAGATAGTCTGACATCAAAGCACAGTGAGTTGCTTGCAAGTCACTGTGGTGATCTCAGATCGGAGGGATACTTGTATCCATATCTTTCTGAGCTACCCTTGACAGCAGAGTGCTCAACAGTTGGTCACGTTTAGTGAGATGTACTCTACATCTCACTTGCATGTCATGCCAGTATCTCCACACTCCTTGGTTAAGAGAACAACCAATGTATATGGCACACAATGACCTATACTTGATATAGCTATCATCCTAATAATAGGATATCATTTTGTTGCCCAGCTATGCAACCCAAGAGGGGGGGGTGAATTGGGTTTCTAAAATTTTAAGCCCAACAGATAACTTATGAAGAACAAAAAATGGCTTTAAATCAATATTAATTACCTAAAGCAGTATTGCAAGGATATAATAAAGAAATAAGATAAAGTGATAAAGCACACCACAAACACAAGGATTTATAGTGGTTCGGTGCTAACCTTGCACCTACATCCACTCCCCAAGATCCCACTTGGAAATTTTAATCCACTATCCTTTGTATTCAACCCGAATACAAAACGTCGGAAACTCCGACACTAGCTATCCCAAGCTAGAATACAAGACGTCGGAAACTCCGACACTAGCTATCCCAAGCTAGATCACTTGTTTCCCGGGTACAAGTAAATCCAAAACACTCCGATTTCAGGTTCGGATCAACCTTTCCTTGTTTTGGAAATCCTCCAAAAACAAGAACAAAAACTCACAAAGAGTTAGAAAATTTAGAGCACAGATTAATACAATAACAGCTCCTTAAATGAGCAAATATAACAATAAAAGCTTTACTCAAATGAAGAACCCCTTTTTCAGATTTTCTCAAAGTGGATGAACGCTTGAATGCTTGAGAAGAGGTTGATTGTTGATTGAAGATCTCTTGAAAGCTTTGAACAATCTCTAGATCAAGGTTGAAACAATAGGCGTGAAGAATTCTCTCCTTGAAAGATCTTGCTTTTCTCTTTAACAATCTCTCTGCTATATTGTGGATCCTCTCTCTTTTTCTCTTTGGATTTTTCGTTGATCTCAGGCTTTTTCTTGCAAATTTCGGATCCTTTCTTCTATTCTTCTCTTCTTCTCTACTGTTTTGATTTCACGTTTGATCCGCTATTTAATCTGCAATTTCTTTCACCATTTAAAGCATTTTGTAGCATTAGAAGCAAAGAAAATAATTTAGGTAGATAAAGAGCCGTTAGAGGATTTTTAGGAAGCATAAATGGCAATTAAAATGGGCAAAAAAATAACCGTTGCTGACATTTTCCGTCGCAGGGGTCGACTCATGAGTCGACTCATGCTTCAGGGGTCGACTCATGAGTCGACCTCTGTTGCAAAAATCAGAGAATGCGTTTCTGGAAATTCTTGGCTCAAATTAGCAGGGGTCGACTCATGAGTCGACTCATGCCTTGTGGGTCGACTCATGAGTCGACTCACAGGTCATGCCAAGCCAGAAAACTAGCGTGCCAAGGAAATTTTTGCGTGCCAATTAGCTCACAGTGCCATGAGTTGACTCATGAGTCGACTCATGCACTTCAAACCTTCATAACTTCAAAAATATAAGTCCAAACACAATGAAATTTTCACCAATAGATTTCAAATCATTTGTTCTACCAAATGGTACTATCAAATCAGGATTTTAGTAAAATTACAATTTTGCCCTTGAAGAGCATAAGGACTTTTTCATTTTAAAATTATTTGTATCCCTTCAATCTGCTTTGTGATCATCAAAATCAATCTAGGAGCAACAATCTCCCCCTTTTTGATGATGACAAAATATTTGAACAAAAATACTTATGTTAATGCATTAATTTCAAAAGAATCCATTATAGGTGTATATGCTTGAAAAGAGTATGATTCTTTTGGCATGTAATATAAATGCAAAAATAGATTGTCCATTTTCTTAAAGATTTGAAAAGGGTATTAGATCATTTTGAGTTCAAGATATATCAGAGCAAGAGAAGATAAATAACTTTTTCTATGTATCAGAGTAAGAAAAATAATTATATCAGAAAAGATTTTACAATGTATCAGAGCAAGAAAATTTTATAATATATCAGAGAAAATTTCACACTGTATTAGAGCAAATGTCAGAGTAAATTTCTCATTGTATCAGAATAAATTTCAGAAAAATTTCACACTGTATTAGAGCAAATGTCAGAGTAAATTTCACATTGTATCAGAACAAATTTCAGAGAAAATTTCACACTGTATCAGAACAAATGTTATAATATATAAGAGAAACTTTCTCACACTTTATCGGATCAAATGTTATAATTTATCAGAGAAACCTTCACACTGTATCGGATTAAATTTTATCATGTATCAGAGCAAGTTAAAAGAAATTGTAGGATGTATCAGAGTAAAACAAATTTCTTAAAATGTATCAAGGTGAGTAAAATTTCAAAAGCAAGTTTGAATTTTGAAATATATCAGAGCATATAAAAAAAACTTATTTGCATTGTACTCATGATTTTGCTTTTGATGGATGACTTTTTGTTTAAGTTCTGTCTGATACCAAATTTTGATACCAAAATTTCTTAAAATTTTGTTTAATCTTTCAATTCTTGTTTTTGTCTAATTTCTCCAATATTTGTTTAATTTCTTCAATATTTGTTTTAATTTCTCCAATATTTGTTTTTGTTTAATTTCTCCAATATTTGTTTAATTTCTTCAATATTTGTTTTAATTTCTCCAATATTTTTTTAATTTCTCCAATCTTTGTTTTTGTTTAATTTCTCCCCTTTTTCTTTTTTTTGTTTAATTTCTCCCCTTTTTCTCATAATTTAGGATTTTGCTTTTTGTCTAATTTCAATTTTTGTTTTTTTTAATTTCTCCCCTTTTTGACATCATCAAACATAGTTAACTCTTTCTTTTCTTTTTCTGAAATATTCTTTAATTTCTTCTTCTTTAGAGTTTTTCACAGATGTTTGCTCCCCCTTAATATAGCAATTATCAACAGCAAACAACAACAAGGAGAAGACAATATTTCAACAAGAAGAAAATATATAACCAAAATATAATCATTACAAAGAGGTAGAAATATAGGTAAAAGATGATTCCATTAATATCATAATTTTTCAATACATAAAATTCAACCAGCTAAATGTCAATACATGGCCCCAAGGTATAGATCCTAGAACAAGATACTAACTCCTAGGACCTAGTAAAGATCAAGATAAGTCAATGATCGGAGTCATCAGAGATAGGGTGAGGAGATGATGGATCAGAAGTGCATCCTCTACCCGTCTGCCTCTGCCACGAGTAGGAGAGCGAGATGAACTGGGTGGCTGAGAACGCTGAGATGCTAGGAACTGAACAGAAAGGGTGAGTCTGATAGAATCAAGTACGTTCAGTGCTCTGGAAACAGATTGAAGTAGAGCAGTGAACTGGGTGGTAGCATGCTCACTCGATCCTCGGATCTCTTTCCTCAGTAGCTCATATCCACCTTCTAGTGCTCCTCTGAGCCTGCCAGCCTCTGCAGTGAGGTCTGTGACCTCAATAGTAGACTCCTGTGGCTGGGGATGGGCCAATGCAAGGACTTGCCCCTGCAAGTCAAGAACTCTGCCAGTAAGTCTCCAGACTGTATCCTCAAGCTGCTGTATCCTGACGGACTGATCTGAAATCATCTGAAATACAGTGGAGATGTGGGGAGTAATGGTCTGATCAGAAGAAGTAGCTCCAGGTACAAAAGAAGTACTACTCCACTGGCTAGACAGCAAAGAAGCCACACGCTGTGAAATATGCTCGATCTGATCGTCAGCCAGTCTGAACTCTGATGGAGGTGCTCTGCTCTCTGACTGATACACTGGTGTGGGCATCCTAGTAAACTCCGAAGGGCCAGCCTCTGTATCAGGAATGAACTGTGTATCTGGTGATGCTGCCCTGAAGTCATGTACAGGAGAAGATGGACCTTCTTCTTCTACTCTGCCTTCAGTTCTGTCTTCAGCTCTTTCCTCAGCTCTCTCCTCAGCTCTTTCTTCAGAGCCCTTGATCCAACCACCAACAGTCTTTGTAATTCCCATTCGGTGCAGGCTGTGTTGGTTGAAAGTGTCCACATGTGAGAGCTTGGTAGGTGTCTCCCTCTCACAGCTAACTCCAAACCTCCTAAAAACTCTAGTAAGGGCCATACCATAAGGCAAGTGTGCCTTGGATCTATTCAAAGTTTCTCTCATGGCCTCTATCATAAGTGCAGGGAGGTTTAAGGGGGTCTGAGTGATGATATGAAACATGACACATACATCTCTGCCAGATAGTAAGTCATGTCTACCACTCCTAGGAAAGAAGAGTTTTGTTACAATCTGATGCAGGACCCTCATCTCAATGGACAGTAGCTTTGCTTCCAATCTGTTTAAACTTCCTGAAAAAGCTTCTCCTAAGATAATTCTGATCCCTTCTTCTTTAATTGGGAGTTCCATATATGAGTATCCTTCACTAGGCAACTGAAGTATTTCTCCCAATATCCGAGAATCCAAGCATATGTCAATCCTTTTGACAGTTGAAGTCACTGACCCGTTTCCATAATTTAGGTTCTGGTAGAACTCTCTGACTAGATCAACATAGGTGACTTCCTTAAGAGAGCAATAAAGTTCCCATCCTTGATT
The DNA here is from genome assembly GCF_000442705.2 of Elaeis guineensis. Lineage (NCBI taxonomy): Eukaryota > Viridiplantae > Streptophyta > Magnoliopsida > Arecales > Arecaceae > Elaeis > Elaeis guineensis. Next base: position 34,434,050 of record NC_025999.2, on the reverse strand, counting down.
TTTGATCTTGGTAGCAAAAGTAAAGCCTTCTTTCTCAAAGAACCGAAAATCTATATTTTTCCCGGTTTCTACTTTTCTATCAGAAAGAGGATTTACACTGGGGCTTATGGAGGATTGAGAGGGACCTTGAGCAGGTACTGAAACTGGATCGGGAACACTGGAAGACTGAGCATGCCTTTTCTTTCGGACAATTTCCTCAGGCTCTCGGATTGATTTTCTTCTTTGGGGAAGTTTCATCTTTGGAGCCATATCCAAAAAGTAGCAGACAAGAAGACTTGAATTCAGAGGAGGAGGGATCACAAAAGAGTAAAGAAGAATTTTGGTGGAGAAAAGAAGTGAATTTTGAATGAACGGTGAAGTTCTAGGGCACGTTCCACCTGCGCCAATCACTGCGAGAAAGCACAGAAAAATCCTTTTCAAGGAGGCAATTTTTGGTGGAGAGGAGGGAGAATTGCCTCAGAATTGATCCTTGGATTTGGAGCAAGAAGAGTTGGAGAAGACGGCTTTTGGAAGAAGAACGATGGGAAGATGAGTCATCTCACAAACAGTAACCCTTATAAAAACAATGAACCCGTTGAAAGTTGGTGGGATTTACAAGTTTGCCATTGAGTCGACGCATGGGGGTCGACTCATGAAGTTCAGAAAATCAGAAAAAATGCAAATAAATTCCAAAAAAATTCGAAATTTTGGGAGTAGAAATTTTGCTCAAAGATAAGTTTTTAGAGTGATAAATCTGAGCTTTTGGGACCAGGATAGATGTTGAAAATTGATCTCTAAGAGTTTTTGACATCTATTCTTTGGAAATTGAGAAATTTCAGACAAATGGATCTAGAACTCCTAGATTTTTCCTAATTTCACAGAATCTATCCTCACTAAGGGCCTTTGTAAAGATATCGGCTAATTGATTTTCAGTGCAAACATATTCAAGAATTATATTTTTTTTTGAATATGTTCTCTTATGAAATGATGTCTTATTTCAATATGTTTAGATCTTGAGTGTTGTATTGGATTTTTAGATAGATTTATGGCACTTGTATTATCATATTTTATTGGTGTTTCATTAAGTTTGATTCCAAAATCTTCGAGTTGTTGCTTAATCCATAAGATTTGAGCACAACAACTTTCGGCTGCAATGTATTCGGCCTCAGCCGTAGACAGTGCCACCGAATTTTGTTTCTTGCTAAACCATGAGATTAGGTTTACTCCAAGAAATTGGCAAGTTCCACTTGTGCTTTTTCTATCTAATTTACATCCAGCAAAATCAGCATCAGAATATCCTAACAAATTAATTTGTGAGTCCTTAGAGTACCATAACCCTATAGTTTGTGTACCATTTAAGTATCTAAGGATTCTTTTAACAGCATTCAAATGAGATTCCTTAGGATTAGATTGATATCTTGCACATAAGCAAACACTAAACATGATATCAGGCCTACTTGCAGTTAAATACAATAATGAGCCAATTATACCTCTGTAGTATTTTAAGTCTACGCTTTTACCTTCATCATCCTTGTCAAGCTTACTTGAGGGACTCATTGGTGTGCCAATTGGTTTGCAGTTCTCCATTCCAAATCTTTTGAGTAGTTCCTTGGTGTACTTGCTTTGGGTGATGGAGATTCCCTCTTTTGATTGTTTAATTTGGAGTCCGAGAAAGAAGGTGAGTTCTCCCATCATGCTCATCTCGAACTCTCCCTGCATAAGCTTAGCAAAGTCTTGACAAAGGGATTCATTAGTAGACCCAAAAATTATGTCATCAACATAAATTTGTATAATTAGCATATCATTTTGGTTTCTTTTAATAAATAGGGTTGTATCTACATTGCCTCTTGAGAAATCATTATTTAGTAGAAATTTGCTTAGCCTTTCATACCATGCTCTAGGTGCTTGTTTTAGACCATATAAAGCTTTATTTAATCTAAAGACATGATTGGGAAAAGCATGATTTTCAAATCCAGGGGGTTGTTCTACATATACTTCTTCAGAAATATATCCATTTAAAAATGCACTTTTAACATCCATTTGAAATAGTTTGAATTTCATAAAGCAAGCATAAGCAAGTAGAAGTCTAATGGCTTCTAATCTAGCAACAGGTGCAAAGGTTTCATCAAAATCAATTCCTTCTTCTTGATTATATCCCTTAGCAACCAGTCTTGCTTTATTTCTAATTACATTTCCATGCTCATCTAACTTGTTTCTAAAGACCCATTTTGTTCCAATTATTGAATAATTTTAGGTCTTGATACTAAGGTCCAAACATTATTTCTTTCAAATTGATTAAGTTCCTCTTGCATAGCATTAATCCAGTTATGATCATTTTCAGCCTCTTCAAAAGTTTTAGGTTCAAGTTGAGATACAAAAGCACAATGATTAAGTACATCTCTAAGTGAAGAACGTATTTTTACCCCATGCATAGGGTCACCAATAATTAACTCCTTAGGGTGGTTGTGAACATACCTCCATTCCTTGGATAAGTCATTTGTACCTTGAGGTTGTTCTTGAATTTCTTCACCTTTCTCATTTTGTTTGACTTCTTGATCCTTGTCTTCTGGAGTTGCTGAGTCTTTCAAAGTGATCTCCTTCATACCTTCTATTAGTGGATCTGCATCATCAACACCCTCATTCTTCCTTGAAGGAAGATCGTTAGATTCATCAAAGACAACATGTATGGACTCCTCAACTACTAAAGTTCTTTTGTTGAACACTCTAAATGCTTTACTAGTGGAGGAGTAACCTAGAAGGATTGCTTCATCTGATTTTGCATCAAATTTACCAAGTTTTTCTTTGCCATTATTTAATACAAAACATCGGCAACCAAAAACATGAAAATATGCAATATTTGGTTTTCTTCCTTTCCAAAGTTTATAGGGGTTTTCTTTAAAAATTGTCTAATTAAAGCACGATTTAAAATATAACATGCTGTGTTAATAGCTTTCGCCCAAAAATATCTTGGAAGGTTGCTTTCACAAAGCATGGTACGGGCCATTTCTTCTAAGGTTCTATTTTTCTTTCAACTACCCCATTTTGTTGAGGTGTCCTAGGAGCAGAGAAGTTATGGCCAATTCCATTTTTATCACAAAAATTTTCAAAGTCTTGATTTTCAAATTCTGTTCCATGATCACTTCTAATATTTTGAATTGAAAACCCTTTTTCATTAGTGACTTTTCGATGAAATTTAGTGAAAATTTGAAAAGTTTCATTTTTGTGAGCTAAAAAGAAAACCCAAGTAAAACGAGAGTAATCATCAATTATTACAAATCCATATCGTTTTCCTCCTAGACTAGTGGTTCTAGTTGGTCCAAATAAATCCATATGTAAGAGCTCTAAAGGTCTAGAAGTTGAAATAGTATTTTTGGATTTAAATGAAACTCTAGTTTGTTTGCCTAATTGGCATGCATCACAAATTCTATCCTTTTCAAAATTCAGTTTTGGCAAACTGAGAACTAAATCCTTTTTAATTAATTTTGAAAGAGAATGCATGCTAATATGTGCAAGTCTACGATGCCACAGCCAACTAGTCTCATTTATTTTAGCACTTAAGGAAACTAGGCATTGCATGTCTAATTTAGTTAAATCATTCAAGTCTACCATATAAACATTGCCATGCCTATGTCCTATAAATTTAATGCCATCGTTAATAGGACTTGTCACAATGCAAACAGATGATTCAAAACTTACTTTATACCCTTTATCACAGAATTGACTAATGCTAAGTAAGTTATGCTTTAAACCTTTAACTAGTAAAACATTCTCAATGTATTTGGAGGGAGTGATACCAATGTTACCTATCCCGATGATCTTTCCTTTACCATTGTCTCCAAAGGTGACCATCCCTCCATCCTTAGCATCAAGCGTGATGAATTGTGATTCATCACCAGTCATGTGTCTCGAGCATCCGCTGTCAAGATACCATTTTCTGTTTCCTTCTTGGGATGCTAGACACACCTGCAAGCACAGATCAAGTTTCTGTCTTAGGTACCCAAGCTTTCTTGGGTCCTTTCAGGTTAGTCAGAATGGTTCCTTTTGGAACCCATATTTTCTTTGTGTTTGCATATTTGTTAATAAGACATGTGTATGATTTATTCCTATTCTTCCACATTTAAAACAAGTAATATTTGTAGACTTTTTGCTTGAATAATTTGCATAAATATCCTTCAGAAATTTTTATTTCTTCAGGGGTTTATAACCAAGTCCAGCCTTATCATATATAGCTTTCTGATTATCAAGGATCATATTTAGCTTGTTTGAACTTAAGGTGAACTTATCTACTATAGATTTCAGCTTGTTCATTTCATCCTTTAGTTTTGATTTTCTTGAATCAAGGTGAATTTTTCAATTGAAAGATTTTCAGCTTGTTTCACTAAGGACTGATTTTTCAATTTCAGCTCTTTGTTTTTCTTTCCTAGTTTCTTTAATTCATCAATTGAATCATAGAATGCTTCATGCAATTCTTCAAAAGTAAATTCACTAGTGGATTCAGAAGTTACCTCATTTTCATGTGCCATCAGGCACAGATTGGCTTGTTCTGTTGAGGTTTCCTCGTCGGAGCTTGAGTCATCACTCGCACTCCAGGTCGCCATCATTGCCTTCTTTTTGAACTTCTTTGGACCTTTCTTCAATTGTGGACATTCGGATCTGAAATGTCCTGGCTTCTTGCACTCGTAGCATATAGGGGTTTGATCTTTCTCCTTTTCTTTGCTTTGATCCCCTTTTGTGAATTTCTTTCTCATCCCCTGTTTTCTTTTTCTTAGAAACTTCTTAAATTTTCGGGTGATGAGAGCCATCTCTTCATCCTGATCTTCATCTTCAGAGTCATCCGTTTCATAATCAGGCGAAGTTGTGGATTTGAGGGCAATGGTTCTTTTCTTTTTGACTTCATCCTCTTGATGTTGCTTCATGCTAAGTTCATGAGTCATCAAGGATCCAAAAGCTCTTCTAGAGGTAGAGTGTTCAAGTCCTTTGCTTCTTGGATGGCAGTCACCTTGGCTTCCCAAGTTCTTGGCAGTGACCTGAGAATCTTCCTTACAAGTTCACTATTAGTATAAGATTTGCAAGACTCTTTAAACCATTGATTATATCAGTAAAACGAGTAAACATAGCAGTTATGGACTCATCATGCTCTATTTTGAACAATTCATATTTATGTACAAGCATGTTTATTTTAGACTCTTTTACTTGATTTGTTCCCTCATGGGTGACTTCTAACCTATTCCATATTTCTTTAGCAGATGCACAAGTAGAAATGCGATTAAATTCACTAGCATCTAGTGCACAATAAAGAACATTCATGGCTTTGGCATTTAATTGTGCCAATTTCTTGTCAACCTTATCCCATTCTTTCTCGATTTGGTTGACTCCTCACCATCTATAATCTTGGTGGGTGTGTGAGGACCATTCACTATGATACTCCACATATCATAGTCGAGTGCTTGTATGAAAATCTTCATCCGAGCTTTCCAATAGGTGTAATTAGACCCATTGAAAAGTGGAGGTCGGTTTGTTGATTGCCCCTCGGCTAGAGAAGTTCCAACATGGGTTGCCATAGATCTTTGGCTCTTTGATTGTTAGATCAAAGAAGGGCTAGAGCACCGGCTCTGATACCACTTGTTGCCTAGCTATGCAACCCAAGAGGGGGGGGGTGAATTGGGTTTCTAAAAATTTTAAGCCCAACAAATAACTTATGAAGAACAAAACAATGGCTTTAAATCAATATTAATTACCTAAAGCAGTATTGCAAGGATATAATAAAGAAATAAGATAAAGCGATAAAGCACACCACAAACACAAGGATTTATAGTGGTTCGGTGCTAACCTTGCACCTACATCCACTCCCCAAGATCCCACTTGGGAATTTTAATCCACTATCCTTTGTATTCAACCCGAATACAAAACGTCGGAAACTCCGACACTAGCTATCCCAAGCTAGAATACAAGACGTCGGAAACTCTAACACTAGCTATCCCAAGCTAGATCACTTGTTTCCCGGTACAAGTAAACCCAAAATACTCCGATTTCAGGTTCGGATCAACCTTTCCTTGTTTTGGAAATCCTCCAAAAACAAGAACAAAAACTCACAAAGAGTTAGAAAATTTAGAGCACAGATTAATACAATAACAGCTCCTTAAATGAGCAAATATAACAATAAAAGCTTTACTCAAATGAAGAACCCCTTTTTCAGATTTTCTCAAAGTGGATGAACGCTTGAATGCTTGAGAAGAGGTTGATTGTTGATTGAAGATCTCTTGAAAGCTTTGAACAATCTCTAGATCAAGGTTGAAACAATAGGCGTGAAGAATTCTCTCCTTGAAAGATCTTGCTTTTCTCTTTAACAATCTCTCTGCTATATTGTGGATCCTCTCTCTTTTTCTCTTTGGATTTTTCGTTAATCTCAGGCTTTTTCTTACAAATTTCGGATCCTTTCTTCTATTCTTCTCTTCTTCTCTACTTTTTGATTTCACGTTTGATCCGCTATTTAATCTGCAATTTCTTTCACCATTTAAAGCATTTTGTAGCATTAGAAGCAAGAGAAAACAATTTAGGTAGATAAAGAGCCGTTAGAGGATTTTTAGGAAGCATAAATGGCAATTAAAACGGGCAAAAAAATAGCCGTTGCTGACATTTCCCGTCGCAGGGGTCGACTCATGAGTCGACTCATGCTTCAGGGGTCGACTCATGAGTCGACCTCTATTGCAAAAACCAGAGAATGCGTTTCTAGAAATTCTTGGCTCAAATTAGCAGGGGTCGACTCATGAGTCGACTCATGCCTTATGGGTCGACTCATGAGTCGACTCACAGGTCGTGCCAAGCCAGAAAACTAGCGTGCCAAGGAGAATTTTTGCGTGCCAATTAGCTCACAGTGCCATGAGTTGACTCATGAGTCGACTCATGCACTTCAAACCTTCATAACTTCAAAAATATAAGTCCAAACACAATGAAATTTTTACCAATAGATTTCAAATCATTTGTTCTACCAAATGGTACTATCAAATCAGGATTTTAGTAAAATTATGATTTTGCCCTTGAAGAGCATAAGGACTTTTTCATTTTAAAATTATTTGTATCCCTTCAATCTGCTTTGTGATCATCAAAATCAATCTAGGAGCAACACATTTGGTCATGAATTTAAGGTTTAAGGACTAAATGATATATCCTCCTATATCGAATCAAATAGTCTTAAGGACTTCATCACATAACAGGAGTTTAAAATAAGATATACATAGTGATGAAAAAATCAAATAATATTTATTAATTTAGTAATTTATATATAATTATAATAATAAGCTCAACCATCAACAGACTGACGATTGACTTTAGAACATAATTTTCAATAGTAGCATCATAGATAGAAAAACTATAGGATGTTATCATATAAGTACTTTGTCCAGCAACCATTTGTTGATTTCTTTTCATAGGCTTGTTCTAATTAAGGGAAGCTAGATATAGAGAATAATTTCTCTTTTAATGCCCCAGCTTCTTGTAAAAGAAATATTTTGTCTGACTCTGGTTTGCCTTAGACTAGTTAGTCCGATTGGACTAGGAAGCCCTAGCACGATACCACTGCACCATACTTGTTCTTTCCTCTCTTAGAGGATCGATGCCCTATTGAGGATAAATCCTCAAGTATGCCAAAAGACTTATTCAATATTTGAAGCATTTTTTTTAGCAAAGCATCATCAAATTTACAACTAAATTCGTCACTCATAGCAGCTCTCATTATGCAATGTAAAGTCGTACAGTCATTGAGCCACTTCTGATAAGTGTCTCTAGCTGTCGCATCTACATCAAGAGCTGGTACTTCATATGCTGGATCTGTAATCACATATAGGATCTATTCGTGCTCAAGAACTATTCTCAACTTTCGATATCAATTATCAAAATTTGATCCTATAAGCTTGTCACTATCCAATAGTGAGAAGAGTGACAAATTACTAGTCATCACTGAAAGAAAAATAAAAGATCTATTAGTATATGAATTATTTAATCCTAAAGACTTGGACTTTAGTCTAAATGTCCTTCCACTATTTTATACAAATTGATAGCTTCTATCTCCAATTCAAAAAATTATCTTAATTCTTTAGCAGGTACTAGAATCCACATAGACTACACACAAGCACAACTATGATCGGCCAACCCATATACATCTATGGGTAGGTTCTTAATCAATTATTTCTCCAAACAACTTCTAGTAACTAATTTTGCCTCAAATTTCAATTCAGTAGGCTAGGGACTCCACTGTAAGTCTTGATTAGGTCCAACCATTAACATGACCATACTCAGCCCATCTAACTAACAAATGATTGGGTCCGACTATGGTCGGCCAACCTGACCACCCATCAAAGAGACACGACTAAGTTATCATATAATGAATGATAATTTCAATATCCAAATAAACACCAGGCCTATGGGTCTGCAATACTTACCTAGACTATGGGACCCATTATCATCCACCTTAATTGGAGGCTATGATCTAGTTATCTCCATAACTAGCTCATTTTAAGGACCTAATAATTTAAAAAATTTATTAATATATTTAAAAAAAAAAAGAGATCAACCAACAGTCAAAAGTCCTCCTACTGACTTCACAAAGTCATTGAATTGGACTAAAGATGAGCTAGTCGAAGGCACCTAAATCAGTCGAACTGATTTAATGATTTGAGAATAAGAGAAGAGATCGACTTGCAAGTTATAATTTCTCCCATTGACTGTTGAAAATTATATCCCAAATCAATCGTTAGTCTGATGATGGTTGTGCTAAATAAATTATTCAATAATAAAAGTTATTTAATATTTTTTATCATAAATATCTATATCTTTAATATGAACTCCTGTGTTGTGATGAAATCTTTAGGACTAATTTAAATAGAGAAAATAGTCCTTAAACTTGTTCGTGACCAAATGATATGTTATTACTAGGACGATAATGATATCAAGTGTAGGTCATTGTATGCCATATGGATTGATTGTCCTTTGAATCAAAGAGTGTAGAGACACTGATATGACATATAGTAGAGTATAAGAGTACATTCGTACTGAATGTGATCAACTGCGGAGCACTCTGCTGTCAAAAGTAGCTCACGAAGGGTATGGGTATAAATATCTCTTTGACGTGAAATCATCATGGTGACTTGCAAGTAACTCACTGTACTTTAGTATCGGACCATCTGAATTTCTAATTCAGTGATGAAAAATTTTTAGGTACAGTCAAGTACTTGTCAAGTTAGTGCATGAGTCAAGATGAGATTGACCCCTCTAAATAAGTAAGAGTTAATGCCGCAGTGTATTTCAATTTAATAAAATCTTGATCAGGATAATCCATATAATGAATTTAAAAAATTAAAATATAATATATTGACTATTCTAGGGTTGATAGTTAAACCTTGATCACCTTGAGCATTAGGGTCAAAGAGATGAATTATACGATAACCATATGTCAGTAGATTCTTGAATGTTGCTTTATGATCATTCGGTCTATCTAAATATCGGATCTCATTGTTAGATTGTTATATCAATAAGTTTGAAAAATTATTTCTGTGCTATCGGTTTAGGTGCGAACCTATGGGGTGACACTCAAAAGAAATTACTGACTGATCACATGGCTGATCAATGATTGAGAATCATTCTAAGGTTTAATCATCAATTCTATTAATTGTTAGCCTTATGTAAAAGTTACAATCTATTATAGGAGGATTAATTAGTAATTAAATTACTGATTAGCTCAATTTGATTTAGTAATGTAAATTGGTTCAAAACTAATTGAATTGGATTCAATTTAGTTTGACCCAATTAGGTTATGAGATGACCTAATTGTCTAAGATAAATTATTTTTGATTTGATCAAAAATTAAACTTAATTAAATTTTAATTTGATTAGAATTTAATCATATTTGAGTTCTACTTGGATTGGATTTAGATTGATCTAATTGGTTTAACCAAATTTAGTTAGGTTAAAGACTTAATTGGATAATCTTTAAAGAGTCCAAATCAACTTGGACTCTTCCTCACCTTAGCCAACCACCCATGAAATGCCGCCGACCTTTTCCAACGTTAATTTCAAATTGGTGTGATGGATCTCCACCCTAAGAATCCTTGTCACCCACTCTTGATAGGGATCAAGAGTTTGGATCAATTGGTTGATCCAATCGAATTCAAATTTGATTTGAATTTAAGTGAGGATAAGAAATTTGTTCCCATCCAAACACCTCCACGCCTCATCTATATAAACCCCTAATTTTTGTGGGACAACAATCAGAATATAGAGATCATTGAGGCCAGAATTTTGGGGTATGAGGTCTTGGGTTGGGCAGCAATCATTAGCATGAGAGCATAGAGGAGAACTTCCTCTTGGGTGAGCATCCTAGAAAACTATTCTAGAGTTTTGGAAGAGGAAATATCTAAGAGAGAAAGAGTTTTTCTCTCCTTCTTCCTGCACCACACATTACTCCTAATCCTTCTTCAGATTTGGAGGAGTCTGGCACATCAGAAAATGAAAGATAGATCAGCCATCCAAAAGTCGTTACACAAGCTAGCCCTCCCGAGACGACGGATCAGCACAGGACTTCGAGTGGATCACCTATAGAGATCGTGTTGGAATTCGTATGTAGGGGCATGCATGTGTATTTTAAAATTTTATTTTCTAAATACCACAGTAGAAGAGAAGATTAAAACACCTTTTAATCCATATGATGTATGTATAAAACACAAACCATAAGGATCTACTTCATATGCTGAAATTGTACATATGCTGAAATTTAACATGTGATCAAATTACATACTTGTTTTACCATTCTTTTCTTTAAATCTAGATTTGAAAGAAAAGAGGCTCTCTCTTAGCCATACAAATGTCTGACCTCTATGGGTATCTACTCGGGATCAGCCTAGAACAGTCCTCTTCAAGTTAAATTTTCTTCTCTAAAAAAATTCAGCCTACTGAATCTGAACGAAGTCTGGATCGCGATCAACTCTTGATCTCTTTTCTTGATCTTCTTCTTCTCCTCTTCTCTTACCTTTCTATCCTTGCTTGTGCTGCTACCATGCACTAAGAACCAACACCAAGTGGATGCCCAACAGCCTTGGGCATGGAGAAGAAGGGACGCCCCAAAGGGAGAACGTGTGGGACGCCAAGGGGAGGAGAAGGGGAGGAGAAGAGAGGGCATGGGGGGTCTCCAAAGGTGGCATGGGGTTGCTGGTTTTATGCTCTAGGAACTTAGGGGAGATCCCTTTAAATAGGTAAAAGTATTGAATCCTATTCAATCTCATAATACAAGTCCTACTTACATTAGGTTTTCTAATAACTTAAGTTATTCAACTTCCATTAGAAATCTTATTAGGCACCAACTCTTAGAGCCCTTGCACCCACATAAACACAATCTAAAGTGCACCCAAGGGATACCTCATATAAGATCAAAAAGCCCTCTAATCATGGGACACACCCAACTTGATCAAATCAAGGTGGCACCCAAAAATAACTATTAAGAAAATTAATTACGGACTTGCCCCTTAATTCATTTAATCCAAAATATTAGACACCCAATAATTGGAATCCAATGGATCTAATTTATTTAGATTATTAGCAGATAATTAAGTTTGAATTATCTTATCAAATAAAAAATCCAAACATAAAAAGAAAATTAGATCCAACCATGTGCTAGCAAGGTTACCTTGAACCCAATCAGATTTCTCTAAACTCAATGACACTTCATAAGCTCAATTACTTATTTCAGACCTAATCTCTTTGTTGTGTGACCCCATAGGTTCAATTCTATCTGGTAGTGAGATATATAATGATCTTTATCAAAGTATCATTGAAATTTTTTCAATAGATCGGAACAATTCCACTCTAACTCATCAAGGATTGTCGATCCAGAACAATCCTAGTAAGCTCTCACAATCCATCAGTGACAACTAGCAGTATGTAGTAGCAATCTAGTAGAATCGAAATAAACCTCAAGATGTAATTAACGTGTGATTCAGTCCCTTTATGATGAGTCCCGACTAGATAGTAAGTCATGAATAAATCATCCAACCTCAACATCAATCATATGATAGATTTGATCAGCTCAAGTCCAATTGTGATTTCTATGAAAACTCCTTTCCATCAATCACACTACTGTGACCATAGATTCTCAGACTTAGTTTCTCAAATCTCATAAGACTTCTTCTCTCTATCAAGGTCGATAGATCCCATTTTGATGCACACCCTACTTCTACAGTGGATCAATTGTGGCTAGCATCCACTACAAGGGCTCATTGAGACCCATATTTATGTGTCAATCAAACTCCAGTATCTTCACTACAAGCAGTAGTACCATCTCATATTAAAAGATCAATCGCATGACTATAGCATCGAGACAATCACTAATGATTGAATAGAAATCTAAGTGATCTCTTGTATGGTCATGTTCAGTGTTGGTGCAAAAATCTGCTTGCGCCGGAGAAGCTGGAGTCGAGGGAGTCCGGTCGTCGCGGGACCTACAAAGGAAGTCTAAACTGGAGGTGGGGTTGCTCCGGCAAGACCCTCTGGTTTAGACTTCCTTTGCAGGTCCCGCGACGACCGCGACTCCCTCGACTCCAGCTTCTCCGGCGCAAGTGGATTTTTGCACCAACAGGATTGGCGCTAGAGGAAGGGCTGTGTCTTCGCAGTACCCTTGTTCTTAAAGGAGCGCTCAATGGAGCCACCTCCGATCGTCTCCTCCGCACCCACTCCTTCTTTCCCCCATTGGATCCTCGCCCGATGACCTCTCGCGAAGCATCTGCATAGCTACCCACGGCCTCCGCAGCCATGTCCCGGACCCCGATCTCGCCTTTGGTTTCCCAGGCCCCGCATCCTCCGGCTATGGTCGCCAGCATGGAGTGGCCGGACGATCGGCCTCCGACGGATTCCGCCAACACCATCTCGGGAGGATCCCGCAGGAAACGACCAACATACCGCTGTATCCCCCAAGCGACAAAAGACTGAAGAGCCCATAACTTTTACCGAAGAAGACACTCAGGGAGTCCAATTCCCTCATAACGATGCGATCGTAGTTTCTTGAATATAGCAAATTACGACGTCCGCCGCATTCTTGTGACAATGGAAGTTTGGCCGACATCTTGTTCTACGATGCTTTCTCAAGAATGTCCACTCTTGACGGTCATCTGAGGCCGATTAGCTCCCCCTTGGTAGGGTTTACCGACGACGCCGTTCCGACGGAAGGAATAATAACTTTGACTGTGGCTGCAGGTCAATATCCAAGGCAATCCAGGGCTCTGGTGAATTTCTTGGTGGTGAAGGCACCATCCGCCTATAATGCAATCCTCGGCCGACCTGGCCTCAATGCTCTCTGAGCCGTCGTATCGACCTACCATTTGAAGTTGAAGTTCCCCACCAACCAGGGGACCGGAGAGGTCCGGGGAGACCAAGCCCTGGCCAGACACTGCTACAATATAGCCTTGCAAAGAGGTGATCAATCTGACTCCTGCCCCGTCGATGGACTGGATGCTCGCGATGACCTCATCGAAGAGAGGGGTGCCCCCATCGAAGATCTGGTACCAATCCCTTTGAACGACGGGAACGTGGAGCATGTAGCAATGATCAGCTCCAACCTAGGGGAGGAGGTGCGGGCGCGTCTCATTGATTTTCTACAAAAGAATGCGGACGTTTTCGCTTGGGTTCCAGCAGACATACCGGAGATTGACACGAAGTCATGGAGCATCATCTGGCCGTCGATCTAAAACATCGACCGACAAAGAGAAAATCCGAAGTCATGCTCCGGAGAGGCAGAAGGCGATAGCCGAGGAAGTGGATAAGCTCTTAAGGCCGGATTCATTAAGGAAGTCAATTATCCTGATTGGATTTCTAACGTTGTCCTGGTCAAAAAGGCAAACGGCAAGTGGAGGATGTGCATAGACTTCAAAAAGCTGAATAAAGCCTATCCGAAGGATAGCTACCCACTTCCCAGAATCGATCAACTGGTGGACGCGACCTCGGGCCATGAGCTCCTCACCTTCATGGATGCGTTCTCCGGCTATAATCAAATTAGAATGGCGTCGGAAGATGAAGAAAAGACAGCTTTCATCACTAATCGTGGCCTTTACTGTTACAGGGTCATGCCTTTCGCCTCAAGAATGCGGGCGCGACCTATCAACGGTTGGTGAACAAAATCTTCAAAAGCAGATCGACCGTAACATGGAGGTCTACGTGGACGACATGCTCGTAAAAAGCAAATCTTCCAGAGATCATGTCACCGACCTCGAGGAGACCTTGACGCTCTCCGAAAATATAGAATGAAGCTGAACCCAACTAAATGCACTTTCGGCATAACCTCAGGAAAGTTCCTGGGCTTCATGGTATCAGGGTGCAGAATCGAGGCCAATCCAGAAAAAATTCGTGCCATCCAGGAGATGGCCGCCCCAAAGTCGATAAAAGAGGTTCAGCGCCTTACAGGGAGGGTAGCAGCCCTGAATCGCTTCGTCGCAAGGTCGGCCGAACGGTGCTTACCCTTCTTTCAAACCCTCAAGCAGCCGAAGAACTTCTGTTGGACCTCTGAGTCCAGCAGCGTTTGAAGAACTAAGGAGCTACCTCGGCTCACCCCTGCTGTTGGCAAAGCCGGAGCCTGGGGAGGAACTATTTTATACCTGACAGTCTCTCCCATGGCTCTCGCGGCTGTCCTTGTCGAAGAAGAAGCGAAAGTCCAATGACCGATCTACTACGTTAGTCGCGCGTTGAGAGACGCTGAGACCAGGTATACCAAATTAGAAAAACTGACTTACGCCTTGTTGATTGCAGCCCGGAGGCTACGACCCTACTTTCAAGGGCACACCGTGACGCTACTCACCAACCAACCAATCAAGGCGGTTTTGCTCCGGGCGGACACCTCCGGGAGGATGGCGAAATGGGCGATCGAGCTCACAGAATTCGACATCCACTATCGACCCAGGCCAGCAGTAAAGGCCCAAATACTGGCAGATTTCATAGTAGAGTGTACCATTCCAGAGGAGGCTGAACCTGAACAAAGCGAAGTTGACAACCTGAAGTCCCAACCGAACTCCCCCGAAGAAGAGGCCGATCCCGCTAATCGCTTTTGGGCCCTCTATGTGGATGGATCTTCCAACATGTCGGGAGCAGGTGCGGGCCTGATCTTGGTCAGTCCAGAGGGAGTCATCGCGGAATACGCTCTGCATTTTGAGTTCCCCACAACAAACAATGGAGCGGAATACGAAGCTCTGATCGCAGGACTAAGGATCGCCAGAGAGCTGGGAATAAGTCAGCTCCGGGTGCACAGTGACTCTCAGCTGGTGGTGGGGCAGGTCAGCGAGAGTTACGAAGCGCGGGAGGACAGTATGGCCAAATACCTTGAGAAGGTAAAGGAGCTCACCCCCGCCTTTAGCAGCTTCAACATTAGACAGATCCCAAGGTTGGAAAATACCAGGGCCGACCTTCTCTCCAAGCTGGCGACGTCGGCTCCGGTCGAATTGCCCAAAGGCATCCTCTTTGAAGTTCTAAAACACCCGAGTACAGAAGAATTGCGGCCCGTGATGGAGATTGACCACGAGCCCAGCTGGGTCGACCCACTGATAATCTATCTCAGAGATGGAGTTCTCCCCCAGGATGCGAAGGAAGCTCGAAAGCTCCGAAATCAAGCCTCCCGGTACATCCTTTATGAGGGCAAATTGTACAAGAGATCATACTCCTTGCCCCTCTTGAAATGTCTCCGGCCCTCGGAAGCTGACTACGCCTTGTAGGAAGTACATGAAGGAATTTACGGAAACCATTTGGGGGCTAGATCTTTATCCCACAAGTTGCTCCGCCAAAGATATTACTGGCCAACGATGCATCATGATTCGATTGAATATGTCAAAAAGTGTGATCGATGCCAGAGATACGCCAACATCCAGAGACAGCCCGCCACCGAGCTCACACCCTTGAGTGCCCCATGGCCTTTTGCACAATGGGGGATGGACATACTTGGCCCCTTCCCCATGACGTCTGGGCAAAGGAAGTTCCTCCTTGTAGCGATCGACTACTTCACCAAATGGGTTGAAGCCGAACCACTAGCGAAAATCACAGAAGCAAAAGTGCAAGATTTCGTCTGGAAGTCGATCATGTGTAGGTTCGGTCTGCCTAGAACCCTAATCACTGATAATAGACAGTAATTTGCGGGAGCAAAATTCACCGAATTCTATGAAGATCTAAACATCTCCCACAACTTCACATCAGTAGCCCTTTTGCAGGGGATTAAAACAAGGCTTGAAAAAGCGAAGGAAACTTGGGTGGATGAACTTTATCATGTGTTGTGGGCGTATCGAACTACCCAGAGGCTACCTACGGGGGAGACCCCTTTTGCTTTAGCCTTCGGTGCGGAAGCCGTCATCCCGATCGAGCTTAAACTCCCATCGGCACGAGTCGTGGCATTCGACGAACATCAAAATTTGCAAAGTCTTAGAGCTAACCTCGACCTGCTGGAAGAAAGACGGGAGATAGCTCAGGTTCGAATGGCAGCCTACAGACAGAAAGTCGCTCGATATTACAATACCCGGGTCAAGAACAAAGCCTTTAGAGTGGGAGATCTAGTGCTTCGACGAGCCACTGTCTCGCAACCTCAGGACCGAGAAAAACTCACCCCAAATTGGGAAGGACCGTATGAAGTCAAAGAAGTAGTCCGGTCCTGAACTTATTATCTTAAGGAACTTGGAGGAGCCGACCTCCCGCGACCGTGGAGCTCGAAAAACTTATGGATGTACTACCAGTAAATTGAAAATTACATACCTATATGTCTTTGGACAATCCAAACAAACTGTATCAAAAACGAAAGGGAAACCTCATCCCGACAAAGTCGAAGGCCCGGTTCCATTTAGACCGGATGGGGGGAGAGGCCCTGCAACGCCCATATGCGCCCCCACAGCCCTGTTAGGGACAGGAGGAGAACCTCGCCCTAACTTGAGCAAAGTCGAAGGTCTGATTCTATTTAGATCGGATGGGGAGAGAGGCCCTGCAACGCCCATATGCGCCCCCACAGCCCTGTTAGGGACAGGAGGAGAACCTCGTCCTAACTTGAGCAAAGTTGAAGGCCCGGTTCCATTTAGACCGGATGGGGGGAGAGGCCCTGCAACGTCCATATGCGCCCCCACAGCCTTGTTAGGGACAGGAGGAGAACCTCGCCCTAACTTGAGCAAAGTTGAAGGCCCGGTTCCATTTAGATCGGATGGGGGGAGAGGCCCTACAACGTCCATATGCACCCCCACAGCCCTGTTAGGGACAGGAGGAGAACCTCACCCTAACTTGAGCAAAGTTGAAGGTCCGATTTCATTTAGATCGGATGGGGGGAGAGGCCTGCAACGCCCATACATGCCCCCACAGCCCTGCTAAGGACAGGAGGAGAACCTCACCCTGGATTGAGTAGAGTCGAAGGCCCGGACTCCTACGGGAGTCGAGCTCCGTCCGCAACCTATACCGCAAGGAGGCCCTCGTCCGGACTCCTACGGAGCCGAGCTCCGTCACCAACTTCAATCGGTGGTAAGTTCAGCCCGGACCCCTACGGGAGCTGGGCTCCGTCGCCAACTTCGATTTCTGATAAACCCCGTCTGGACTCCTACGGGAGCCGGACTTTGCACCTTACTTTAATTGCAGGAAGATTCCGCCCGGACTCCTACGGGAGCCAGGCTCCGTCCGTGACTCCAATCACAGGGAGGATTCCGTCCGGACTCCTACGGGAGCCGGACTTCGTCACCAACTTCAACTGCTTGTGATCTTCGCCCAGACTCCCACGGGAGCCGAACTTCACCCCGACTTCACCTACAGGAGCCGAACTCCCGTAGCCTCGCTGAGAGCGGAGAAAAATGCCAAGCGAAAAAGAAAAAGGAAGGCGATGGACCACATCAGCGACGATTGGAAAACAAACAGCGTCCGAGGTGCATAGAACCCTGTCACAGCAAGGATTGAGGCTCCCATCAGGAGTCCCGACTTTCAAGGAAGCTTTCGATGCAAAATATGACAACTTCCTCAGAGTGACAGAAGCTTGGACCTCCGAGCTCAAGCCCTGAGGGGACACCAAGCCCGAATGGCCCCAGGCGAGCCTGCGGCCACTGACGGAAAAGATGGGTTGATACGATGACAATCGGGTACCTTCGAACGACGTAAAAATTAAAAAAGAGCTCGGAAAACGATAATTCAACACGAATAAAAGGGCCACCGGCGACCTTGGGACGACGTCAAAAAAAAAAAAAAAGAAAAAGAAAAAGAGAGGAAGAGAGAAGAAAGAAGAAGAAGGAAGTTCGACAGACAACAATTCGAGGCAAGGTGCGGACGAGGTAACAAAATCTCCTTCTCATTTTTCAACTGACAAGATGTACGTTACAAGACCCGGAGGGCCAGAAAAGAATACATTATTACAAGGCTTGAGAACACGGCTTGGAAAGGACACACCGGAGGCCGCTTCAAGCTGCAAACTTCTCTTCCCATTTCTGTCCTTCTCGATCGTATTTTCCAGTGCGTGTAGCAGGCCTATCGGCTCTCGCCCCACCTTGTTTCGCTCTATCTCCGAAGTCCCAACCCCAGGGGGAAAAGGATGGGATAGATTCCAGGGGGCAGTAAGGGCAACGACAGCAGCGACGAAGACCTGTTTCAAGAAGAACCGGAGTCACCCTGGAGGCAGCGGTGGTGCCAGAGATATGCGCCATCACCGAATGCTCCACGATAGCCGCCGTCCAAGATGCTCCGGCAAGGTCGGCATGTGCTACTTCCACCGCCCCCGCAACAAGCTTTACTGCCCCACCGTCGATGCCGATCGCTTCTAGTCCCTCGGCCCCAACGACACCAAGGATCCCGCCACAGCTCGTGATGACAGCTCTGCCCTCCTGACCGGTTTCACCCCATCTTGCTGCTCCAAAATTCTCAGGTAGAACACCTTTACTGGCGGTCTCCGATATTAAACCCCTGTTGTTGAAGGAATCCTTCCTCGAGCCCCCTTTAAAACAACGGGGACCTTCAGCGGCCGCTCGATGATCGGAGAACTCACGAACCACTGTTCTCCTCCTTGCCTTCCTCCAAGCCCCTGACATCCCCTTGAGGATGGCCTCTGGGGTGGAGGACATGGCGGGGAAACCCCTTAGAGAGGAATCGAGGGGCTGAAGATGGCAAAGACCGACGCAGAGGATGCTCAGAGTTGGCAGGGACACCGAGAGAGTGGCTGAGTAGCTAGGCTCTCAGACGAAAGAAAGGTGCCATCCTTTTGGTGGAGTAAAGCCCCAAGGGAAGGGTAGGGGGTCTAAATAGGCAGCGAATCTTGGCGCAATTATGATGGCGGGCATCTTCAGACCAACCGGTGCTTGCCGCGTGTCCCGCGTGTCCCACTCGCCGCTATCGAGGATTGACTGTTCGCAAATTTCTATGGCGCGATGCTTGGGATCACATCTCGGTGGGAGTTTCGAAAAGACTCTTCGGGTCACCATAATCGAAAAAAGGGCTCTGGCACGCGCGCATTAAATGCCGGCATATCCGAGGACGGTTGTGCCCGGGTGTCAGGGGAAGAACTTCGGCCGCGACAACTTCTCTGTACTTCCTTCATTCAAAATTCGAACTCGAAAGTGGGGGGACTGGTGTTGGGCATAAAATTCCCTCGGTCGAAGTTCTTGGCAGGGTCGACCCTCGCGAGACTCCGTCCGGACTTTCGACAACTGTTTGTGAACCCCCGTCACTTCGCCCGGACTCCTACGGGAGCCTGGCTCCGTCCACGATTTCTACAGCAAGGAAGACTTCGTCCGGACTCCTACGGGAGCCGGGCTCCGTCTGCGATTTCGGCAGCAAGGAAGACTCCGCCCGGACTCCTACGGGAGCCGGGCTCCGTCCACGAGTTCTACAGCAAGGAAGACTCCGCCCGGACTCCTACGGGAGCCGGGCTCCGTCCGCGATTTCGACAGTGAGGAAGACTTCGTCTGGACTCCTATAGGAGCCGGGCTCCGTCCGCGATTTCGGCAGTGAGGAAGACTTCGTCCGGACTCCTACGGGAGCCGGGCTCCGTCCGCGATTTCGGCAGCAAGGAAGACTCCGCCTGGACTCCTACGGGAGTCGGGCTCCGTCCGCAAGTTCTACAGCAAGAAAGACTTCGTCCGGACTCCTACGGGAGCCAGGCTCCGTCCGCGAGTTCTACAGCAAGGAAGACTTCGCCCGGACTCCTATGGGAGCCGGGCTCCGTCTGCGAGTTCTACAGCAAGGAAGACTCCGCCCGAACTCCTACGGGAGCCGAGCTCCGTCTGCGATTTCGGCAGCAAGGAAGACTCCGCCCGGACTCCTACGGGAGTCGGGCTCCGTCCGCGAGTTCTACAGCAAGGAAGACTTCGTCCGGACTCCTACGAGAGCCGGGCTCCGTCCGTGAGTTCTACAGCAAGGAAGACTTCGCCCGGACTCCTACGGGAGTCGGGCTCCGTCTGCGAGTTCTACAGTAAGGAAGACTTCATCCGGACTCCTACGGGAGCCAGGCTCCGTCCGCGATTTCGACAGCAAGGAAGACTTCGTCCGGACTCCTACAGGAGCCGGGCTCCGTCCGTGAGTTCTACAGCAAGGAAGTCTTCGTCCGGACTCCTACGGAAGCCGGGCTCCATCCGTGAGTTCTACAGCAAGGAAGACTTCGCCCGGACTCCTACGGGAGCCGAGCTCCATCCTCAACTTCATCTACTGGTAAGCCTTGTCCGGACTCCTACGGGGGCCGGACTTTGTCGTTGATTTTAATTGCAGGAAGACTCCGCCTGGATTCTTACGGGAGCCGGGCTCCGTCCTCGACTCCAACGGCTGCAGACAGACTTCGTTCGGACTCCTACGGGAGCCGGACTCCGCCCACGACCCCAACTGCAAGTAGATTTCACCCGAACTCCTACGGAAGCCAGACTCCATCTTCTAGTCCGACTGCGGGAAGACCTCGCCCAAACTCCTACGGATACCGAACCTCGCTACCAACTCCAACCGAACTTCGACCGACAAGTCTGGACCCCCTGGCAGGCCACAGTAATGGACAACACTGCTCCACTCCCTGCGGCGGACCCTACGCAGCTCCATTACTCCCTGGCAGGCCGTATTAACGGCCACAATTCTGCTCCACGCCCTGCGACGGATCCTGTGCGATTCCACCACTCCCTGATGAGTCACGACAGCGGACGCCGCTCCACTCTTCGTAACTGATTCCACATGACGAGCTACGGCGATAGCCATGATCCCACTCCACTACCCTCCGCAATAAATTCCTCCTGGCTCTGGGCGGCCCACTACCAGACGGTTACAAGCATCGCTATCAATTTGTTGCCCTCTCCGTCTATAAAAGGGGAACCCCAGATACGTTATTCCATAAGCTCTCATTTTTACTTCAAAACTCTGCTAAATTCTCCGTTCGAGCACTCCATTCTTGTTGAGGCAGAGAACTGACTTGAGCGTCGGAGGGTCTTGCCGGAGCAACCCCACCTCCGGTTTAGACTTCCTTTGCAGGTCCCGACGACGACCGCGACTCCCTTGACTCCAGCTTCTCCGGTGCAAGCGGATTTTTGCACCAACATTCAGTAATAGTTGTTCTCTAACAACTACTCACACTCGTCGTTCAGTGTCTCTACACTATAGACCAGAGACTCATCTATCTCAAAGAAAGCGATCTGTGCGTCAGTCTATCCAGATCGATCACCATCCTCATGATGATTCTATGATCAAAAGTATTTAAGAATTAAATACATATCTCTAATTCTCAACACTTTGAGAATATGTATCGAAAGTTAATTTCATAGATGATTCAAGGACACATCACACTTGAATGAAAAATAAACTTATCTTTTTATTGATCGAATCAATGTATAAAGTATAAAATTATATTCCAGATTTATTACAATGTGTCAACCATATTGACTTCTAGGACATACATCTAACAATCTCTCATTTGGAGTAAAGTCAATTGGCCACTAATCTAAGTCCCATCTACTCAAGGTGGACTTTCATTTTTGGCTGGCTTAATTACTTTGTCAGCGGGTCTACTACATTGTCTGTAGAGTCTACTCTTCGCACTTCGACATGTTTCTTTTCGAGATAGTCATGTATGATATGATACCGTCACTCATGTGCTTTGATTTTAGATGAGACCTCGGTTCTTAACAAGTGCTATGGCTCCATTATTATCGCAGTAAAGTGGTATGGCATCCAATGTCATAACCTCAAGTTTCACGATGAACCTCTTATTGGGAAATGTGTCCTAAAGTCAATCATCTATGTTGTAGATGATTGTGCCCCATATAAATATATGAATTATAAAATGATAAATATTATTTGACAGATTCATCATAAGCAATATATCTTTCAAAATAGAACTCATATGTTATGGTGAAATTCTTAGAACTACTACTAAAATGATAAAGAAAGATTTATCATGTGATTCTTAAATCTTACTCACAATCAAATGATACAATTATTACAAGAATGATAATTATATCGAGTGTAGGTCATTATGTGCCATATTAGTTTGTTGTCCTCTTAATCAAGACGTGTGGTGATACGAATATGACATACGGATGATATGTAGGAGTACATTTCACTGAGTGTGACCACTTTCGAAGCACTCTACTGTCAAGAATTACTTTGATGAGATATGGGTATATGTGTCTCTCTGATCTTAGGCTATCTTGATGACTTATAAGCAACTCACTGTGCTTTGGTACCAGATTATCCAAATTTTTAATTCAATGATAAAAAGTTTCTGGGTACAGTCAAGTACTTATGAAGTCTGAGTGCGAGTCAAAATAGGATTGATCGCTCTAAGTAAAATTAGAGATGATACATCACTGTATTACAATTTAGTAAAACTTTGGCAAAAGTAGTCCTAGCGAGAAGTCATAGAATTTTTGAAGTTGAGACACAATGTGGACCACTCATCCTGGGTTGACAGTTTAACCCTTTGTCATCCTTGATCATCAAGTATCAAAGGGATGAATTATATAGTAACTATATCTATTGGGATTCAACCATGCAGCAAAAAATAATTTTGAAAATTTTTTAAAGCACTCAAATCAATAGCTTTATCAAATAAAACTATCGAGCCGAATCCAAAACCCTAGAATCACCTTGCCAAACATGATCAAAGCAAATTCAAGCATGCAAAGAGATAGAATATTATACTTTAATCAAAATAAAAAAGTGGTATGTTGGTGTTCTCTACAAGGTCCCAAAGTAGAAGTCCTCCAACAGTGATCCACATGGAAGTTGGCCAAGATCCTTCCCAACCGGTGCGCAGCACAGTCTTATCTTCTCAAAAATACTGTCGGCTTCAAACTTGCGTCACAATCGCACCAAAGTCCAATTTCTTTTGATCTTGCCACCAAAATGATACCAAGAAGACACTCTTTAGATATCATACAACTTAAGATTTAGTTTTTGGCCCCAACATATGAAAAAATCAAATCTTAGGCACTCCAGCAACACTTGCCGAAAATCTCACCACCCTTGTAGCAACTTTTACCACTCAATTTTTTTTATTTTTTTCTCAAAATTTTTTTAAATTTTTTTTATGATTTTTGCATCCCTTCTCTCTGGCTCATCCAAAACTCTCAGTCAGAAGCCATCTGGGGCATCCCCTATAAATAGGGGACCAGGGACGTTACATGGGATAAAGGGGCACCAACTTTTGGCACTCTAACTTTTCATGAATCAAATAAATTTACTGAGTAAATTTTTAATGATTTAGATACTTAGAATAGAATAAATCTTCCTTCTCTATGTGCCATAAAAATTTTATTAATTGTTGGTATTAAAACATAGGATTTCTGATTTATCTTCTAAGGCAACGCGTTTAATAAAGAGCTTTCTTTAAGAAGGACTCTTTATTTCTCATGCTGATTTGAGGTTGGTGGCAATTATATTTTTGCATGGCTTTTGGTGAACATGGAGGAGTCTTTCTCCACTTGAAATTGATTTAAGTTGGATAAGGATCCAATCTAAATTAGCCCAATCCCATTAGGTCAAAACCAACTGGTCTAGGTTAGCTCAAATACTTTGAACCAAACCAATTTGGAAACTTGGGTTAATATAATATGCTAGCATATCAAATTAACCTATAGAATTTATATTAAACTCTAATTAAATTCGATCAAAGTTAAATCTCAAAGTGTGTGACCCATTGGGTTCTAAATCTAGCCAGCAGTGGATCCAAACTTTCGATGTAACCCAAATCCGATGAGATTAGGTCATCCGAAGAGTCTCAATCAACTTAGACTCTTTCAAATTAATTTTAGAATTAAATTTTTTCAATCTTTATCAATTTCACAAGTCAAAATTGATATCTAACAATATATTATGACTATTCAAAAGATTTAAAATTTTGATGAAAAATTATCAAAATATCCTTCAATGATAAGTTCTCGTGTAATTCAATCTTTCAGTCAAACAACATCCTAGATGAGCTGTGGGCATAAAAATATGTCAGACCCAATCATTTATCTTTATGTATCTCGATCTGAAGGTGATGATTCAGTTGATGATACATTAAAAAAAAATTTCTAATTATCACCCTGCTTTGGCTAAAGACTTCTAGAATCACTGTCCTATGAGATCACATAGGATGTTTGCTCCCCATATTAGGAGTGACTGATCTTTTATTGATTACCCACAATCTCTATACACACTTCACCATATCCAAAACACCCTATACAAAGATTAGAGAATCAAGTTAGATAGTGAACCAAAATATGGATCCATATACACAAGGTACCATGGTGACCTCAGGTCAAAAGATCACTTACACAACTCTCACTAGAGAATTATCAGTTGACATATAAATAAGACTCCATCTGATTATTCTTTCACAGGTCAATTCAGTAAACTCATTCTTTAATAAGCACCCATATCCTTGTATTAGTATCACCACACAAGTGGTTGTGAGATCAACCACCCTCATTTCTGAGCATACATAGGACATGTCAGTCTTACCAGTATCATTGATCTCCGACTCAATGTACCAATGACTAAAAATATTTTAGATCAGGGCTATCAAAGATTTAGGTCTCACTGACGTATCGCATCACGGCTCTAAAACCATTGTCCAGACCTATGGGATTTATTATAATCTTAAAATTGATAAGATGCAGCATATAATGAATGAAAAATATCAATTTTATTAATATTATTAATATCAATTATATGAGTTTGAAAGATAAATTACAATAAACACCTTATCGCATCCCATATGTGATTGACTTGTAGGGTATAATTCTTTCAATATCCATATGGATTTTAAAGTGTTGCTGGGCATACATTCGACCATCCGAACATCAGATCTCATTGCTAGTGGTTACATAGATTAGTACAAGAATTATTCTTGTACTATCGGTTTAGGTTCGAACCTATGGATCACACACATAGAAGTATCTGTCTAATCAAATGGCTAATCAACGATTATGAATCATTGAAGGATTTAATTATTAATTTAATTGATGATTAATCCTATGTAAAGATTGTAATAAATAATTTACTAATGATTGATAAATTAGAAAAATAATTAATTAATAATATGATTATTAATTAGCTCAATTTGATTGAGCCATGGAGATTGGATTAGACCTAATTGAATTGGATTCAATTAGATTGGTTTTGGATTGATTGGATGCAGTCCTATTGTATAACAGGACTTGTTCTAATTGATCTCAAAAATCTAAAATCAAATTAATGAGATTAGTTTGATATAAGCTTTGATTGGATCAAATTCTATTGGATAATAGGCTTGATTGGATCAAGCCCTATTATCAAATAGCTTCTCTGAATCTATCAAGAATCAATCCCTGGATCAATAAAATTTTAATCTAACTAATTACAAGTTCAATTGAAGTCTAATAATTGGGCTAGGATCCAATTTGTTAGTTTATTATAACTAATTCCTAAGTTAGTTAAGATTGGGTTCAAGAATTAGTTAGAATTTGATCAAGATCTTAAATCCTATTTAGAATAGAACTAAACCCAAACCAAGCCACCCCATGTGATAATTAATTTCTCACACCCTACTCTCATTAACATGAGATATCCTTTCCCCAAGTGGTGCACCCCCTCTCTTCCTTCCATGAGAAAAAAAGAGGCATCCCTCCCTTCTCCATGTCGCCCAAAATAAGGAGGGGGCATCCAAGAGTTGGATGCCCCAACATCCACACGCCATCTCTCCTCTTCTCCTCCTTTTTTGAAAGGATTTTATGAGAGTTTTTTACTAGTTTTTGGCTATCAAAAAGAGACTTCTCTGTTGGTTATACAGTAAAAAATTAGAGAAGAAAAGTTCTTTCCAAGGAGATAAAGATCAAAGAAGAAGATGGATCTTCTTTCTTATGTGCAGCCTTGAAGAAGAAAAAGTTCTTCTTTCAGATTTTTTTTAATTTTTTTCTAAGATAAAATTAGATTTGATTTAATTTTTAATATAAAAATTTAGAGAAAAAATATCAAAAAAATTTGGTTGGACATTTGGATCTTCTTAGAGTACTAGATCAAGGAAGAAGATGGATCTTCTTTCTTGTGCGCAGCCTTGAAGAAGAAAAAAAAATTTTTCAAATTTTTTTCTATTTTTTTAGGATAAAAATTAAATTAGATCTAATTTTTAACATAAAATTTAGAGAAAAAATATCAAAAAAATTGATTGGGTGTTTGGGGCTTCCTAGAGTTCTAGATCAAAAAGAAAAAGAGAGAAGAAGAGAGAAGAACGGTTCTTCTCTTGGATCCCTCTTTTTTTTTTTTAGATCTCAAAATTTTCTATAATTTTTAGCATGAGAAATAATATTAGATCTGATTTTCATCATAAAAAATTAGAGAAGAAAAGTTCTTCTTAAGGGCGTGAAAGGAAGAGAGAAAGGTTATCTCTTATGCGTAAAAAATTGAGAAGAAAGGGTTCTACTCTTGATCTCTATTGTAAAGATCAGATGCATGGATCCAGAAAGAAAAGGAGAGGATCTTCTTATTTTTCATCTCCATCATGTACCTCTCAGATCAGCCAAAGGATGGTGTCTTCATGAGCTAGTACTCTCGAGGAGATTGATCAGCATAAGGACTCGTGTGGATACCCGTAGAGACGAATACATGTACGGCTGCCAAGCATCATGAAGAACCATCTACCACGGATTTTGGATGCGCTGATCTACCACCCACGCTCAGATATGAGGTTTTAATCTCAATTAATATTTAGATGTGATATAAATATAAATTAGATATATTCTATACTTGCTGAATTTTAGGTTTCAGATGTGCATACTTGCATATTAGTTTATATCATAGATCCTGTATGGTAATTTAGATTTGATCTATGCATATATTATAGATTAAATTATTTAATCTATGTATATTTTACTATAAAATTTAAAAAATACATGCACATCATCCACCATTCTTCTCTTCAAATGATATCAGAGCAGAGGTTCATTATGACATGAACATATATGTATGTAGAGTTGAAATCTAGATTTAGCAATGCATGAGATATGTTATGATCTAATTTTAAATATGATCTAATGTAAAATTAGATCTAATACAATTTAGATTTGATCTAAATTTTTGTATATATGATATGTAAATTAGATTAGATGTTCTGAGTAGCAAAGTACTCAAATTGAGTAATCACCAGGCCGTCCGATCATAGGAGCAAGTAGGGTTACATGACCCTCTCTTCTCATTCAATGGGGTGCTCTTCATGGTGTGTAGGGATGCCACTGTGGGGTCCCATGAAGAAGAAAGCGAAAAGAGAAAATTTACTTTCTTGCAAAATTCTAGATCTTGAAACTCTAGGTGTTGTTGTATGTAATAAAAGTTGCGAAGAATCTAGTTACATCCAATCTTGATTAATCAAAATTACTTTGATTGAAAATCATGAAAATTTAGATTTGATCTAAAAAATTTTATGATTTAATGTAAAAAGTTTATATAAGAAATTATTTCATAATCTTAACCCACGTTGATGCTATACTTAATTAAAAATTAAGAAATATATTTTAGATCTAGAATTATGATTAAAGATCTAATGATATTACATAAAATATGGGGCATGGGTTAGCTCAAATCAGGTCCTTTTAATTAGATTAGACCTAAGATTAGAATCAAAGACTTAATAGACTAAAAAGAGTAGTTTATCCAATCTAACCAATAGTTGATTTAGATTAGATCAAGGATACTCTCGATAAAAAATAATAGTTGTAGTTGATTAAGTCTGTCTTTGATTAAACCAAATGGATCTTGATTCAGGCTCAAAGATTGAGCTCGAGTCATTAGGCTGATTAGATCATTAGATGACTCAAGTTGACCCATGTTGTTAAGGTTAATCAATATGACTGATTTAGATACCTTGGACCGACTTGTCTCTAATCCTTCTCATGACTTGACAAAGTCAGTGGGAGGATCTACGATATGCCAGTTAGACCTACTAGTCACTAGTCCTTTTCATGACTTGATAAAGTCAGTGGGAGGATTTATGATTTGTAGGTCGACTAATATTTTATAAAATAAATTAATCAAATCTTTTAAATTATTAGGTCTATAAAATGAGCTAGTTATGGGGATGACTAGATCATAGCCTTCCATTAAGGTAAATGGTAATGGATCCATTACTTTAGATTGATATTGCAGGCGCCATCCGTCTGGTGTTCTCTCTGAATGATAGAATTATCATTCATCATATGATGATTTTGTTAAACTATCTGATGGTGGTCAGGTTGATCGAGCCATCCTCGGGCCTGATCATTTGTTGGCTAGAATCACTGAGTAGGTTTATGTTAATGATTGGACCTAACCGAGACTTTCAATAGAGAACCATCGCCAACTGAAATAAAATCTGGGGTGAAATTAAATACTAAAAGTTATTTGGAGAAATAATTGATTGAGAACCTATCCATGGATGCATATGGTTGATCGAGCCATCCTTGGGCTTATATGTAGTCTGTGTAGATTCTAGTACCTGCTAAAGAATTAAGGTAATTCTTCGAATTGAAGGTAGAGGCTATCAATTCGTATAAAATAGTTGGAGAATCTTCAGACTGAAGACTGAGCCTTTAGGCTTAAAATAATTCATATACTAATAGGTCAATTATTTTTTTTCAGAAATGGCTAGAATATTATCGCTCTGTTCATTGTTAGACAGTGACAACATTATCAGATCTAACTTCAATAGCCCGTATTGAAAGTTGAATATAGTTTTTGAGAGAATTAATCAAGAAGTCTTAGGCTAACCCAAACGGACTTAAAAGAGAAATCAGCAAATCGTTGCTAGTCAAGATATTATGTGATAATTCCTTAAAGTTTCTCTATTGATAATACTACTATCTGGGTATAGGATACCGATAGTGCAAGTCATGTTTGCAAATAGTTGCAAAAAACTTCAAAATAGTAGAAGGTTTGAAAACGGCAAGAGACTCATAAATGTAAGACATGGAAGTCTGTTCCAGTCTTAACATTAAAAATTATTGAGCTTGTTTTCAATCCTGAAGATGTCATTTTAGGTGATTGTCACTATTGTCTATCTTATTAATGGTGTCAATAAGTATGATTATTGTGATATCATTATGAATGATACTGCAATAATATGTGGACTATTGAAAATGACATAAACTCATTACCATAGCCTGTTGTCACTATTGTCTATCTTATTAATGGTGTCAATAAGTATGATTATTATGATATCATTGTGAATGATGCTGCAATAATATGTGGACTATTGAAAATGACATAAACTCATTACCATAGCCTGTTAGTGTAAAGTACACATCTAACTAGCACCTTAGATTAGACAATATCACTGAAGCCTGTATTTGGCATAATTAACTTAGTCATCTTTTATTGAAAAGGATAAATGAGCCAGCAATGTTCTAAGTTTGATACATATTGATGTATTTGCACTCATGAATATAAGTGCCAGAAGAAGACTTTACTACTTCATTAAAATCTCTGACGACCTATTTTGATATGGGTGTGTCTTGCTTGTGAAGCATAAATTTGAATCAATTAAAATATTCAAATGATTCTGTAATAAGGTAGAAAAACAAACTACAAAAAGTATTGAAACTCATCGATCAGATCTGTTGGGTGTAAAACCCCCCCAGCCGAAGTTCGTGTCAGGAGTGACCCCTCGGGGATTCTACAGGAAAACTTCGTCCGGACTCCTACGGGGGCTGGACTTCGTCCCTAATTTCAACTGCAGGCAAACTTCGTCTGGACTCCTACGGGAGCCGGACTCCGTCTCCAACTCCAACTGCAGACAAACTTCGTCCGGACTCCGTCTCCAATTTCAACTGCAGGCAAACTTCATCCGGACTCCTACGGGAGTCGGACTCCGTCTCCAACTTCGACTGCAGGCAAACTTTGTTCGGACTCCTACGGGGGCCGGACTTCGTCCCCAATTTAACTGCAGGCAAACTTCATCTGGACTCCTACGGGAGCCAGACTCCGTCTCCAACTCCAACTGCAGACAAACTTCGTCCGGACTCCTATGGGGGCTGGACTCCATCTCCAATTTCAACTGCAGGCAAACTTCGTCCGGACTCCTACGGGAGTCGGACTCCGTCTCCAACTTCGGCTGCAGGCAAACTTCGTCCGGACTCCTACGGGAGCCGGACTCCGTCTCCAACTTCAACTGCAGACAAGCTTCGTCCGGACTCCTACGGGAGCCAAACTCCATCTCCAACTTCAACTATAGGTAAACTTCGTCCGGACTCCTACGGGAGCCGGACTCCGTCTCCAACTTCTACTGCAGGTAAACTTCATCCGGACTCCTACGGGAGTCGGATTCTGTCTCCAATTTCAACTGCAGATAAACTTCATCCGGACTCCATGGGAGCCAGACTCCGTCTCCAACTCCAACTGCAGACAAACTTCATCCGGACTCCTACGGGAGCCGGACTTCGTCCCCAACTTCGACTGCGGGAAGACCTCGTCCGAGCTCCTACGGGAGCCGGACTTCGCCTCCGACTCCAGCTACAGGTAGGATTTGTCCGGGCTCCCACGGGAGCCTGAATTCCTGCTGAAGGTCTCGGTCGAGGTTCCTCGACAAATGATCCCCATCCGGGCTCCCGTGGAAATCAGACTCCAACAGAACTTCAGCCGACAAGTCTGGACCCCCTGGCAGGCCGTAGTAACGGCCACGACTCTGCTCCACTCCCTACGACGGATCCTACGTGGCTCCATTACTCCCTGGCAGGCCGCAGTAATGGCCACGACTCTGCTCCACTCCCTGCGGTGGATCCTACATGGCTCTATTACTCCCTGGCAGGCCATAGTAACGGTCACAATTCTGCTCCACTCCCTACGGTGGATCCTGTGCGGTTCTACCACTCCCTGGCGAGTTGCAACAACGGACGTCGCTCCACTCCCCGCAACTGATTCCACGTGGCGAGCCATGGTGACAGCCACGACTCCACCCCATTACTCTTCATGATAAATTCCTCCTAGCCCCGTACAGCCCACGACGAGGTGATCATAAACAGTCGCTATCAATCCGCTGCTCCCTCCGTCTATAAAAGGGGACCCCAGATATGTTATTCTCTAAGCTCTCATTTTTACCTAGAAACTCTGCTAAAATTTTTGTTCGAGCACTCCATTCTTGTTGAGGCAGAGAACTAACTTAAGCGTCGGAGGGTCTTACCGGAGCAACCCCACCTCCGGTTTAGACTTCTTTTGCAGGTCCCGACGGCGACCGCGGCTTCCTCGACTCCAGCTTCTCCGACGCGGATGGATTTTTGCACCAACAGGATTGGCGCTAGAGGAAGGGGCGGCGAACCTTCGCAGTACCCTTGTTCTTAAAGGAGTACTCAACGGGACCGCCTCTGGTCATCTTCTCCGACATCCACTCCTCCTTCCCCCACTAGATCCTCGCCCGATGCCTTCTCGCGAAGCATCCACACGGTGACCCACGGCCTCCACGGCCAGATCTCAGGCTCTGGCCTCGCCTCCAGTTTCCCAGGCCCCACATCCTCCGACAACGGTCACCAACATGGAGCGGTCGGACAATCAGCCGCTGATGGATTTTGCCAACACCATCTCAGAAAAATCCCGATAGGAAGCAACCAACGTACTGGCCGTACCCCCCAAGCGACAAAAGATGGAGGAGCCCATAACCTTTACTGAAGAAGATGCTCGGGGAGTCCAATTCCCTCATAACGATGCGGTTGTAGTTTCCTTGAATATAACAAATTACGACGTCCGCCGCATTCTTGTCGACAATGAAAGTTCAGCTGATATTTTGTTCTACGATGCCTTTTCAAGAATGTCCATCCTTGACGGCCATTTGAGGCTGATTACCTCCCCTCTAGTAGGGTTTACCGGCGATGCTGTCTCGATGGAGGGAGTGGTGACTTTGACTGTAGCTGCGGGTCGATATCCAAGACAATCCAGGGCTCTGGTGAATTTTCTGGTGGTGAAGGCGCCGTCAGCCTACAACGCAATCCTCGGCCGACCTGGCCTCAATGCTCTCCGAGCCGTCGTGTCAACCTAACACTTGAAGTTGAAATTTCCTACCAACCAGGAGATCGGAGAGGTCAGAGGAGACCAAGCCCTGGCCAGACACTGCTACAACATAGCCTTGCAAAGAAGCGACCAATCCGACCCCTATCCAGTTGATGGGCTGGATGCTCGCAACGACCTCACTGAAGAGAGGGGCAGCCCAATCGAAGATCTGGTACCGATCCCTTTGAACGACGGGAATGCGGAGCATGTGGCAATGATCGGCTCCAACCTGGGGGAAGAGGTGCGGATGCATCTCATCGATTTCCTACGAAGGAATGCGGACGTCTTCGCTTGGGTTCTGACGGATATGCCGAGGATTGACACGGAAGTCATGGAGCACCGTCTAGCCGTCGATCCAAAGCATCGACCGACGAAAGAAAAAATCTGAGGTCATGCATCGGAGAGGCAGAAGGTGATAGCCGAGGAAGTGGACAAACTCCTGAAAGCCGGATTCATTAGAGAAGTCAATTACCCTGATTGGATTTCCAACGTTGTCCTAGTCAAAAAGGTAAATGGCAAGTGGAGGATGTGCATAGACTTCAAAAAGCTGAATAAAGTCTGTCCAAAGGACAGCTACCCTCTGCCCAGAATTGATCAACTGGTGGACACGACCTCGGGCCATGAGCTCCTCACCTTTATGGATGCATTCTCTGGCTATAATCAAATCAGGATGGTGCCGGAAGACGAAGAAAAGACTGCTTTCATTACTAACCGTGGCCTTTACTGTTACAGGGTCATGCCTTTCGGCCTCAAAAATGCAGGCGCAACCTACCAGCGGTTGGTGAATAAAATCTTCAAGGAGCAGATCGGCCGCAACATGGAGGTCTATGTGGACGACATGCTCGTAAAAAGCAAATCTTCCGTGAACCACGTCGTCGACCTCGAGGAGACCTTCGACACCCTCCAAAAATATAAAATGAAGCTGAACCCGACTAAATGTGCTTTCGGAGTTACCTCAGGAAAGTTCCTAGGCTTCATGGTATCGGGGTGCGGAATTGAAGCTAATTCGAAGAAAATTCGTGCCATCCAAAAGATGGCCGCCCCAAAGTCGATAAAAGAGGTTCAGCGTCTTACAGGGAGGGTAGCAGCCCTGAATCGCTTCGTCGTGAGGTCGGCCGAATGGTGCTTACCCTTCTTCCAAACCCTCAAGCAGCCGAAGAGCTTCTGTTGGACCCCTGAGTGCCAACAGGCATTCGAAGAACTAAGGAGCTACCTCGGCTCACCTCCGCTGTTGGCGAAGTCAGAGCCTGGAGAGGAACTATTTTTATACCTGACGATCTCTCCCATGGCTCTCGTGGCAGTCCTTGTCAAAGAAGAAGCAAAAGTCCAACGGTCGATCTACTACGTCAGTCGCGTATTGAGAGACGCTGAGACCAGGTATACTAAATTAGAAAAACTGACTTACGCCCTGTTGATTGCAGCTCGGAGGCTCCGACCCTACTTTCAAGGGCACACCGTAACGCTGCTCACCGACCAACTGATCAAGGTGATTCTACACCGGGCGGATGCCTCCGGGAGGATGGCAAAATGGGTGATCGAACTCACAGAATTGATATCAACTATCGACCCAAGCCAGCAGTGAAGGCCCAGATATTGGCAGATTTCATAGTGGAGTGTACTATCCCAGAGGAGGCCGAACCTGAACAAGGTGAAATTGACGGCCTGGAGTCCCGACCGAACTCCCCCAAAGAAGAGGCAGATCCCCCTGATTGCTTTTGGGCCCTCTATGTGGACAGGTCTTCCAACATGTCAGGCGTAGGCGCGGGCCTGATCTTGATCAGTCCAGAGGGAGTCATCACGGAGTACGCTCTGCGCTTTGAGTTCTCCGCAACAAACAATGGAGCAGAATATGAAGCTCTGATCACAGGACTGAGGATCGCCAAAGAGCTGGGAATAGATCGGCTCTAGGTCCACAATGACTCTCAACTGGTAGTGGGACAAGTCAACGAAAACTACGAAGCGTGGGAGGACAGCATGGCTAAATATCTTGAAAAGGTAAAGGAGCTCGTCCCCGCCTTCAGCAGCTTCAACATCAGGCAGATTTTGAGGTTGGAAAATACCAGGGCCGACCTTCTCTCCAAGCTGGCACTGCTGGCTCCGGCCGAATTGCCCAAGGGTGTTCTCTTTGAAGTTCTAAAGTGCCCAAGTATGGAAGAATCATGGCCCGTGATGGAAATTGACCACGAGCCCAGCTGGATCGACCCACTGATAACCTACCTCAGAGACGGGGTTCTCCCCCAGGATGCAAAAGAAGCTCGAAAGCTCAGAAATCAAGCCTCTCGATACATCCTTTATGAGGGCAAGTTGTACAAGAGATCATACTCTTTGCCCCTTTTAAAATATCTCCGGTCTTCAGAAGCTGACTACGCCTTGTGGGAGGTGCATGAAGGAATCTACGGAAGCCATCTGGGGGCTAGATCTTTATCCCACAAGTTGCTCCGCCAAGGATATTACTGGCCGACGATGCATCATGACTCGATTGAATACGTCAGAAAGTGTGATCGATGCCAGAGATATGCCAACATCCAGAGACAACCCGCCACCGAGCTTACACCCTTAAGTGCCCCATGGCCTTTTGCGCAATGGGGGATGGACATCCTTGGACCCTTTCTCATGGCGTCAGGGCAGAGGAAGTTCCTCCTGGTAGCGATTGACTACTTCGCCAAGTGGGTCGAAGCCGAACCACTGACAAAAATCACAGAAGCTAAAGTGCAAGATTTCATCTGGAAGTCAATCGTATGCAGGTTCGGTCTGCCAAGGACCCTAATCACTGATAATGGACGACAATTCATGGGAGCAAGATTCGTTGAATTCTGTGAAGATCTAAATATCTCCCACAACTTCACATCAGTAGCCCATCCTCAGGCGAACGGCGAAGCTGAAGTGACCAACAGAACCCTGCTGCAGGGGATCAAGACAAGGCTTGAAAAGGTGAAGGAAACTTGGGCAGACAAACTTTATCATGTGCTGTGGGTATATCGAACTACCCAAAGACTGCCCACGGGGGAGACCCCCTTTGCTTTAGCCTTCGAAACTAAGGCCGTTATCCCAATTGAGCTTAAACTCCCGTCGGCGCGAGTCGTGGCATTCAATGAACCTCATAATTCGCAAGGTCTTAAAGCCAACCTCGACTTGCTGGAAGAAAAGCGGGAGGTAGCTCAAGTTTGGATGGCAACCTACAGACAGAAAGCCGCCCGCTATTACAATTCTCGGGTCAAGAATAAAGCCTTCAGAGTAGGAGATCTAGTGCTTCGACGAGCCGCTATCTTGCAACCTCAGGATCGAGGGAAGCTCGCCCCAAACTGGGAAGGCCCGTATGAGGTCAAAGAAGTAGTCCGGCCCGAAACTTATTACCTCAAGGAACTCGGAGGAGCAGACCTCCCGCGACCATGGAGCTCGAAAAACTTACGAATGTATTACTGATAACTTTATTTTAAATAAAAGTTGCATATCTACGTGTCTCTCCTCTTGGCACCAGCTTATATCGACAGGGCAGTCAAAACAAACTGTGTCGGAAGCGGGAGGGGAACTTCATCTCGACAAAGTCGAAGGCCCGGTTCTCTTTAGATCGGATGGGGGGAGAGGCCCTGCAACGCCCATATGCGCCCCCACAGCCCTGTTAGGGACAGGAGGAGAACCTCATCCTAACTTGAGCAAAGTCGAAGGTCCGGTTCTCTTTAGACCGGATGGGGGGAGAGGCCCTGCAACGCCCATATGTGCCCCCACAGCCCTGTTAGGGACAGGAGGAGAACCTCGCCCTAACTTGAGCAAAGTCGAAGGCCCGATTCTCTTTAGATCGGACGGGGGGAGAGGCCCTGCAATGTCCATATGTGCCCCCACAGCCCTGTTAGGGACAGGAGGAGAACCTCGCCCTAACTTGAGCAAAGTCGAGGGCCCGGTTCTCTTTAGACCGGACGGGGGGAGAGGCCCTATAATGCCCATATGTGCCCCCACAGTCATGTCAGGAACAGGAGGAGAACCTCATCCTAATATGAGCAAAGTCGAAAGCCTGGTTACACCTAGACCAGATGGGGGGAAGGGCCCAGCAACGCCCATATGTGCCCCTACAGCCGCATTAGAGACAGGAGGAGAACCTCGTCCTAACCAGAACTGAAACCTGTTGCGACAGAAATAGGGAAAGAACCTCGCCCCGACATCAATTAAGGTCTGGTCATTCAAGACCAGATGAGAAAAAGGGGGACCTTCCCAGCGGCCCCTTCACAATAAGACTCTGTCCCGACTCCTACAGGAGCCGAACTTCGCCCTCGACTTTGATCGCAGGTAGACTTCGCTCGGACTCTTATGGGAGCCGGGCTCCGTCCCCGACATCAACCGCAAGCAGACTCCGTCCGGACTCCTGTGGGAGCCAGATCTCATCTCCGACTCTGGCTACGGGAAGACTCCATTCGGACTCCTACGGGAGCCAGACTTCATCCCCGACTTCGACCACTGGTAAGCTCCGTCCGGACTCCTACGGGAGCCAATTTCGCCTCTGACTTCAATTGCAGGTTGACTCCATCCAGACTCCCACGGGAGCCAGACTTCGCCCCGACTTCACCTACGGAAGCTGGACTCCCGCAGCCCCACCAAGAGCGGAGGGAAAAATCCACTTGAAAAAGAAAAAGGGGAGAGGAGTTAAAAAGGAAAGCGATGGACTACGTCAGCGACGAATGGAAAACAAACAGCGTCAAAGATGCAGAGAACCCCGTCTTAGCAAGGATTGAGGTTCATATCAAGAACCCCAGCTTTCAAGGAAGCTTTCAATGCAAACCCGAGATAAGATGACTTCCTCAGGGTGATGGAAGCTCAGACCTTCGAGCTCGAGTCCTGATGGGGGGCACCAAACCCGAGCGGCCCTAGACAAATCTGCGGCCACAGACGAAAAAGATGGGTCGGTACAATGGCAATCGGGTATCTCCGAATGATGCAAAGGCCGAAAAGAAGCTCGGCAAGCGACAATTCAACACATGAGTAAAAGAGGTAGTAGAAAATTCTCTTCTCATATTATTCATCAAATATGCATTATAGAGCCATTAAGACTGAAGGAGAAAGATAACTGAAAGGCGAGCCGACGTGACAACAACTAGTAACCTCCGGACGATGTCAAAAAAAAAAAAAAAAGAAAAAAAAAAGAGAAGAAAAAGAAGAAAAGAAGAGAAAAGAGAGAAGGGAATACAATAATCACAATGGTAAAGGAAAGAAGTTCGGCAGGAAGCAATTCGACGCAAAGTGTGGACGAAGTAACAAAATCTCTTTCTCAATTTTCGATTAACAAGATGTACGTTACAAGATCCGGAGGGCCAGAAAAAAAAAATATTATTACAAGACTCAAAAGGGATACACTGGAGGCCACTTCAAGCTGTAGACTTCTCTTCCCGGTTCTGTCCTTCCCAGCAGCATTTTTCAGTACGTGTGATTAGCCTCTCAGCTCTCGCCCCCCACCTCATTCTGCTCCATCTCTGAAACCCCAACCCTGGGGGGAAAAGGATGGGATAGAATTCATGGGGCAGTGAAGGCAATGGCAGCGGCGACGATGACCTGCTTCAAGAAGAATCGAAAGTACCTCGAAGGCCGCGATGGCACCGGAGGCATGCGCTACCACCGCGTGCTCCACGACAACCACCATCCTAGGTACTCCGGCAAGGTCGGCATGCGTTACTTCCACCATCCCCGCAACAAGTTCTACTGCCCCACCGTCGGTGCCGACCGCTTCTGGTCCCTCCGCCCCGACGACGTCAAGAATCCTGCCACAGTTTGTGACGACAACTCTGCCCCCTTTATCGATGTCACCCCGTTCAGCTACTCCGAAATTCTCGGACGGAATACTCTCATCGGTTGTCCCCATTATTAAACCCCTGTTGTTGAAGGAATTCTCCCTTGAGCCCCCTTTAAGGCGACGAGAACCCTTGGTGACAGTTTGACAGTCGGAGAACTCATGGGCCGCTGTTTCCCCCCTCACACTCCTCTTGGTCCGTGGCATCCTCTCGAGGTTGGCCTCCAGGGCAGGGGCCCCGGCGGGAGAACTCCTCGAGAGGCTAGGGGGACTGAAGACGGCGGAGAGCCAGCGGGGATGGCGGAGACTGGTGCAAAGGGCGCTCGGAGATGAAAAGGGCACCGATGGAGTGGCTGAGTGGCTAAACTCTCAGGCGTAAGAAAGGCGTCGACCCTCAGGCGAAGTGAAGCCCCTGGAGGAAAGGCGGGGGCTTAAATAAGCAACGGGGCCTGGCACAGTTATGGTGGCAGATATCCCTAGGTCAACCAGTACCCACCACGTGTCCCACTCACCGCGGCATAGGGTTGACCGTTCGCGGACTATTATGATGCGACGCTTAGGATTACGTCCTGGTGAGAGTTCCGAAAGGACTCTTCGGGTCGCCCTAATCGAAAAAAGGCTCCAACATGTGTGCATTAAATGCCAAGATTTTCGAGGGCGGTCGTGTGCAGAATTCGAGGAAATGACTTCGGCTGTAAAAATTTTCTGTACTTCCTCCGATCGAAACTCGAACTCGGAAGTAGGGGAACTGGTGTTGGGTGTAAAACCCCCCCAGTCGAAGTTCGTGTCAGGAGTGACCCCTCGGGGATTCTACTGGAAAACTTCGTCCGGACTCCTACGGGGGTCAGACTTCTCCCCAACTTTGGCTACAGGCAAACTTCGTTCGGACTCCTACGGGGGCCGGACTTCGTCCCCAATTTCAACTGCAGGCAAACTTCGTCCGACTCCTACGGGAGCCGGACTCTGTCTCCAACTCCAACTGCAGATAAACTTCGTCCGGACTCCTTCGGGGGCCAGACTCCATCTCCAATTTCAACTGCAGGCAAACTTCATCCGGACTCCTATGGGAGCCGGACTCCGTCTCCAACTTCGGCTGTAGGAAAACTTCATCCGGACTCCTACGGGGGTCGGACTTCATCCCCAATTTCAACTGTAGGCAAACTTCGTCCAGACTCCTACGGGAGCCGGACTCCGTCTCCAACTCCAACTGCAGACAAACTTCGTCCGGACTCCTACGGAGGCCGGACTCCGTCTCCAATTTCAACTGCAGGCAAACTTCGTTCGGACTCCTACGGGAGTCGAACTCCGTCTCCAACTTCGGCTACAGGCAAACTTCATCCGGACTCCTACGGGAGCTGGACTCCGTCTCCAACTTCAACTGTAGACAAGCTTCGTCCGGACTCCTACGGGAGCCAAACTCTGTCTCCAACTTCAACTACAGGTAAACTTCGTCCGGACTCCTACGGGAGCCAGACTCCGTCTCCAACTTCTACTACAGGTAAACTTCATCCAGACTCCTACGTGAGCCGGATTCCGTCTCCAATTTCAACTGCAGGTAAACTTCGTCCGGACTCCATGGGAGCCGGACTCCGTCTCCAACTCCAACTGCAGACAAACTTCATCCGGACTCCTATGGGAACCAACTTGTCCCCAACTTCGACTGCGAGAAGACCTCATCCGAGCTCCTACCGGAGCCGGACTTCACCTCCGACTCCAGCTACAGGTAGGATTTGTCCGATCTCCCACGGGAGCCGGACTTCCGCCCTAAATTCCTGCTGAAGGTCTCGGTCGAGGTTCCTCGACAAATGATCCCCATCCGGGCTTCGTGGAAATCAGACTCCAACCGAACTTCAGCCGACAAGTTTGGACCCCCTGGCAGGCCGTAATAACGACCACGACTCTGCTCCACTCCCTGCGGTGGATCCTACGTGGCTCCATTACTCCCTGGTAGGCCGTAGTAACGGCCACGACTCTACTCCACTCCCTGCGGCGGATCCTATGTGGCTCCATTACTCCCTGGCAGGCCGCAGTAACGGCCATAATTCTGCTCCACTCCCTGCGGCGGATCCTGTGCGGTTCCACCACTCCCTGGCGAGTCGCGACAACGGACGCCGCTCCACTCCCCGCAACTAATTTCACGTGGTGAGCCATGGTGACAGCCACGACTCCATCCCATTACTCTTCATGATAAATTCCTCCTAACCCCGTACGGCCCACGACGAGGCGATCATAAACAGTCGCTATCAATCCGCTGCTCCCCTCGTCTATAAAAGGGGACCCCAGATCTGTTATTCTCTAAGCTCTCATTTTTACCTAGAAACTCTGCTAAATTTTTCGTTCGAGCACTCCATTCTTATTGAGGCAGAGAACTGACTGAGCGTCGGAGGGTCTTGCCGGAGCAACCCCACCTCCGTTTAGACTTCTTTTGCAGGTCCGGCGGCGACCGTGGCTTCCTCGACTCCAGCTTCTCCACGCAGATAGATTTTTGCACCAACAAGATCGATGAAGTGAATATCTTTACAATAAGTTTTGACATATTTAGAAAAAAAAATTAGATTCTCTCTCAATGGACCTCTCCTGGGATACTACTGTTTAAAAGGGTGTCTGAAAGGAGGAATTGAACCTTGTTATATATGGTTCGATCCATTATGGAGTTTGCTAGTCTGTCTGAGGTTATATTTTAGAGACTACTTGATATATGCTCGAGAACATTCTGAGCAAATCGGTTACCAAAACTCCATATGAGATATGCACTTGGATAATTCGATACTCTCTTACTTTGACGTTTGGGGTGTCGAGCTTATATGAAATATTCACTAACTGACTAGCTTGGATCTTGGTTTGATAAATATTATATTAAAGATATTTCTTCTACCTTCTGGATGGACATGAGATATTCATAAATCTTAAGGCATTCTTTTTAGAAAAGAAGTTCCTTAGTTAAGGAACTGATGTCGTTGAGAGCAAGCTTGGTGAAGCTTGAAAGGTAGAAGAACCAACTCTGACACAAACCAATAGAACTGGAGTTGATTAGATCAAATCTAGAACCCGATGTAAAGACATCCTTGAATAGATACAGTAGAGTATCGTATCAGTCGAACAGATACTTCAGTTTTTAGATTCGAGATGGAGATTTGATCTCCCATATGGATGCAATACAGGGATCTAACATTGAGAAGTGGCTTGGAGCCATTAAATCTGAAATAAATCCATAAAGATCAACAATATAAGGATATTCATTGGTTCACCTGAAGGGATAAGATCCATAAGGTGTAAGTAGATTTTAGATGGATAAGAGACGTAGATGGAAAGGTGAAGACCTATTAATTCTGTCTGATTGTCAAAGAATTTCATTAAAGTTATAGTGTTGACTATGATGCCTTATGGCAATCTTTAAGTCCATTCGGATTGAATCAAGCTTCTCAGAGTTAGAATATATGTTTTGAATATACAGCTTCG
Source organism: Elaeis guineensis (assembly GCF_000442705.2). Taxonomy (NCBI): domain Eukaryota; kingdom Viridiplantae; phylum Streptophyta; class Magnoliopsida; order Arecales; family Arecaceae; genus Elaeis; species Elaeis guineensis. Next base: position 34,392,376 of record NC_025999.2, on the reverse strand, counting down.
TTAAGAATGAAGCAGAATCTTGTATGTACAAATGGGTTAATAGTTCTGTAAAACCATTCTTTGTGCTGTTTGGATGAAATTATCTTAATTGAGAATGACATCCCTATATTACAAAGAATAAAAGATTGATTGTCATCTCTGTTCTCCATAAAGATTTGGAAGGTTATGAGAACCATCCTTAAATATTTATGAAATACTAAGGACCAATGGCTCGTTTATGGAGAATCTGACTTAAAATCTGTAGAATACTGATTTCAATTTTTAGTCAGATGAGAATGATAAAATTATGTCAGATTGTATTTTTATCCTAAAAAGATGAGCGACATGCTGGAAAGGTTCCATGTAATAGTTAGTAGTCAATTTTATTTACGATATGGAGTTCTTTATGGTATCTAATACTTATAAAAAAGTTGTTTGGTTATGAAAATTCATCAGCGAGTATGGAGTGGCACCCTCCATTAATGATCCAATCTTTCTGTATTAACAGTAGTACTGGAGTCATAGCTCAAGCTGAAGAATTGATGTTCTATCTAAGAACTAAATATTTTCTTTATTGAAATCATCTTGTTTAATAAGATCGAAATAAAGTCGATCTTGAGAAGATCGACCGAAAGGAGAACTTGATCGATCCATTGGCTAGAGCAATCGAATCTAAAGAGTTCAATGATCACAAATGGAAGATGGATATTTGATATCGATCTGATTGACTTTAGTCCAAGTGGGAGTTATTGGGAAATATGTCCTAAACTAATCATCTAAGTTGTAGAGAGAAAGATTCTTCTTAAGGGCATGAAAGGAAGAGAGAAAGGTTCTCTTTTATGCGTGAGAAATTAAGAAGAAAGGATTCTACTCTTGATCTCTATTATAGAGATCAGATGTATGAATCCAGAAAGAAAAGGAGAGGGTCTCCTTATTCTTCATCTCTATCATGTTCTCTCAGATCAGCCAAAGGATGGTGTCTTCATGAGCTAGCACTCCCGAGGAGATCGATCAGCATAAGAACTTCGTGTGGATATCCATAGAGGCCGGACACATGTGCGGCTGTCAAGCATCATGAAGAACCATCTACCATAGATTTCGGATGCGGTGATATACTACCCATACTCAGGTATGAGGTTTTGATCTCAATTAATATTAGATGTGATCTAAATATAAATTAGATATATTCTATACTTGTTAAATTTTAGATTTCAGATATGCATACATGTATATTAGTTTATGTCATAGATCCTATATGGTGATTTAGATTTGATCTATGCATGTATTATAGATTAAATTATTTAATCTATTATATTCTACTGTAAAATTTTTAAAAATACATGCATATCACCCACCATACTTTCATTCACTTCTTGAATTAAAAATTTTTTTTTGTAGCATCCGAAACGGCGACATACTCAGCCTCCATGGTTGAATCCACTATAATGGTTTGCTTGGAAGTCTTCCAACTGATTGCGCCATCATTGCAAATGAACACATATCCTGACATAGACTTTCTATCATCAAGATCAAATATGAAGTCTGAGTCAGTATATCCCTCGACTCGTAACTCAGAACCTCCTCCAAAGATCAAGAATAAATCCTTAGTCCTTCTTAAGTACTTAAGGATGTTATTCACTGCTATCCAATACTCCTCATCTGGATTCGACTGATATCTGCTCATGACACTCACAGCAAAGACAATATCAGATTGAGTACATAGCATGGCATACATGAGGCTCCCTATGGCTGAGGCATAAGGAATCCTATTCATGCACTGAACTTCCTCAGATGTGGTCGGACACATCATCTTGGAAAGATTAATACCATGTCTAAGAGGCAAAAGTCCTCCTTTAGAGTTTTTCATGCTGAACCTCTTCAGCACCTTCTCTATGTATAGCTTTTGTGACAGGCTTAACATCCATTTAGGTCTATTTCTATAGATTTTTATTTCGAGAGTATAGGATGCTTCTCCTAGGTCTTTCATAGAGAATTTTTTGGATAACCATCTTTTGACTATGGTCAGTATGGGAATATCATTCCTAATGAGGAGAATATCATCCACATACAATACGAGGAATGTTATTGCACTCCCATTGATCTTTTTGTATACACATGTTCTTCTTCATTTTTGATGAAATCAAATAATTTAATCGCATCATCAAAATGATGATTCCAACTCTGAAAAGCTTACTTTAATCTGTATATAGACCTTTGCAGCTTGCAGACTCTGTGATCATCATCACCAGATGTGAAACCCAAAGGCTGCTCCATATAGATATCTTCCTCAAGATATCCATTCAGGAAAGTAGTTTTCACATCCATCTGCCAAATTTCATAATCATAGTAAGCTGCAACAGCAAGCAGAGTGCGGATGGATTTTAGTATAGCTACGGACGAGAACGTTTCTTGATAGTCAATAATCTCGTGCTGACAATAATTTTTTACCATAAGCCTAGCTTTATAGGTCTCTACCTTACCATTGGTACCTATTTTTCTTTTGTAGATCTATTTACACCCAATGAGTATTGTTGGTGCAAAAATCCGCTTGCGCCGGAGAAACTGGAGTCGTGGTTACCGTCGGGACCTGCAAAAGAAGTCTAAACTGGAGGTGGGGTTGCTCCAGCAAGATCCTCCGACGCTCAAGTCAGTTCTCTGCCTCAACAAGAATGGAGTGCTCGAATGAAAATTTTAGCAGAGTTTCTAGGTAAAAATGAGAGCTTAGAGGATAACGTATCTGGGGTCCCCTTTTTATAGGCGGAGGGAGCAACAGAATGATAGTGATGTTTGTAACCGTCAGGCAGTGGGCTGCCCATGGTCAGGAGGAGTTTATCATGAAGAGTAATGGGGTGGAGTCATGGCTGTCATCATGGCTTGCCATGTGGAATCAGTTGCGGGGAGTGGAGCGGCGTCCGTTGTCGCGACTCGCCAGGGAGTGGTGGAACCGCACAGGATCCACCGCAGGGAGTGGAGCAGAATCGTGGCCGTTAGTACGGCCTGCCAGGGAGTAATGGAGCTGCATAGGGTCTACCGCAGGGAGTGGAGCAGAATCGTGGCCATTATTGTGACCTGCCAGGGAGCAATAGAGCTGCGTAGGGTCCGCCGCAGGGAGTGGAGTAGTGCTGTCCGTTACTGTGGCCTGCCAAGGGGTCCAGACTTGTCGGTCGAAGTTCGGTTGGAGTCGGTAGCTGGAGTCGGAAGCAAGCCAGCACCTGTAGGAGCTCGGACGAGGTCGTCCTATAGTCGAAATAGAAGACGAAGTCCGGCTCACGTAGGAGTCCGGACGAAGTCTGCCTGCAGTCAGAGTAGAAGACGGAGTCCGACTCCCGTAGAGGTCCGAATGAAGCCTGCCTGCAGTCGGAGTAGAAGACGGAGTCCGGTTCCCGTAGAGGTCCGAACGAAGTCTGCCTACAGTCAGAGTAGAAGATGGAGTCTGGCTCCCGTAGGAGTCCGATCAAAGTCTACCTGCAATTAAAGTCAGAGGCGAAGTCCGGCTCTCGTAGGAGTCCGGACGAAGTTTACCTGCAAGCGAAGTCTTGGGCGGAGCCCGACTCCCGTAGGAGCCCGGGCGAAGCCTTCCCGCAGTCAGGGTCGAGGACGGAGCCCGACTCCCATGGGAGTCCGGGCGAAGCCTTCCAGCAGTTGAGGTTGGGGATGAAGTCCGGCTCCCGTAGGAATCCGGACGGAGTCTTCCCATAGCCGGAGCTGGGGATGGAGCCTGGCTCCCATAGGAGTCCGTCGAAGTCCACCTGCAATCGAGGTCAGGGACGAAGTCCGGCTCCCGTAGGAGTCCGGACGGAGTTTACCTGTAAGTGAAGTCGCGGGCGGAGCTCGGCTCCCGTAGGAGTCCGGGTGAAGCCTTCCAGCAGTTGAGGTTGGGGATGAAGTTCGGCTCCCGTAGGAGTCCGGACGAAGCCTGCCTGCAGCTGGAGTCGGAGATGAGATCTGGATCCCATAGGAGTCCGGTCGAAGTCCACCTGCAATCAAGGTCAGGGACGAAGTCCGGCTCTCGTAGGAGTCCGGACGGAGTTTACCTGTAAGTGAAGTCGCGGGCGGAGCTCGGCTCTCGTAGGAGTCCGGGTGAAGCCTTTTAGCAGTTGAGGTTGGGGACGAAGTTCGGCTCCCGTAGGAGTCCGGACGGAGTCTTCCCATAGTCGGAGCTGGGGACGGAGCCCGGCTCCCATAGGAGTCCAGTCGAAGTCCACCTGCAATCGAGGTCAAGGATGAAGTCTGACTCCCGTAGGAGTCCGGACGGAGTTTACCTATAAGTGAAGTCGTGGGGGAGCTTGGCTCCCGTAGGAGTCCGGGTGAAGCCTTCCAGCAGTTGAGGTTGGGGACGAAGTTCGGCTCCCGTAAGAGTCTGGACAAAGCCTGCCTGCAGCTGGAGTCGGAGACGAGATCTGGCTCCCGTAGGAGTCCGATCGAAGTCCACCTGCAATCAAGATCAGGGACGAAGTTCGGCTCCCGTAGGAGTCCGGACGGAGTTTACCTGTAAGTGAAGTCGCGGGCGGAGCTCGGCTCCCGTAGGAGTCCGGGTGAAGCCTTTCAGCAGTTGAGGTTGGGGTGAAGTTCGGCTCCCGTAGGAGTCCGGACGAAGTCTGCCTGTGGCTGGAGTCGGAGATGAGATCTGGCTCCCGTAGGAGTCCGGATGTCGCAAAGAATCCGATCGGTGCTGGCGGGGTCCTGCTCGTCGACAAAACTTGGGAGTGTGGCGGAGGCTCGGCCGTCTGGGAGGTTTGAAAAGACGTTGCCGGAGGTCGAAAGTCAGTTGGATCCCCGGAGGGTCACTCCCATCACGAACTTCGGCTGGGGGGTATTTTATACCCAACACCAGTCCCCCTACTTTCGAGTTCGAATTTCGAATGAAAAAGTACAGAAAGATTGTCACAGCCGAAGTTCTTCCCTCGACGTCTATGTGCGATCGTCCTCAAATATGTTGGCATTTAATGCGCGCATGCTGGAGCCTTTTTCGATTAGGGCAACCCGAAGAGTCTTTTCGGAACTCTCACCGGGATGTGATCCCAAGCGTCGTGCCATGAAAGTTTGCAACGGTCAACCCCAGGTCGCGGTGAGTGGGACACGCGGGACACGTGGTGGGCACTGGTTGGCCTAGGACACCTGCCAGCATAACTGCGCCAGGCCCCGTTGCCTATTTAAGCCCCCACCTTTCCTCCAGGGGCTTCACGACATCCTTCTTTCGCCTGAGAGCTTAGCCACTCAGCCACTCCATCGGTGCCCCTTCCGACTCCGAGCATCTTTCGTGTCGGTCTTTGCCATCTCCGCCGGCTTTCCGCCGCTTCCGGTCCCCCGAGTCTCTCCAAGGGGTTCCCCTGCTGGGGCCTCCACCCCGAAGGCCAATCTCAAGATGATGTCACAGACTAAGAAGAGTGCAAGGAGGAGAACAACAGTCTGCGAGTTCTCCGATTGTCAAGCCGCTGCTGAGGGTTCCTGCCGCTTTAACTGGGGCTCAAGGGAGAATTCCTTCAACAACATGGGTTTAATAACGGGGACAACCGGTGAAGACGTTCCGCCTGAGAACTTCGGAGTAGCCGAACGGGGCGACACCGGTCAAGGGGGCAGAGCCTTCGTCACAAGCCATGGCGGGATCCTTGATGCCGTCGGGATCGAGGGACCAGAAGCGGTCGGCACTGATGGTGGGATAGCAGAACTTGTTGCGGGGATGGTGGAAGTAGCGCATGCCGACCTTACCGGAACACCCAGGACGGTGGTTGTCATGGAGCGCATGGCGGTGGGCATGTCTTCGGTGCCACCGCTGCCTCCAGGGTAATTCCGGTTCTTCTTGAAACAGGTCATCGTCGCCACTGCCGTTGTCCTTACTGCCCCCTGGAATCTATCCCATTCTTTTTCCCCTAGGGTTGGGGTTTCGAAGGTGGAGCGGAATGAGGCGGGGGGCGAGAGCCGAGAGGCTTGCCACACGTGCTGGAAAATACTACTGGGAAGGATGGAACGGGAAGAGAAGTCTACAGCTCGAAGTAGCCTCCGGTGTATCCCTTTCGAGTCTTGTAATAATATTTTCTTTTTCTGGCCCTCCGGGTCTTGTAACGTACATCGAGAAATGAGAAGGAGATTTTGTTACTTCGTTTGCGCTTTGCATCGAATTGTTGTCTGCCGAACTTCCTTTCTTTACCATTGTTGTGGTTGTATTTCCTTCTCTTTACTTCTCTTCTTCTTTCTTTCTTTTCTCTTCTCTTTTTTTTTTTTTTTTTGGCATCGTCCATAGGTTGCCGGTAGTGGTCACGTTGGCTCGCCTTTCAGTTATCCTTCTCCTTCAACTAATGGCTCTGTAATGTATATTGGATGAATAATATGAGAAGGAAAATTTCTACTACCTCTTATACTCACGTGTTGAATTGTCGCTTGTCGAGCTTCTTTTCGGCCTTCGCATCGTTCAGAGGTACCCGATTGCCATCGTATCGATCCATCCTTTTCGTCCATGGCCGCAGATTTGTCCGGGGCCGCTCGGGTTTGGTGCCCCCCATCAGGGCTCGGGCTCAGAGGTCTGATCTTTCGTCACCCCGAGGAAGTCTCATCACGGGCTCGTGCTGAGAGCTTCCTTGAGAGCTGGGGTCCTTGATAAGAACCCCAATCCTTGCTGAGATGGGGTTCTCTGCGTCTTTGACGCTGTTTGAATTCCATTCATCACTGACGTGGTCCATCGCCTTCCTTTTTAGCCCCTCCTCCCTTTTTCTTTTTCATTTGAATTTTTTCTCCGCTCTTGGTGGGGTATGGGGGTTCGGCTCCCGCAAGCGAAGTTGGGGCAAAGTCCGGCTCCCATGGGAGTTCGGATGGAGTTTACCTGCGATTGAAGTCAGAGGCAAATCTGGCTCCCGGACGGAACTTACCAGCTGTCAAAGTTGGGGATGAGGTTTCGGCTCCCGTAAGAGTCCGGAAGGAGTTTGCCTGTAGCTGGAGTCGGAGATGAGATCTGGCTCTCGTAGGAGTCCGGTCGAAGTCCACCTGCAATCAAGGTCAGGGACGAAGTCCGGCTCCCGTAGGAGTCCGGACGGAGTTTACTTGTAAGTGAAGTCGCGGGCGGAGCTCGCTCCCGTAGGAGTCCGGGTGAAGCCTTCCAGCAGTTGAGGTTGGAGGCGAAGTCCGGCCCCCGTGGGAGTCCGGACGGAGTTTACCGGTGGCCGAAGCCGGGGACGAAGTCCGGCTCCCGTAGGAGTCCGGACGGAGTCTTATTACGAAGGGCCGCTGGGGAAGGTCCCCCCTTTTTCTCTTCTGGTCTTGAACGACCAGACTTTAATTGATGCCGGGATGAGGTTCTTTCTCTATTTCTGTCATAACAGGTTTCAGCTCTGGTTAGGACGAGGTCCTCCTCTTGTCTCTAACGCGGCCGTAGGCGTACATATGGGCATTGCTGGGCCCTTCCCTCCTTCCGATCTAAAGAGAATCGGGCCTTCGACTTTGCTCGAGTTAGGGCGAGGTTCTCCTCCTGTCCCTAACAGGGCTGTGGGGGCACATATGGGCGTTGCAGGGCCTCTCCCCCCATCCGGTCTAAAGAGAACGGGCCTTCGACTTTGCTCACGTTAGGGCGAGGTCCTCCTCCTGTCCCTGACGTGGCCGTGGAGGCGCATAAGGACGTTGTAGGGCCTCTCCCCCCATCCGATCTAAAAGAACCGGACCTTTGACTTTGCTCATGTTAGGGTGAGTTCTCCTCCTGTCCCTAACATGGCTCAGGGGGTGTCCAAGGGCCGTTATATGGGCCTTTCCCCTGATCCGATCTTAAAATAATCGAACTTTCATTTGGCTCATGTTAGGACGAGGTTCCCCTCCTGTTCTAACATGATCTTGTTTTAATTATTTGAAGGGGTCATCCCCGATCATAACAAATCCATGCCAAAAGGGAAAAACATGCAAAGTCGAAAGGAATTTAGATTCAGGGCAAAGTCGTGAGCAGTACATTTACAGATTTCTCGAGTTCTGTGGTTGTGGAAGGTCTGCTCCTCCTTGAGGCCCTCCGATGATGGAGTCGATGGTCCCGATTGGAGGTCGATCTCTGGGCTGCTCCTCCCTCCTTGGCGGTTCAGGTTGCGGCAGGACCCTCGGCCGATCTTCTCTACCCTCAGGCCGACGTCGAATAAACCTACCGAGTCGACCTCATCGGATGAGCTCCTCGATCTCATCTCGGAGCTGGATGCATTCCTCCATGTCATGGCCGTGGTCCGATGGTAGAGACAGAACTTATTGGGGTTGCGCTTCCCGGGGTGTGTGTGCATCCTCTCTGGCCTAGGGAGCTGCTCCCTGACTTCCATCAGCACTTGGGTTTTCAAGGCATTGAGGGGGGCATAGTTGCGGAATCTACCTAGTGGAGAACCCCACCGGACTCCATGGTCCAGACTTCTCTGCCTACGTACCCGGGGAGGAGTATGGACACGCTTGTGCTCGGGAGGAGTTCGAGAACATGGTCGAGCTTCTCTCGACCCTTTTTCGATTGCGGGCTTACTCGAGTCTCCCGCCTGCCGTTCTCTCACGGTCTCCTCATCCTTCATTTTGAAGGCTTCTTCCACTCGGACGTACCCTTCGGCCCGAGCCAACAGATCAGCAAAATCCTTGGGGTACTTCTTCTCCAGGGAGAATAAAAGGTCATTCTTCTGAAGGCCGCCCTTCAGAGCGGCCATTGCTACCGACTGGTCTAAGTTCCGGACCTCCAGTGCGGCGATATTGAAACGGTTGATGTAGGCTCGAATGGACTCTCCCTCCCTCTGCTTGATATTGATGAGAGACTCCGAACCCTTCCGGGGGTGCTTGCTGCTGACAAAATGGGCCACAAATTGGTGGCTCATCTGATCGAAGGAAAAGATGGTACCCGGCTTCAGTGTCGAGTACCAGTTTCTCACCGCTCCCTTCAAGGTGGATGGGAAGGCTCGGCATAGAATGGCGTCGGGTGCATCATGAAGCAGCATCATCATCCGGAAGGCCTCCAGATGATCAATCGGGTCCGAAGTCCCGTCGTAGCTTTCGAACTGGGGGAGTTTGAAGTTTGGCGGGATCGGTTCCTGCATGATCATTTGAGAAAAGGGGGGGTCAGTGCAAATATCCTCACCATAAGCGGGGGGAGCGTGGCGGAGTTCTTCGATCCATCGGTTCATCTCCTGGAGTCTCTGGTCTAAGAAATCCTCTCGACTTCGGGTCTCGAGGGTCCTCTGACAGAATGGGGGCAGGGATCTTCCAGGGATGGAGTCGTGATCCGATTGAGGGCTCTCCACCCTCGGGTTTGTCTTCCCAGAAAAAATGGGGTGGCTGGCCCAAGTGGCCCGCCCCACCGTCGGATTCTGGTGTTTCGATGACACCTTTCCAGGCACACCGATGCCTGCGACTGCTGCTGCTGCTGCATAGCCTGCATAGCTTCAGTGAGGCCCCTGACCTGCTGTGCCAGCAGATCAAATTACTCCACACCGATCGTCATTGCCGGAGGAGGAGGAGGAGGCTGAGAAACTGGAGGCGAGGCCAGAGCCTGAGATCTGGCCGCAGAGGCCGTGGATCGCTGTGTGGATGCCTTGCGGGGAGGCATCGGGCAAAGACCAAGTGGAGGAGGGAGGAGAGGGCGCCGAAAAAGATGCCCGGGGGCAATCCCGTTGAGTGCTCCTTTAAGAACACGGGTACTGCGAAGGTTCAACCCCTTCCTCTAGCGCCAATCCTGTTGGTGCAAAAATCTGCTTGCGTCGGAGAAGCTGGAGTCACGATCGCCGTCGGGACCTGCAAAAGAAGTCTAAATCGGAGGTGGGGTTGCTCCGGCAAGACCCTCCAACACTCAAGTCAGTTCTCTGCCTCAACAAGAATGGAGTACTCGAACGAAAATTTTAGCAGAGTTTCTAGGTAAAAATGAGAGCTTAGAGGATAACGTATCTGGGGTCCCCTTTTTATAGGCGGAGGGAGCAACAGACTGATAGTGATGTTTGTAACCATCTGGCAGTGGGCTGCCCATGGTCAGGAGGAGTTTATCATGAAAAGTAATGGGGTGGAGTCATGGCTGTCATCATGGCTCGCCACATGGAATCAGTTGCGGGGAGTGGAGCGGCGTCCGTTGTCGCGACTCGCCAGGAGTGGTGGAACCGCACAGGATCCACCGCAGGGAGTGGAGTAGAATCGTGGCCGTTAGTACGGCCTGCCAGGGAGTAATGGAGCTGCGTAGGGTCCGCTGCAGGGAGTGGAGCAGAACCATGGCCATTATTGTGACCTGCCAGGAAGCAATGAAGCTGCGTAGGATCCACCGCAGGGAGTGGAGCAGTGCTGTCTGTTACTGTGGCCTGCCAGGGGGTCCAGACTTGTCGGTCGAAGTTCGGTTGGAGTCGGTAGCTGGAGTCGGAAGCGAAGCCCGGCACCTGTAGGAGCTCGGACGAGGTCTTCCTACAGTCAAAATAGAAGATGGAGTCTGGCTCACGTAGGAGTCCGGACGAAGTCTGCCTGCAGTCGGAGTAGAAGACGGAGTCCGGCTCCCGTAGAGGTCCGAACGAAGCCTGCCTGCAGTCGAAGTAGAAGACGGAGTCCGGTTCCCGTAGAGGTCCGAACGAAGTCTGCCTGCAGTCGGAGTAGAAGATGGAGTCCGGCTCCCATAGGAGTCCGGTCAAAGTCTACCTGCAATTAAAGTCAGAGGCGAAGTCCGGCTCTCGTAGGAGTCTGGATGAAGTTTACCTGCAAGCGAAGTCGTGGCCGGAGTCCGGCTCCCGTAGGAGCCCGGGCGAAGCCTTCCCGCAGTCGGGGTCAAGGACGGAGCCCGGCTCCCATGGGAGTCCGGGCAAAGCCTTCCAGCAGTTGAGGTTGGGGATGAAGTCCGGCTCCTGTAGGAATCCGGACGGAGTCTTCCCGTAGCCGGAGCTGGGGACGGAGCCCGGCTCCCATAGGAGTCCGGTCGAAGTCCACCTACAATCGAGGTCAGGGACGAAGTCCGGCTCCCGTAGGAGTCCGGATGGAGTTTACCTGTAAGTGAAGTCGCGGGTGGAGCTCGGCTCCCGTAGGAGTTTGGGTGAAGCCTTCTAGCAGTTGAGGTTGGGGACGAAGTTCAGCTCCCGTAGGACTCCGGACGAAGCCTGCCTGCAGCTGGAGTCGGAGACGAGATCTGGCTCCCGTAGGAGTCCAGTCGAAGTCCACCTACAATCAAGGTCAGGGACGAAGTCCAGCTCCCGTAGGAGTCTGGACGGAGTTTACCTGTAAGTGAAGTCACGGGCGGAGCTCGACTCCCGTAGGAGTCTGGGTGAAGCCTTTCAGCAGTTGAGGTTGGGGACGAAGTTGACTCCCATAGGAGTCCGGACGGAGTCTTCCCGTAGCCGGAGCTGGGGACGGAGCCCGGCTCCCATAGGAGTCCGGTCGAAGTCCACCTGCAATCGAGGTCAGGGACGAAGTCTGGCTCCCATAGGAGTCCGGACGGAGTTTACCTGTAAGTGATGTCGCGGGTGGAGCTCGGCTCGCGTAGGAGTCCGGGTGAAGCCTTCCAGCAGTTGAGGTTGGGGATGAAGTTCGACTCTCGTAGGAGTCCGGACGAAGCCTGCCTGCAGCTGGAGTCGGAGACGAGATCTGGCTCCCGTAGGAGTCCGGTCGAAGTCCACCTGCAATCAAGGTCAGGGACGAAGTCCAGCTCCCGTAGGAGTGCGGACGGAGTTTACCTATAAGTGAAGTCGTGGGCGGAGCTCGACTCCCGTAGGAGTCCGGGTGAAGCCTTTCAGCAGTTGAGGTTGGGGATGAAGTTCGGCTCCCGTAGGAGTCCGGACGAAGTCTGCCTGTGGCTGGAGTCGGAGACGAGATCTGGCTCCCGTAGGAGTTCGAACGTCGCGAAGAATCCGGTCGGTGCTGGCGGGGTCCTGCTCGTCGACAAAACTTGGGAGTGTGGCGGAGGCTCGGCCATCTGGGAGGTTTGAAGAGACATTGCCGGAGGTCAAAAGTCAGTTGGATCCCCGGAGGGTCACTCCCATCACGAACTTCGGCTGGGGGGTATTTTATACCCAACAAGTACAATCCCCTTAGGTGGATCCACTAAGGTCCATACTTAGTTCAAGTGCATCGAGTCAATTTCTGACTTTATTGCATCTAACCATTTCTCAGAATCGATGTCAAATATCGTCTCGTTAAAGGTATTAGAATCATCACCATTACCCCTATCTCCCATAAGGAATATTTCTTTTACTTCTTTCGTAAACATACCCATGTACCTTTCAGGAGGTCGGAAGATCCTACTAGATTTATGAGGTGGCCTGCTAGATTTATGAGGTGGTAGAGGAATGTCAACTATTGGCTCATGAATAATAGGTTCCTGAGGATCTATAGCTCTTTGCTCTTTAGAGATCTTCTCTTCGAGTTCAACTAACCTCCCACTACCACCATCTTGGATAAACTGTTGTTCTAAAAATATAACATTTTCACTCACAATCACATTATGATCTTGTAGAAAGTAGAAGTAGTATCCGATGGATTCTTTTGGATGTCCTATAAAATAAGCTATAATAGATCTATCCTCTAACTTATCAGCCATCTATCTCTTAACATAGATCGGATATTCCCAAATCTTAAGATAATCTAGACTCGATTTCTTACTGTACCATATCTCATACGGTGTGGTAGGAACAGACTTTGATGGAATCCTATTCAACAAGTGAATGACGGTTAATAAGGCATGTCTCCAAAAATATAAGGGTAGATTAGTGAAGCTCATCATAGATCTGACCATATCCAATAGGGTCCTATTCCTCCTTTCGGATACTCCATTGAGCTGAGGTGTTCTGGGAGGAGTCCATTAAGAGACTATGCCGTTGTCCTTAAGATATCTAAAAAATTTTTGACTAAGGTATTCACCTTCTCGATCAGATTGAAGAACCTTAATGGGTTTACCAGTTTGTTTTTCTACTTCACTTCTGAATTCTTTGAATTTTTCAAATACTTTAGACTTATGTTTCATCAGATATACGTACCCATACCTAGACAGATCATCGATAAAGATAATGAAGTAGCTGTGACCTCTGGTCTGCACATCAAATGGCCCACACACATCGATGTGTATCAAGATAAGTAACTCAGTGGCCCTTTCTCCATGTCCTACAAAGAATAACTTGATCATTTTTTCTTCGAAGGTAAGATTCGCAAGCTGGATACGACTCTGGATTAAGAGAGCCAAAGATCCTATCTCTTTTCAGTTTGTTTATCCTGTCTCTCCAATATGGCCTAGTCTATAATGTCATAAGTACTTCTGGTTAATTTCATCTCTGGATCTCTTTTGACCTATGGCACTCACTATTTGCTCATTTAAATTCACATTTGTATAACATGCAAGTGATATAGACTGTCAATTAAAAGACCTCATACAATCAATTTATTTTGTAAATAAATAGAATAAAAATCTTTATTGAAGCTAATTTCAAAATCTTCCTGTGCTAGCACAGACACGAAAATCAAATTCTGACTAGTTACAGAAACATAATAACAGTCTTTTAAATCTAATCTAATACTAGATGGTAATCGAAGAGGATAAGTACCAACGATTTTTGCAACAACTTTTACTCCATTGCCGACCGAAAGGATCATGTCACCTTCCTCCAATCTCTTACTTTCTATTAGATTCTGCATTGAAGTACATATATAAGCACTCGAACTAGAGTCCAATATCCAACTAGAAATAGAAGAAATCGTGAGGTTAGATTCAATTACGAGCATAACTTCTGAAGGTTTATCATCCTTTTTGGTCTTTAGGCTCTCCAGGTAGAGTGGACAGTTCCTCCTCTAGTGGCCTTCAGCATCACAGTGAAAATACTTTTCCTTTGCTTTGGCCTTCTTAGGAACTTCTTTCTTTGGCTTGCTCTCTTTCTTTTACTTCTTAGCGGATTTAGTTTTCTTCATCCCAGTAGATTTCTTTTGAAAGAAGTCTGCTCCACAATGAGAACAGTGCTCCCTTCAACTGTGCTCATGGACCGACTGTCCTTTGCGCATCTTCAAGTTGAAGAGTCTCTTGAATACTTCGAAGCGTGCAGTACGGCTCTGCTCACCATACAACTCTTGTAGGTGAATGATCATAGTCCTGGCAGTGGGCATATGCTCATGCTGGCTTTATAACTCATTTGACATAGATGCCAACGCACAGCACTTGACCCGACTGTCTTCATCCATCTACTTTTCAAAAGTAGCTTTTTGCTCGATAGTAGGATGGTTTGGTAACACTATGGGTTTTTGATCGAGTATATGACTTAATTTTTTCGATGTCAGGACAATCCTAAGATTTCTTAGTCACTCTTTATAATTAGTTTCGATCAAACGATTCATTTTAAGGATACGGGCTAGAGGATTTGAGGCTGACATTGTTAAACTGCGAGAGTAGAGATTCAAGTTAGACTTTTGTACTTAATGTTAAATTTACTTCTAGAGACTTTAAGATGCAAACAATGACTCCACTAATTTTTTGGATCCCTCCACTCTTTGGATGGAAACTAAAATCCTAACGCGATAAAAGATTTTTAGTGGGTGCTGCGGTCCCACCGATGCCATGCACCTCACCTAATAGTTATTGGTAACATGTACACTGATACATAGGCAATTCTTTGCCCAGATACTTCTCTAAGTATGTTGCAGCAACTTGGTCTCTAAGTCATGTGGGCTCACCTAACAGTTATTGACCACACTCCTTAGTTAAGTCTGACCCACCATTCACAAGCAGGTGTAAAGCCGTCATTGGATCCCTCACCTAACAGTTATTGGGCCCAACCCCATCCTTACTTTGGAGTAACTCTTTGCTAATAGAGTGATTGCGTATTTTTGATGCAACTGAACCACTATGACCAGTCGAGAATAATCAACGCCAGTAGCATACCTGCACATCTATAACGGTAGAAGACCTATGGACTTAATATTTATGGAGAGGTTTAGGTTTAGGTCTCATCTAATCAGTCATCATATGACCGATCTAATTGGCATAAGCTAAACCAAACCGCTAAGTAACTTTATTGAAGACTCAATCTTTCAAATTGACCAAGTAAGTGGAGGTCAGTGGGGGTCCCCCCGTTGCTTTTCTTAGACACTAATAAATTGACTAGGTAAGCTAACAGAATCAATTAAATAACCACATCTCAATTATTTGTCTTAGATACCAACAGGTTAATTGGTCCAAATAGGTTAACTCAAGCAAATCGGACTCAAAGCAACAAGCCAGATTAGGTCCTTAGGTTAATCGATTCTACATATAGGATTCAATAGATTTGATCAACAATAATTGCATGATCATATAACTTAAATAATCTAACTCTAATCAATACTTGACTCAATTTAATCAATTACTTAATCGAATTAGACCCATATAGTTCAAATCATAAACCTTAGATGCAATCCTATTACATGACCTAATTTTTTATTTTTCCATAACCAAAATCCTCATGCACAAACATAAATTTTAGATTCTAAAATTAAATTTTAGATCTTAATTCTTTGCATAAAAGTAAGTTCTAAATCATAAAAATAGTTTTCAAATTTAATATACAAACATATATCTCATATATGCATGTAAAATTCAGATCTAAATAAAATTCAGATCAATAACATGATATTATATATCTCATATACTAATCATGGATTATATTGAAAGTAATTTTATAACCTAAATATATAATCACATATTTCATATATGAAACATGAATCAGATCATATAAAATTTTAAGTTTATGCATGCATCTACATATCATATGAACATGAACTAGAAATCGTTCTAGATCAAAATTCAGATCTATATATGCTTTAACATATCAATTATATATTCTAAAATTAAATTCAAAATAAAATTTTAGATTCAAAAATTTATCTATATATCTCATGTATCAAGAAAAAATCAAATTTTGAAACTCTTTTCAAAACATGTATGTCAATTTCATGCATATGAAATCCGTGGCTTTGATACCATTATTAAATTCGTATGTAAGGGTATGCATGTGTATTTTAAAATTTTATTTTTTAAATACCATAATAGAAGAAAAAATTAAAATATCTTTTAATCTATATGATGCATGCATAAAATACAGACCACAAGGATCTACTTCATATGTTGAAATTATACATATGCTGAATTTAACATGTGATCAAATCACATACCTGTTTCGCAATTTCTTTCTTCAAATCTGGATCTAAAAGAGAAGAGGCTCTCGCTTAGCTGCACAAGAGTCTGACTTCTATGGGTATTTACTCAGAATTAGTCTAAACAGTTCTCTTCAAGTTAAATTTTTTTCTCTAAGAAAATTCAACTTACTGAATCTGAACAAAGTCTAGATCACGATCAACTCTTGATCTCTTTCTTTGATCTTCTTCTTCTCTTCTTCTCTTGTCTTTCTATCCTTGCTTGTGCTGCTACCATGCACCAGGAACCAGCACCAAGTGGATGCCCAACAGCCTTGGGCATGGAGAAGAAGGGACACCCCGAAGGGAGGATGTGTGGGACGCCTAAGGGGAGGAGAAGGGGAGGAGAAGAGAGGGTGTGGGGGGTCTCCAAAGATGGTGTGGGGCTGCTGGTTTTATGCTCTAGGGACCTTAGGGGAGGTCCCTTTAAATAGGTAAAAAGATTAAATCCTATTCAATCTCATAATATAAGTCTTACTTGCATTAGTTTTCTAATAACTTAAGTTATTCAACTTCCATTAGGAATCCTATTAGGCACCAACTCTTGGAGCTCTTACACCCACATAAACACACCCCAAAGTGCACCTAAGGGATACCCCATATAAGATCAAAAATTCTCTAATCATGGGATACACCCAACTTGATCAAATCAAGGTGGCACCCAAAAATAACTATCAAAGAAATTAATTAGGGACTTGCACCCTTAATTCATTTGATCCAAAATCTTAAACATTCAACAATTGGAGTTCAATGAATTTAATTCATTTAGATTATTAGTAGATAATTAAGTTTAAATTATTTTATCAAATAAGAAATCCAAACATAAAGAAAAAATTAGATCCAACCATTTGCTAGCAAGGTTATCTTGAAGCCAATCAGATTTTTCTAAATCCAATTGATACTTTATAAGCTCAATTATTTATTCTAAGCTTAATCTCTTTTTGTGTGATCCCATAAGTTTAATTCTATTTAGTAGTAAGATATACAATGATCTCTATAAAGTATCACTGAAACTATTTTTAATGGGTCGGAACAATTTTACTCTAACTCATCAAGGATTGTCGATCCAGAATAATCCTAGTGAGCCCTCATAATCCACCAGTGACATCTAGTAGTATATAGTGATAATTCAGTAGAACCAAAATGAACCTCAAGGTGTAGTTAATGTGTAATTCAATCCCTCTATCGTGAGTTCTGAGTAGATGGCAGGTCATGGATAAATCATCAAACCTCAACATCAGTCATATGATAGATTTGATCAGCTCAAGTCCAATTATGATTTCTATGAAAACTCTTTTCCATCAATCACACTACTGTAGCTATAGATTCTCGAACTTAGCTTCTCAAATCTCATAGGACTTCTCTCTATCAAGGTCGATAGATCTCATCTTGATGCGCACCCTATTCTTACAGTGGATCAACTATGGTCAACATCCACTACAAGAACTTATTGAGATCCATATTTATATATCAATCAAACTTCAGTAGCCTCACTGTGAGTAGTAATACTATCTCAGGTCAAAGGATCAGTCACACGACTACAGCATCGAGATAATCATTAATGATTGAATAGAAATCCAGGTGATCTCTCGTATGGTCATGCTCAGTACTAGTTGTTCTCTAACAACTATCCGCACTCATCGCTCAGTGTCTCTACACTGTAGATCAGAGACTCATCTATTCCAAAGGAAGTGATCTATACGTCGGTCTATTCGGATCGATCACCATCCTCAAGATGGTTCTATAATCAGGAGTATTTAAGAATTAAATATATATCTCTAATTCTTAATACTTTGAGAATATGTATCGAAAGTTAATTCTATAGACGATTCAATGACACATCACTCTTGAATGAAAAATAAACTTATCTTTTTATTGATCAAATCAATGTATAAAGTATAAAATTATATCTCAGATTTATTACAATGTGTCAGCTATATTGGCTTCTAGGACATACATCTAACAGATCGGACATCCTATGCAGCTGCGAGTAAACTTCAAATCCATGAATTTTAGACTCGGAGTCCTTCTACCTATGCAAAGATATCAAGTTTGGAACTTGATTGATGTATAGATTAGATCTATGATCACATATTTGATATGTCATATGTGCATATTTCATTTTCGGATCGTGTACATGCATTATACAATGTTATAGATCCTAGAGTAGGTGTTAAGATTAGATCTTAAGCATATAGTATAGATTAAATTATTTAATCTAATTTTTTGCTGCATATTTTTTTTTAAATACATGTTATGCACCTACCAATTTTTCAACAGTGATATCAGAGTCAGGTTCTATTATAACATGTATATGTATGCATGTAGCATTAAAAATATGATTTTGGATGTAGGATGATCTGATTATGATGAGATCTAGCATGATTTAGATTGGATCTAAATTTTTCATATGTGATATAAATAGATTAGAAGCCTATTAGCCAAGTAATTGGATTGAGCATTCTTAGCCATCCGATCATAGGAGTAAGTAGGATTTTGTGACCCTCTCCTTCCATTCCATGGTGATCTCTTATGGCATGTAAGGGTGTTGTTTGCTCATGAAGAAGAAATGTGAAAGGTTTAAAACTTACTTTTCTGTAAAATCTTAATTTTGAAACCCTATATTTTGGCTGTATGTGATACAAAATGGATGAAAAGTAAATTATCTAATCGAAAGGATTAAATATTATTTTAATCAAGAAAAATAAATTTGGAAATATAAAAGGTTTGGATATGATCCAAAAATTGGTTTATGATTGATTTTATTTCGGATTAAGCAAAATTTTTCAGATCTGAAACTCTAAAATTCGATTGGCACATGAACTGAGCTGAGCCAATTTTGAACTTGATCGATCTAGTCCTCTAGTATAGTCAGCTCAGTTCTGTTTGAGCCGATCCAGTTGCCACAGGCTGAATAGTAATAGCTATTGTTTATCTACAATTCACCGATCAAATATCAGACTTAGTCGACCCACTATAGTTAGCCAACTCAGTTTGGAACTGAGCCGACCCAATTTTTTGAGATGAAAATTTTGTAAAATTAAAATTACTCAATATTTAATCTTAATTCATGTTAATTAAAACTAAATTAGAATTAAGTATGGAACTAATTGGATCTAGAATTATGAATTAAAGATCTAATGACACTTTTATAAAATATGGGGATACATGGGTTAGCTTAATTGGGTTATCTTAATTGGGTTAGACTTAAGGTTAGAATCAAATGGAATATGAACCAATTAAAAAAATTGATCAAATCTAATTAAAAATTGAATTAAATTAAATCAAGATCTTTAGAACCATTACAATAGTTGTAGTTGGTCAATGTCCCCGTCTTTGATTAGACCAAGATAGATTTCGATCATGGCTCAGTGATCGAGTCTGAGTCTTTAAGCAAATCAAATTGAATTTGATGAACCAATTGGTGTCTAAGATAAGTTTAAAAGTCTTGATCGATGGTTATTAATTAGGAGCTACTCGCATAGATTGAGTCTATGATGAGTTAATGGATATCCCTTCCACCGATCTTACTTACCTAGCCAATATGGTGAATCAGTTTTTGATTCAGTTGCTCATTGATTCGTGCTAAACCTATGCTGCATATGTTGATTAGTGCGACTGATTTAGGTGCTCTGACAGGCTTGAATTTAATCTAGTCTTCTTTGATCTGACTTGGTAAAGTCAGTGGGAGGATTATGATTAGCTAGTCAAATTTAATTTTTTTTTCTTTTATAAGTCAATCAAATCTTCTAAATTATTAAATCCATAAAATAAGCTAGTTATGGTGATGACTAGATCATAATCTCCATTAAGTTGGATGATAATAGATCTATTAGTCAGATTATCATTGGATAGCCCAAAGGCCTGGTGCTCATCTACTATTGGAATTATCATTTATAATATGATGACTTAGTCGAGTCTCTTTTATGGATGTTCAGGATGACCAACCAAAGTCGGGATAGATCATTTGTTAGTTAGATTTCTGAGTATGATCATGCTAATAGTTGGACCTAACCAGACCTTTCAATAGAGGCCAAAGCCTACTGTTAGGAACCTGAGGCAAAATTAATTACTAAAAATATTTGATGAAATAATTACTTAAGAACCTATCCATAGATGCACATGGATGAGCCGACCAAAGTCGGCCTCATGTGTAATCTGTGTGGATTCTAGTATCCACTAAGGAATTAAAGTAATTTTTCAAATTGGAGATAGAGACTACCAATTCATACAAAATAGTGAGAGAACTTTTAGACTTAAGTCCATATCTTTAGCTTAATTAATTCATATACTAATTAGATTTTTAATTTTCCTTTTATGCAGTTATGGCCACCAACTTGTTGCTCCATTTACTATTGGATAGTGATAAACTGACGGGATTAAATTTCGATAGCTTATATTGAAAATTGAAGATAGTCTTGGAGCATGAGCGGATCTTGTACATGTTGACAGATCCGACACCAGAAGAGCCCGCTCTAAATGCTCGCAGTGTGATTCAAGATACTTTCTTGAAGTGGTTCAATGATTGCATCACGGTGTGTTGTATCATGCGAAAAGCCATGAACGATGAATTCAGCCATAAATTTGAGGAAGCTCAGTCAGAAGACATGCTCAAGATATTGAATGAGTCTTTTGGCACTTCTGACGATATTGAGTGGCACAAGATCAGTTATGTTGTTTTCAACATCAGGATGAGGGATGGGGCATCGATCATCGATTATGTATTGTACATGATCGAACAAATCGAATACCTGAGCAAGTCCGACTTTCTCTTGCACGAGCAGCTTGGAAAGGATGCGATCCTAAAGTTTCTATCAAGTCCTATCTATCGTTTCTTAATCATTATTGAATAATGAAGCCTGTAGTGAACTAGCACGATCTATTGAGATTGTTACAAACTTTTGAAAGGATCACCAACTCCACAAAGAGATGGTGAATGTAGTGAGAGGATCTTCTTCGGATGGGCATCGTCTCTTTAAAGAAGGGAAGAAGAAAAAGAATAAAAAGTGCCAAGTACTGAGGATCAGACCAAGAAGTCCAAGTCTAAGTCTGACTAGAGTTAGACAGAGTACTTTTAGTATAAGAAGTAGGGCCATTGGAAGAGGAACTATCCTCAATACATAGCTTTCCTTGATCCAAACAGGCCAAAAAAAAAAGCAATTAGTTGCTAGGCAAGGTAATTATATGATAACACCTTGCAACTTCTCTATTTGTGATACAATAACCTGGGTAATAGATACCGGTAGTCCTTTTAATATTTATAATTCATTGCAGGGACTTCAGATCAGTAGAAGATTTGAAGATGGTAAAAGATTTTTGAATATTGAAGATGGAAGATTAGTTCCGGTTCTAGTTTTAGGAATCATCAAACTTGTATTCAATTCTCTTATCATTGTTCTTAGTGATTGTTATTTTTGTCCTAGTTTTTTATTGAATATAATTTTTATGGGCCTTTTGGCCAAAGAAAATTATAAAATTTTAATAAAAAAAATTATGATATCATTTTGAATGGTATTACTGTAATGCATGGACAATTGAATAATAGAATTTATGTTTTATCATGGCCTAGTGTAATGTACACGTCAAGAAAATGCTATAGGATAGATGATGTATCGGATGGCTACTTTGGCATTGTACGCTAGGTCATATCAACAAGAGCAGGATGAGCAAGTTAATTCAAGAGGAAACTCTTAAAAACAATGATTATGAATCACTGCTAACTTGTGGTCTTGTCTACTTGAAAAGATAACCAAGTCACTTTTTACTGGAAAAGGTGAACGAGCGAATAAAGTTCTGGATCTTGTACATACTTATGTATATGGACCTATAAGCACAAGTATCAAAGGTGGATATCGCTATGTCATTATGTTCATAGATGACCTATCTAGGTATGGGTATATCTACTTGATGAAATACAAGTCTGAATCAATTGAAATGTTCAAACGGTTCCGTTATGATGTAGAGAAACAAACTGAAAAGAGAATTAAAATTCTTCGATCTGATCGAGGAAGTGAATATCTTTCCGATGAGTTTCTGACATATCTAGAAGAGAATAGGATTCTATCGCAATGAACCTCTCTTAGAATGCCACAGCACAATAGCATCTCAGAAAGGAGAAATCAAATCCTGTTGGACATGGTTTGATCCATAATAGGTTTTTCATATCTGCTGATCTCTTTTTGGGGATATGCACTCGAGTTGGCTTGCTATATACTTAATAAAATTTCGAGTAAGTCTGTAAATAAAACACCATATGAGATATGGACTAGGCATAAATCAGTACTCTCACATCTTAGGATTTGGAGGTATCCAGCTTATGTCAGACATTTGAAAATAGACAAATTCAGACCTAGGTCTGACAAGTATATCTTCATAAAGTATTTGAAAGAAACTAAGGGGTATTACTTCTACCATGCTGATGAGCAGAAAGTGTTCGTCAGCAATAAAGCATATTTTTTAAAAAAAAAATTCTCATTGAAGTAATTAGTGCCTCTAAAATTGAGTTTGATGAAGTTCGATGAGTAGAAGAACCGATACAATCTAGTGAACCCATAAAACTAGATTTAATTGGATCCAATCCAAACCTACTATAGATGCACCATTAAAGAGATCCGATAGAGTATCATGCCAACTAGATAGATACTATGATTTCTTGATCTGGGATAGAGATCCTGTTAAACTTGATGAGAACAATGAAGATCCGATCACCTATATGGATGCAATGCAGAGATCCAACTTCGATAAATGGCTTGAGACTATGATGTCTGAAATGGAGTCCATAAAGGTCAATGATGTATGGACATTAGTTAACCCATCTGAAGTGGTAAAAAATCCATAGGGTGTAAGTGGATCTTCAAAAGGAAAAGAGGCACAGATGGAAAGGTGGAGATCTATAAAACTCATCTAGTTGTCAAGGCGTATCATCAACATTATGGTATTGATTATGATGAGACTTTTTTTTCTGTGGTAATATTCAAGTCCATTCAAATCATACTTGCAATAGCAGTACAACTTGACTATGAAATCTGATAAATGGATGTAAAAACAGCTTTTCTAAATGGTGAGCTAAAAGAAGAGGTATATATAATACAACTTGAAAGTTTTACATCCACAGATGAGTCTAAGGTATACAAACTTCAGAGATCCATTTAAGCAAGCAGGAGTTGGAACATGTATTTTGATAAAGTGATTAAAATGTATGGTTTCATTAGGAATGAAGAAGAATCCTGCATCTACAAATAGGTTAACAATTCTGTAATAGTATTTCTTGTTCGATATGTAGATGACATTCTCTTAATCAAAAATGATGTCTCCACATTACAAGGAATAAAGGTTTAGCTGTCATCCCAATTCTCTATGAAGGATTTGGGAGAAGCATCCTACATCCTGGAGATGAAGATCTATAAAGATAGATCGAAAAAGATGCTCGAATTTTCTCAGTCCACATGCATCAACACCGTACTGAAACAGTTTAGCATGAAAAATTTTAAGAAAGGCCATCTTTCAATAGGTCATGAAATTACTCTTAAAGAAGGTTGTCTGACAACTCCTCAAGAGAAAGAACATATGAGTAGGATTCCATATGCTTCCATAGTAGGTTCTGTAATATACGCTATGACATGTACAAGACTAGATATGGCATACTTACTAAGGGTAGTGAGTAGATACCAGTTTGATTTGGAAGAAAATCATTGGAAGATTGTAAGAACCATCCTTAAGTATTTGAGAAATACTAAGGATCAGTAGCTCGTTTATGAGAATATGACTTAAAACTTATGGGGTTTACAGACTCCAACTTTCAATCAGATCATGACGACAGTAAGAGTATGTCAGATTTTATGTTTATCCTAAATGATGGAGCAATCTGCTGAAAAAATTTCAAACAGCACGCTGTGGCTGACTCAATGTGCGAGGTGGAATACATCATGGCATCCAATGCTGCGAAAGAAGCTGTATGGTTGTGAAAGTTCATCAGTGAGCTCGGAGTGGCACCCTCCCAATATGGTCTGATCTTGTTATACTACGACAGCACTGGTTCCATAGCCCAAGCAAAGGAACCAAAGTCCCATCAGTGCACCAAGCACATACTACGTCGCTACCACCTGATCCGAGAGATCATAGATTGAGGTGACATCGAGCTTTAGAAGATCGATGGAAAGGTGAATCTAGCCAATCCATTTATTAAAGCCCTCAGTGTCAAGAAGTTCAAAGATCATAAAATAAATATGGGTATACGATACTGTACTGATTGATTTTAGTCCAAGTGGGAGTTGTTGAGAATTGTGTCCTGAAGTCAATCGTTAGCTTGATGACGGTTATGCTTATTTATACTTGTATATGAATTATTCAATAATAAAAATTATTTGATATTTTTTATCACAAATGTCTACATCTTTAATATAAACTCCTGTATTATGATGAAGTCCTTAGGACTATTTAAATAGAAAAATAGTCTTTAAACTTGTTCGCGACCAAATGATACATTATTACTAAGATGATAACGATACCAAGTGTAGGTCATTGTATGCTATATGGATTGATTGTCCTCTTAATCAAAGAGTGTAGAGATATTGATACAGCATGCAGTGGAGTGTAGGAGTACATTCGCACCGAACGTGACTAACTATGGAGCACTCTACTGTCAAGAGTAGCTCGTGAAGGATATGGGTATAAGTATCCCTCGATCTTAGATCACCACGTGACTAGCAAGCAACTCACTATACTTTGGTGCTGGACTATTTGAACTTTTAATTCAGTGATGGAAGGTTTCTAGGTACAGTCATATACTTGTCAAGTCGATGCATAAGTCAAGACGGAATTAATCCCTTTGAATAAATAGGAGTTAATGCATTAGTGTCTTGTAATTTAGTAAAACCATTGCTAGATGATTACATCGATTAGTTCAAAAAATTATTTCTATGCTGCCGGCTTAGGTTCGAACCTATGGGGTCACACTCAAAAGAAGTTACTAACTAATCACATGGTTGATCAACGATTGAGAATCGTTCTAAGGTTTAATCATCAATTCTATTGACTGTTAGCCTTATGTAAAAATTGTAATCTATTATAGGAGCATTAATTAGTAATTAGATTGCTGATTAGCTCAATTTGATTGAGCAATGTAAATTGATTCAGAACTACTTGAATTGGATTCAATTTGATTTGATCCGATTAGGTTATGAGATGACTTAATTGTCTAGGATGAATGATTCCTGCTTTGATCAGAAATTGAATTGAATTAAATTCTGATTTGATTAAGATTTAATCATGTTTGGGATCTAATTAGATTGGATTCAGATTGATCTAATTGGTTTAACCTAATTTGGTTAGGTT
Organism: Elaeis guineensis; assembly: GCF_000442705.2. Taxonomy (NCBI): domain Eukaryota; kingdom Viridiplantae; phylum Streptophyta; class Magnoliopsida; order Arecales; family Arecaceae; genus Elaeis; species Elaeis guineensis. The sequence goes on along the minus strand of NC_025999.2, from coordinate 34,366,963 downwards.
AGAGACTTAATTAGATGATATTTAAAGAGTCCAAATCAACTTGGACTCTTCCTCACCCTAGCCGACCACCCATGAAATGCCGCCTAGCTTTCCCAACACCAATTTTAGATTAGCATGATGGATCTCCACCCTAAGAAGCCTTGTCACCCACTCTTGATAGGGATCAAGAGTTTGGATCAATTGGTTAATCCAATCGAATTCAAATCTGATTTGAATTCAAGTGAAGATAAGAAATCTGTTTTCATCCAAACACCTCCACGCCTCATCTATATAAACCCCTGATTTTTATGAGACAATAATCAGAATACAGAGATCATTAAGAGACCATTGAGGCTAGGGTTTTGGGGCATGAGGTCTTGGGTTGGGTGGCCATCATTAACATGTGAGCATAAAGGAGAACTTCTTCCTTTTGGATGAGCTCCTAGAAAACTATTCTAAGGGTTTGGGAGAGAAAATATCTAAAAGAGAAAAAGTTCTTCTCTCCTTCTTCCTATGCCACATATTACTCCTAATCCTTCTTCAGATCTGGAGGAGTCTAAAATATCTGAAGCTGAAAGATAGATCAGCCATCCAGAAGTCGTTATGCGAGTTAGCACTCTTGGGACGATGGATCCGCACAGGACTTTGAGTGGATCACCTATAGATGCCAGACATCCTGTGCAGCTCTGACCAAACTTCAAGTCTACGACTTTCAGATATGAAGTCCTTCTACTTGTGCAAAGGTATCAAATTCTGAACTTGATTAATGCATAGACTAGATCTATGATCACATATTTGATATGCCATATGTGCAGATTTCATTTTCAGATCTGTACATGCATTATATAATGTTATAGATCCTAGAGTAGACATTAAGATTAGATCTTAAGCATGTAGTATAGATTAAATTATTTAATCTAATTTTTTATTGCATAAAAAAAAATTTAAAATACATACTATGTGCCTACCGATTTTCCAACACTGACTTCACCAAGCAATGAAGAGGACTAGTGACAAGCCTGATCTAGAGACACCTACATTAGTCACATTGATTTATCTTAATGGTAAGGTCAACTCAAATCGATTAGTGACCTAATCAAAATATAATCTAGCAAATTGGTCAGATAAGTGAGATCGGTGGGAGGGTCTACCTCGGCTTGTCTTAGACACCATCGAAAATGGCTAAGTAAGCGAACTGTCAATTAAAAATTACTGGTCATATTGTTAAGTAATATTGCCAAACTTATCTTAGATATCAATTGATCAATTAGTTTCGATTCAGTCAACCAAAAGACTCGGACTAAACCATTGAGCCATGATCTGGTCTATTTGGTATGGTCAAAAATATGGACTTGATCAAGCTACAACTATTGAGGTTGATCTAGAAAAATTCTGACCAAATCTAATTCAACTCTTGATTAGATTTAATCAATTTCTCTAATTAGTCTATATTTATTTTTAATCCTAGATCTAATCTAATTAAAAGACCTGATTCATGCTAACCTATTGTCCATCGATTTATGAGGTATCTTAAGATCTTCAATTCTCAAATCTAGATCACTAAAGTCCAAATTAAGTATGTAAAATATGTATTTCAGTTTGTAGAACTATTCTACTAATATTTCAAGTAAAGCATATCATATGTTTCAAAATTTTAGATCTTAAAATCTAATTTTTAAATCTATATTTAACAATTAAACATGTATCAATTTGATCTAAAGTTCATTCATACATCATGTATATCATGGCAACATTTAGATCACTTCAAATTATATCATATATAACATACAATTCAGATCTTAAAATAATTTTCATATCTAAATTTATTTCATTAAAATTAAAATTAATCACAAATCACTTCAGATCTAATCTAAACATGTTCATGATTAAAATAATTTTAAAATTTTTTTGTTGTTTTTCTTCATGAGAATAATCACATGGCACCCCAACACGTCATAAAAGTACCCCATCGAATGGGAGGAGAGGGTCTTTAAATGCTACTTGCTCTTATGATCAGACGTTCTGATGATCAAACCAATCAAAATACTTGACTAAATCCAATTACATCTACATATGCAACAAACAAGATTTAGGCATGCACTAAAACGAATATAATCATATCATTCATATTTTACATCTAATCTAATTAGATCAATGTATTATATACATTATTTCATATCTAAAATTAAATTTATACATCATATAAAATATTTAATTCAGATCAAAAATCATATAGAAAAATAATTTAAACATACACATGAATACATGGAAATAAAACTTTGGTTAGACCTGATTTTATGTTATGCAGAATTTTGCTTAAAATTAGATCTAAAAATCTGTCAAAACATATTCAATTCAGATCTTGATTAAGTCTAACTTTCAACCCAAAATAACTACATAAAAAATTTATTAAAATAAATTTAAAATATATTTAATTAAATTAAATTATTATTTCAGTAAAAATCTATATCAAAAAAATTTTGTTATAATAGATTTATAATAAACCATCATCAACCATTGATTAGGTTCTTAAAATCTGGTCAAAACCATAAAAAATTTTAATTAATAGATTTAAATCAAATTTAATATCTAACATAAAAATTTGATTATATATCATATATATATATATCAAAAAAAATTAATTATGCATCTATGTATCAACCTGGCTCTAATACCAGTTGAAAGAAAAAATTATCTGATCTAATCGGATCGCTAGGGTGCATCTGAAAAATTTTCTATTCTAAGGATCACATAATAATTATGGATTATCTTATTCATAGTGGAATAAGGATCAAAATCTCTAAGAGAACTTGAATCCGATGCCTCGCGAGGTCTGAATGCATAGACCCTCTACTTCACGTGCACGCTAGACTCCACAGGAAAGAGGGATGAAGCCCTTTGCATCAATCTTTAGAAGGGAAGTAGGGAAGAGGAGATCAAATCTTGCAACAGGGTATGATCTTGAATGGGAGACTCCACACCATAAGGATGCACATCAAAGACTCCAAATGCTAAGAAACCTACACGCCAAAATCAGATTGGCGTCGACCCTATCCACTCCTTTTTGTCACATAAAACTTTCTTACCGATGGTTTTAATTTTGTCACACAAAATAAAAGCATAACTTACGATGAATAGTGGTCCCTTCCTTTAATAAGTGATGCCCCAATCTGATTATGTCCCAACTGATTTAGGACTTCTTATCCAAGTAGGAAACCTTAACGCCAACATGCGCATCAACTTATTTTTAGTGCATGCAAGGAGTGAAGCGGAGAAAAACCATCACTCCCTCCTTTCTTAGTCAGCTCCTCATGAGAGCGAGTCCTTGGTACTTGAGACTCTTTGGATCCTATCCAATTTGGGTCCAATCTGAGTTCAATTCGAATATGATTCGAATCAAATTTGAAGAGACTGTCAATCCTCATCTAATTAGGATTCTGATCTAAGTCTAACTTGAAGTTTTAAGCCAATCAAGTCTAATTAAATCAGATATAATCTAAAATTAATTAGAACATAAATTTAATCTTCATAAATCTCTTGAATCATTGATCAGATAATCATCATCTTCAGAATTAAACATGTACCTCATATTCAGTGCTAGCTAGATATAAACAACTCTTTAATCATGTATGATCTTTAACTTAATTCTTTATTAAGCTAATCTATTTGTTCAATCAAGTCTCGTACTTTCAAATAGAATACATAATATTAGATCAATTCTTTCCTATTTTGTCTAACTTTATGTGTGACTCTATATGTTCAAACACTAAGTCGGTAGCACAAGAAACTATTTTCTGTACTAATCAAAGTTATCATCTAGTAATAGTTCCTGACATCCAGATAGATCGAATGTTTGCAAAAAAATACTCAAGAACCAAGAAATATAGTTACTGCATAATTCATCCCTTTGATCCTGAATGCTCAGGATGACCTAAGGTTTAACTGTCAATCCTGATATAGTCATCCACATGGATTGCCCCGATCGAGGTCTTACTTAATTGAAATACAGTGTGTTGGAAAATATATCCCAAAAGCCAATCGTCAACCTGTTGACGGTTGAGCAACCTTGTATTGTAATTGATTTGTTAATAAATAAAATATATTTTTGGCATTTTCATCATAAGTTTTCATCTTCTAATGAACACCGTTGTTGTGATGAAATCTTTAAAACTATTTAGGTTCGATAAAGAGATGATTTATCGATCAGTTCTTAAAACTGTTCACGATCAAATGATAGGCTGTTAATAAGGACGACAGCTTCTATTGAGTCATAGATCACTATAGGCCATATGGGTTGGTTGTCTTCTTAACCAGGAGTATGAAGATACTGGTATGACATAAAGGTGAGATGTAAGGGTACATCATCATTGAACGTGACCAACTCCAGAGCATTCTGCTGTCGAAAATGTCTCTAATGGGATATAGGTATAAGTGTCTTTTAAACCTAAGATCGTCTCAGTGACTTGCAAGCAACTCACTGTGCTTTGGTACTGGACTAACTGAATTTTTAATTCAGTGACGGAAGGCTTCTGGACACAGTCAAGTACTTGTGAAGTCAGAGTGTGATCAAGATGGGATTGACCACTCCAAGAGTTGGAGAAGAATGAGTCGTTGTATTTCAATTTAGCAAAATCTTGACCAGGGTAATCCATCAGATGGATTTGATATTTTAAAATACAATATGGACAACCTGATCAGAGTTGACAGTTGAACTTTGAGGTGTCCTATGAGCATTTTGGTCAAGGAGATGAATTATATGAAAACTATATCCGCATGGATTCTAAGGATGTTGTTCTACACATTCAATCTATCCGACCGTCAGGTACTATTGCTAAATGGTTACTTCGATTGGTACCAAAATTTATTCTTATACTATCGACTTAGGTTCGAACCTATGAGGTCACACATATTAGAGTTCATGATTCGATCGGATGGTTGATCAATGATTAAGAATCATTCTAGGGTTAAACGATCAATACGATAGACATTTAACCTAGTACAAGTGTTACAGGATGATCGATTAGCAATTCGATTACTAATTAGCTTAATTTGATTAAGCCAATAGACTGAGATTAAGTCTAATTAAATATGATTTAATTAAATTTAGTTTAAGCTTGATTAGATCAAGTTTAATTGATTTATTGGATAAGCCAAGTGCAAGAAAAAATTAGTCTTAGTTCAATTAGGACTTGGGTCAACCTAATTTCTAATTCGATTAAAAAATTAAATCAGATTTAAATCTAATTTAATCTGATTAAATTAGATTCTTAATTAGGTTGAGACCTATTTTAATTAAGTTAATTTAATTTTGGTTTGATTTAGTTTGAGAAATCAAATTTGAACAAGTCATAGATTGAATCCTAGTATGACTAGGATTCCACCTTGCGCCACCTTAGGCCCCCACGCCCACTCTCTCTTATTTTGTACGACAAAATCTTCTCTCCCAGGCCTTCACACATGCCAAAGCTTTCCACTCTTTCTCTCTTACATGGAATGTGGTTGTGGACCAAGTCAAAGTAGGAATTAGTTTGGATTTCAAATTCTATGAGATAGAATTTTAAGAAACCAAAACTCTTTCCTTATGGCACTGATTTTATTCAGATTTTTTTTGAAATTTTTATGGTAAATCAGCTAGGTAAATCAGTATGACTAATTTAGGTGCTCCTAGACCAGCCCTTTTAATGGTCTCCCTTAAGCTGACTTGGTGAAGCCAGTGGGAGGATCATGATAAGCTGGTTCATCTGACCTCCTTCTCTAAATCAATTAAATTCTCTAAAATTATTAGGTCCTTAAAATGAAATAGTTATGGTGATAACTAGATCATAGCCTCCTATTAAGTGGATGATAATGGGTCCATCAGTTGGATAATCATTGGAGGCCCAAAGACCTGGTGCTTATCGGCTGATGGAATTGTCATTCATAATATAATTTCTTGACTGCATCTTTCTAAATGGTGGTTAGATTAGCCAACCAAAGTTAGGCCTAATCATTCATTAGCTAGATGGGCCAAGTATGATCATGTTAATGGTTGGACCTAACCAGACCTTTTTAGTGGAGACCAAAGCCTACTGATTAGGGACTGGGATAAAATTTAAATTACTAAAAATTATTTAGAGAAACAATTGGTTATGGACTTATCCTTAGATGTACATAGGTTGGCCAACCAAAGTTGGGCTTATGTGCAGTCTAAGTGGATTCTAGTATCCACTAAGAAATTAGGATAATTCCTCGAATTGGAGGTAGAGGCTATCAATTTGAATAAAATAGTAGAAGAAATCTTTTGATTAAAGTCTAAATCTTTAGGTTTAATGAATCAATTACTAATTAGGTTATGGTTTTTCTTTGTGCAGATATGGTCACTTTCCTATCGCTCCGATCATTGTTGAACAATGATAAGTTGGTAGGATCCAACTTCGATAGCTAGTATCGAAAGTTGAAGATAGTCTTGGAGCATGAACGGATCCTATATGTGATAACGGATCCTGCACCTGAGGAGCCAGCTGCCAATGCATATGGAACAATCAGAGACACTTACCAGAAGTGGCTCAGTGATCGGACCGTGGTGCGCTGCATCATGCTAGCTGCCATGAGCAACGAGTTCAGTCACAGATTTGAGACGGCTCAGCCAAAGGATATGCTTCAAGTATTGGATGATACCTTTGGCACACCTAATGACATGGAGAGGTACAAGACTACTTATGCCATCTTCAATGCCAAAATGCGGGATGGTGCCTCTGTCACTGATCATGTATTGTACATGATCGAGCAGATGGAGCATTTGAGCAAGCTCAGCTTTTCCTTGCATGAGCAGCTTGGGAAAGATGCAATACTGAACTCATTGTCCAAGTCTTATCTCCCATTCCTCACTCATTATAGAATGACAAAGCCTGAACTAAACTACCACGGGTTACTGGGGTTGCTTCAGAACTTTGAGAAGGATCACCAACTTCACAAGGAGTCGGTGAACTTAGTGGGAGGTTCATCTTCTGGTTCTCGACCCTTTGAGAAAGGAAAGAAGAACAAGAAGAAGAAAGTGAAGAAGGTGTAAGTTCAAACTGGGACATCAGTACAGGGCCAGATCAGAAAGATCAAGCCCAATAAGAGTCAAGCTGAATGCTTCTTTTGCAAGAAGCGGAGGCATTGGAAGAGGAACTGTCCTCAGTATATTACCTCCTAGATCCGAACAGACAAAGAAAGAAGCAAGCTATTGCTGGACAAGGTATTTATATGATAACTCCTTACAATTTCTCTATTTGTGATATAACTGACTGGGTATTGGATACTGGTAGCCCTTACCATATTTGTAATTCATTACAGGGGTTGTAGGTCAGTAAGAGATTCGAGCAAGGTGAGAGGTTCCTGAACGTTGGAGATGAAAGATCAGTTCCAGTTCTAGCATTAGAAATCTTGAAACTTGTATTTGAGTCCCATACCGTTATTCTTAATGATTGTCATTTCTGTCCTAATTTTTTTTTAAATATTATTTTTGTAAGCCTTCTGGTCAAAAATGATTATGAAATTTTAATAAAGAAATAAGTTTGTAATATCATTATGAATGGTGTTACAATTTTTTATGGATATTTGAACAATGGTGTGTATATGTTATCACAATCTATTAACGTAGTCTATTCTACAGGCAAGCATCCTAGATTAGATAGTGTATCAGATATCTACTTATGGCACTATAGGCTAGGTCATATAAATAAATATAGAATAAACAGGTTGACTCAAGAGGAGATTCTCGAAGTCAGTGATTGTGAATTACTTCCAACTTGTGAGTCCTGTCTTCTTGGTAAAATGACCAAGTCACCTTTTATTGAAAAAGGTGAGAGAGCTACTGAGCTCTTGGGCCTAATACATACTGATGTATGCGGGCCCATGAGCATAAGTGCTAGAAGAGGATATTTCTACTTCATCACTTTCATGGATAATCTATCCAGATATGGATATGTCTATCTGATGAAATATAAATCGGATTCATTTGAAATGTTCAAACGATTTCGAAGTGAAGTAGAAAAATAAACTGAAAAGAGTATTAAAACTCTTCAGTCTGACCGAGGAGGGAAATATCTTTTTGGTGAGTTTCTCACATATCTAAGAGAGAATGAGATTCTCTCCCAATAGACTCCTCCAAGAACACCACAGAATAATGGTGTGTCTGAAAGAAGAAATCAGACTCTGTTAGACATAATCCGATCCATGATGGGTTTTGCCAGCTTGTCGATATCCTTCTGAGATATGCACTCGAATTGGCCTATTATCTGTTAAATAGGATTCCAAGTAAGTCCATAATTAAGACTCCATATGAGATATGGACAAGGCATAAGCCAGCACTTTCACACCTTAGGATCTGGAGATGTCTGACCTATGTCAAACGGTTAGTTACAGATAAACTTGGATCTAGGTCTAACAAATGTACAGTCATAGGGTACTCCAAAGAGACCAAAAAATATTTTTTCTACCATGCTGATGAACAAAAGGTGTTCATCAGCCTTAAGGCAACCTTTTTAGAAAAGGAGTTCCTTGGTGAAGGAACCGTTGCCTCTAAGGTTGAACTTGATGAAGTTCAACAGGTAGAAGGACCGACACCAATAGCTAAACCTGAGTCGATTTGATTAGATCAGATCTGGAGCCCAATATACTTGCACCATTAAGGCGATCTGATAGAGTACCACGTCAGTCAGACAGATATTATGATTTTTTGATCGAGATGGTGATCTCATCGAACTCGATGAGAACGATGACGATCCGATCACCTATATGGATGCAATGCAGAGACCTGATTTTGAGAAATAGCTTGAAGCCATGAAATTCGAAATGAAATCCATGAAGATCAATGATGTATGGACATTCGTTGACCCACCTGAAAGGGTTAAACCCATTGGGTATAAATGGGTCTTCAAAAGGAAGAGGGATGCAGATGAAAAGGTAGAGACCTATAAAGCCCGTCCGGTTGCCAAGAGGTATCGTCAACATTATGGTATTGACTATAATGAGACATTCTCCCCTGTGGCAATGCTCAAATCCATTCGGATAATGCTTGCAATAGCTACCCATCTGGATTATGAGATCTGACAGATGAATGTAAAGACAGCTTTTCTGAATGGAGAGCGACCGAAGAGGTGTATATGATACAACTGAGGGGTTTACATCCACAAATGAGTCCAAGATGTGCAAGCTTCAGAGATCTATTTATGGATTGAAGCAAGCTTCTCGGAGTTGGAACATGCATTTTGATAAGGTGATCAAAATGTTTGGCTTCGTTAAAAATGAAGAAGAGCCCTGGATCTATAAATGGATAAATGGTCTAGTTATGGTATTCTTTGTCTTGTACATAGATGACATTCTCTTAATCGAAAATGATATCCCCATACTACAGGGAATAAAAGTTTAGTTGTCATCGTAGTTCTCCATGAAGGACTTGGGTGAAGCATCCTACATCCTAGGGATGAAGATCTATAGGGATAGATCTAAAAGGATGCTTGAGTTATCCCAGTCCACGTACATAGATACTGTGCTGAAGAGGTTCAGCATAGAGAATTTTAAGAAGGGCTATCTACCGATAGACCATGAAATTTCTCTCTCTAAGAAGGATTGTCCGACAACTCCTGAAGAGAGAGAGTGTATGAGTAGAGTCTCATATGCTTCGATCGTGGGATCTATCATGTACGCCATGACATGTATAAGGTCAGATGTGGCATACTCACTAGGAGTAGTGAGTAGATACCAATCTGATCCTGGAGAAAACCACTGAAAAGTGGTTAAAACTATCCTTAAGTATTTGAGAAATACTAAGGACCAATAGTTGGTTTATGGCGAGTCAGATCTGAAACTTGTGGGGTTCACAGACTCCAGCTTTCAATCTGACCATGATGACAGCAGAAGTATGTCAGGTTATATCTTTACTCTGAATGGTGGAGCCATCTGTTGGAAGAGTTTCAAGCAGCATACTGTGGCAGACTCTGTTTGTGAGGCGAGTACATCGTAACATCGGATGCCGTGAAGAAAGCTGTGTAGCTGAAAAAATTCATCACTGAGCTCGGAGTAGCACCCTCCCTCGATGGTCTGATCCTGCTCTACTGCGACAACACTAGTGCCATTGCTCAGGCGAAGGAACCCAAAGCACACCAGTGGACGAAGCATATTTTGCACCGCTTCCATCTGGTCCAAGAGATCGTGGATCGAGGTGACGTCGATCTTCAGAAGATCGATGGAAAGGAGAACCTGACCGACCCCTTCACTAAAACCCTGGCAATAAAGGAGTTCGACAACCACAAGTCAAAGATGGGTATTAGATACTGTGCCGAGTGGCTTTAGGATAAGTGGGAGTTGTTGGAAAATATGTCCCAAAAGCCAATCGTCAATCTGTTGACGGTTGAGCAACTTTGTATTGTAATTGATTTGTTAATAAATAAAATATATTTTTGATATTTTTATCATAAATTTTCATCTTCTAATGAACTCTGTGATTGTGATGAAATCCTTAGGACTATTTAGGTTCGATAAAGAGAGGATTTATCGATCAGTCCTTAAAACTGTTCACAACCAAATGATAGACTGTTAATAAGGATGATAGCTTCTATCGAGCATAGGTCGCTGTAGGCCATATGGGTTGATTGTCCTCTTAACCAAAGAGTGTGGAGACACTGGTATAGCATATAGGTGAGATGTAAGGGTACATCGTCATTGAATGTAACCAACTCTAGAGCATTTTGCTATCGAGAATGTCTCTTATGGGATATAATATAAGTATCCCTTAGACCTAAGATCGCCTCAGTGACTTGCAAGCAACTCACCGTGCTTTGGTACTGCACTAACTGAATTTTTAATTTAGTGATGGAAGACTTCTAGGCGCAGTCAAGTACTTGCGAAGTTAGAGTATGATCAAGATGGGATTGACCACTCCAAGAGTTGGAGAAGAATGAGTCGCTGTATTTCAATTTAGCAAAATCTTGGTCAGGGTAATCCATTAGATGAATTTGATATTTTAAATATAATATGGACAACCTGATCAGAGTTGACAGTTGAACTCTGAGGTATCCTATGAGCATTTTGATTAGGGAGATGAATTATATGGAAACTATATCCGTATGGGTTCTAAGAATGTTGTTCTACACATTCGACCTATCCGACTGTCGGATACCATTGCTAGATGGTCACTTCGATTGGTACAAAAATTTATTCTTGTGCTACCAACTTAGGTTCGACCTATGAGATCACACACATTAGAGTTTACGATCCGATCAGATGGTTGATCAACGATTAAGAATCATTCTAGGGTTAAACGATCAATACGATTGACATTTAACCTAGTGCAAGTGTTGTAGGAAGATCGATTAGCAGTTCGATTGCTAATTGACTTAATTTGATTAAGAAAATGGGTTGAGATTATGTCTAATTGAATATGATTTAATTAGATTTAATTTTGGCTTGATTGGATTAAGTCCAATTGGTTTATTGGATAAGCCAAGTACAAAGAAAAACTAGTCCTAGTTCAATTAGGACTTGGGTCAACCTAATTTCTAATTCGATTAAAAAATTAAATCTAATTTAATCTGATTAAATTAGGTTTTTAATTGAGTTAAGATCTATTTTAATAGATTGATTTGGTTTTGGTTTAATTTGGTTTGAGAAACCAAATTTGAACAAGTCATAGATTGAACCCTAGTAAGACTAGGATTCTACCTTGCGCCATCTTAGCCCCCCATGCCCACTCTCTCTTATTTTATGTGATAAAATCTTCTCTCCCAAGTCTTCACACATGCCCAAAGCTTTCCACTCTTTCTCTCTTACATGAAATATGGTTGTGGACCAAGTCAAAGTAGGAATTAGTTTGGATTTTAAATTCTATGAGATAGAATTTTAGGAAACCAAAACTCTTTCCTTATGGCACTGATTTTATTCAATTTTTTTTTTAAGATTTTTATGAATTTTATGGCACATATTGTGCACCCTTTGCTGGTGGTCCATGGTAGAAAAAGAAGGAGGGGACGCCCAAGAGTTGGGCACCCCTTGTCTTGCCCTGTTTGGATTTTTCTTGACTAGGTATTTAATCTAGACTAGGATTCTTCATATCTCTTTATTTAAGATGAATTTATTCTTGAGATTTTTATAAATTATAGAGCATTGAGAGACCTTTGGGGTGTGTGAAAATCAGGGAGAAAGAGTGTTGGGGCATGGAGATATAATAGACACAAAACTAAGTGTCTAGGTTAGAGTAAAGAGAAGAAGAAGCGGGTCTTCTTCTAGGATTGCTGAGTTTACCTTTTTTCTTCATCCATCTATGAGTTTTCTGAGAGTGTCTCATATATAAAACTCCTTCTCCTACTTCTCATCTTTGAAAGAGTCCAAATCAAGAAGAAGGAGGCATCTGATCGATCATCGAAGAAGGATCAGCACAGTACTAGCATACTGTGCTGATTTCCTAGATCAGAACTTCTGATCGTGATTCGTGGGCTCGTGTGGATGACTCCTAGAGATCGGATACATGTGCAGCTCACAACATCATCCTCAAGCCCGGATCAGCAAAGTTAGAACGTCTAACTTGCAAGGTAATAGATCTGATCTATTATATTTTACATACATTAGATGTAGTATAGAAACATGTTGATATGATCAACATGTAGTTCTTGCTCTTTATATTTTAATTTTTGATTTAATATCATATAATAACCATGTAATAGGATCTTAGATCTAGAATTCTCTAATTTTATAAGATAAATTTTGATTTATTTTAGTCTTTCGCTGCCTGATCTTGAAAAAATTTCAAGATCTAACCCTGAAACCCTAGATCTGGTTCCTTCACAGTGATGCATCAACTCCTGAAACATAGAGGGGTCAATCCATCTTGATCTACTCACAGACTTCGTAAGTACTTGACTATACCCAATAGCCTTCTGTCACTATATTAGAAATATATGTAGTCCGGCATCAAAGCATAGTGAGTTGCTTACAAGTCACCATGGTGATCTCAGGCTGGAGGGACACATATGTCCATATTCTTCATGAGTAACTCTTGACAATAGAGCACTCCACAGGTGAGTCACTTATTCAGTGATAATGTACTCCTACATCTTACCTGTATACCATATCAATATCTCCACACTCTTTGATTACGAAGACAACTAACCTATATGGCACACAATGACCTATACTCGATAAATGTCATCATCCTTTAATGACGTATCATTTGATTGCGAACATGTTTAAGAACTATTCGATAAATCCTCCTTTATCGATTGTCATATAGTTCTAGGAACTTCATCACAACACAAGAGTTCTAATAAAGAAGATATATACCTTGTGATAAATTATGTCAAATAATTTTTATTAATTCATAATTTATATATAAATTACAAAGAGCACAATCGTTCAAATGATTGGTTTTATGACACATTTCCTAACACACACGCCATTTGGAGTTTTTCCTTGAGAAGGATTTCTCCACATTGATTTATGGTATGTTTGTTTTGACGTCCAAGAGTTGGATGCAAATTTAGGGATTCAAATGGCGACCATGTGTTGGAAAGAAGGAAGGAACTCCACATCAATACAAGGGAGTTTTTCATGTGCCTAAAATCCGTGAAGACATTTGTGCACTTAAAGAAAGAAACAGTTCCAATATAAAAAGACTCTCTTTCCCACCCCTTGGCCACACGTGAAGGTGTTCATGCAAAAGCAGAATTTAGCATCCTCCAGGAGAAGTCTTTTTGAGAGGACTCCTCTCTATCTCACATCAAATAGGGATAAATATCTCTATTTTTTTTGTCACCCAAATTTTGGGCAATTTGGTGTGAGATTGAGTCATCCCATGGCTTGTTTTTAAGTCAGGTTTTGGGCTGATAAAGGGCTGATTACATGGATCTAATGTATGGGTTCCTTATGTCCAATTGTTGGACAGCAAATGATCCAAACATTGGACAATAAAAGGGCCCAGCGATATTTGGATCAAAGTGATCAAAATTAGTTCCAAAGGGTTGGATCTAAGTGATCATATATATGATCTACTGTGTAGTTTTCTTATGTCTAAATGTTGGACAGCAAAAGAGGCTAAGAGACATTAGGATTATATGTCCAAAAGAGGAAAGAAAGGAGAAAGAAATCATCAAATATTGATGATGCAAAGCAAGGTGCAGTTGCTGATTTTCTTGGAAAGAATTTCAGTGAAGCTAGATGGGGAGAGTCTTAGATCGACACTCATGTGAATCACTGTTGGAGGACACACACTTGGGTGCCTCTTGGATACCAATTAGAGAAAAATTTGATTATCATGCAAGGTATAATATTTCTGATCTCACATTTTGTATGCTATGTAATTTATGTGTGATTGAAATCAATAAGGTGATTTTAGGATTGGGATTCAGATCATATGTTTTCAAGAGTTGTTGCATGTTAAAAAAAAATTTAAAATTCATTTCTGCTGCACAATCAAATCCCAACAAATTCCTCTAAAGAGCAGCAAAAACCAGTGATAGCGGCTTTGCTGATAGGAGACGGCATCAGCAACATCTTCTTTAAAACTTCCATTGAAAGCAGAAGTGGGTTTGGTGGCAGGTTAGAGCCTCTTCTCCTTATTTATAGAGAGATCTGGATGAAAAGCAGCCCTTCATCTCCCAAATCAAGTGCCAGGTGGCACAAGGCCACCGACTCCAAAAGAGCGCACCTCCAGAGAAGGCACTTCAGGTATCTTTCGGCAAAATATCATTTCAGAGACTGTAGCATTAAAAGATTGCACAGTTTTTCAGAGAGAAAGATGTGCTGATTGGTGGAGTATTAAATGCTCCCTAGGATCCTCAAATAATGCCTGCACCAAACTTATAGAATGCAAAGTGGATGACAGGAGTTGGTGTAGAGCACGATGTCTCATGTGACTAGGAAGGGGTAAATTGTCTCAGCATAAATCCCAAACTCGCATAGGACAGGCATTGAGCAGACACTTGTCCCATGTTGTCAAAGAATCAAAATAAGGAATACATACACACAAAAAGAAGGCAGGAAGTAAAAGAAATTCTCTTTTATTTCAAAAAATATACATTACATCGATCAAGGAAAAAGACTCACGATCAAATCTTGGATTGTCTTCTTTCTCTTCTCCTGAGCCTTCTCCGCTTCTTCAAAGTAAGCCAGCTGAGGAATGAGAGAATCCAGCGCAGTCTGCAACACTCAAAGACTGTCGTAAAGGATCGACCAACAACAATCATAGCCTTTATTGAAATGATTGTGCAACCTCGATATCCCCTCTGGATCGAGGGACTTGTTCGCAATGGTCACCCTGGGACCTGGCACAACTTGTGCCTCGGACCCAAAATGCTTCCACTCGATAATTGCGAGGTTGGTACTGACTTAACAATGAGCTTCATCCATAGAACCAGCCTGGCTAGACCAAACCCAAGAGCCTCTTTGAAGGTCAACTACCTCAGCTTCAAGTTGACCAATCTTCTTTTTAGCCTTGGCTAGCTCCATCTTCATGTCAGTGACTTGCCGAAAGACACAAGCATTATCAGCTCAAGCAGAAAAAGCTTTGGCCCTCACCATCTGAAGCTCATTTCACGAGTCTCATAGCCTCACGTCAAAGGTTGGCCTCCCTGCGAGTAGCTAGTCGAAGGTAATCGCCTTCTCCATGGGTACTAAACTGGATCCCCCACCTGTAGGAAGCAGGGTGAAGAACCTCAAGAGGTTGAGCACTTGTCTTCTTCAACTCCTTAGGTTTCCTCTGGAGATTCTCTCGAGCTTCTTCAATAGTGCTTTACCCCAATTTTGCTAGAGCTCGGCCATGCTTGACGACCCTTTTCCATTGCTCAACCTAAGATGCTCGATCCTCGACTGCCTTCACACAATCATGCAATATCACCAATCGAGCCTCCAACGCTCAAATACCAAAGCATGCCTGCATGATCAATTAGTTAGTCAACTTAAGATGCAAAGATAAGCATCGAGCAAAGAACCAAAAACTTACCATCATGGCACTATGATATGCACTCAAGAGTGCCTCTTCATTAGTTATACTAGAAAGGTACTCTTCATCCTAGAGAGGAATCAGTCCTCTAATTATCTCCCAAAAATGATCATACTTGAAGATTACTATTTCCTCCCCACCCCGCCCCCCCCCTCCCCACTCGACTATCCAGGAGCAGAGGGAGGGAACATCTGCTCAAGAGGGGCAGGAAGAAAGAGCTCAGCTTGGGGGCAGGAAGGTGATGCCTCAGTCGCTGATGGAAAAGCATAGGATTTCATGCATGCATTTCAAAATTTTTACAGTAGAATAAGCTAGATTAAACCTTTTAATCTATAAATATATGTATAAGATCAAATCTTAAAATACCTACAGAAAGATCTATGACATAGTATCAATGCATGAAAAATTTGAATTTAAAATCAGCAAGTATGTAAAAAAATTAGCACAAGGATTAGATCATATCTATAGCTACTAGGGTTCCGAAACCTATACCTGAGCATGGGTAGATGAATACCACAACAGAAACTCATGGATTAGAGGCTCTGTTGATCGCTTGTAGTCGCATAAGGTATCCAACCTCTATGGATCATTCACACGAAGCCCCGAACCGATCAACCTTACGCGAGAGTGCTACTATCATAGATGGCTTCTGATGGAAGATCTAATTGATCTCCTTTTTCGATCGCCCCGAACCCTTTCAATGTCGAAGATGGATCATAGGAGATGCTGGATGGTAGAGCAAAAATCAGAGGAGAACTCTCTTCTCTCTAGAATTTTTTTTCACCCAAAAATCCTAGAACAATTCTAAGTCTCTCACCCAAAGAGGAGTTGGATCTCCTCCAATGCTTATGCCAAAATGATAGCACCCACCACAAATCCTCACACCCCAAAGAGAGGTTCGGCTCCCCTCTTTCTCAGCCCTCTCATATGGTGAAAAGTAGAGCATATGTGGTACACAAAAATGTAGGAACCAGATCTAGGGTTTCAGGGTTAAATCTTGAAACTTTTTCAAGATCATACAGCGAAAGACTAAAATAAATCAAAATTTATTTTTTAAAATTAGAAAATCCCTAGATCTAAGATCTTATTACATGATTATTATATAGCATTAAATCAAAAATTAAAATATATATATACAGCATGAACTACATGTTGATCATATCAACATGTTTCTATACTACATCTAATGTATGTATTAAACAATAGATCAGATCTATTACCTTGCAGGTTAGATGTTCTAACCTTGTTGATCCGGGCTTGAGGATGATGTTGCAAGCCGCACACGCATCCGGCCTCTAGGAGTCATCCACACGAGCTCACGAATCTCGATCAGAAGTCCTGCTTCAGGAAATCAGCACAGTATGCTAGTACTGCGCTGATCCTTCTTTGATGGTTGATCAGGTGCCTCCTTCTTCTTGATTTGGACTCTTCTAAAGATGAAAAGTAAAAGGAGGAGTTTCAGATCTGAGACACTCTCAGAAAACTCAAGATGGAGGGAGGAAAGATATGAAAACAAAAAACCTAGAAGAAGACCCTCTTCTTCTTCACGTTTTTCTCTCTAGACACCCTAACTTGCATCTTTTATATCTCCACGACCCAAAGGTTTTTCTCTCTGATTTTTGGATGGCACAAAGGTCTCTCAAATCTATATTTACATCTAAAATTTTATAAAGAAACTCATTTAATACAGAGAGATATGATAGAGTCCTTGTCTAGGTCAAATACCTAGTCAAGGCTTATCCAAACATGGCAAGTTAAGGGGCGCCCAACTCTTGAGCACCTCCTCCATATTTTTGTATATGGATCATCAAAAAAGGATGCATAATGTGTACCCTAAAAGCCATAAAAATTCTAAAAAAAATTTGAATAAATTCGGTGCAAAATTGAAAGAGTTTTGGATTTCTAAAACTCTATCTCATAGAATTCGAAATCCAAACTTATTCCTTTTTGATTTGATCCAAACCACCTTCCATGTAAGAAAGAAGAGAGGAAACCTTTTGTGAACATGAGAGAGACCTGGGAGAGGGCTTTTTCGCACAAAATAAGTGGAGATTGGCATTGAATAAGAGAGAGGGCGTGGGGAAGGCTTATGTGGCGCAAGGTGGAATCCTAGTCTTACTAGGATTCTATCTCATGACTTGTTTTAATTTGGTTTCTCAAACCAAATCAAACTAAAATTAGATCAACCTAATTAAAATAGGTCTTAACCCAATTAAGAACCTAATTTAATTAGATTTAAATCTGATTTAATTTTTTAATCAAATTAGAAATTAGATTGACCCAAGTCCTAGTTGAACTAGGACTAGTTTTTCCTTGCACTTGGCTTATCCAATAAACCAATTGGACTTGATCCAATCAAGTCCAAAATAAATATAATTAAATTATATTTAATTAGACTTAATCTCAGCCTATTGGCTTAATCAAATTAAGCCAATTAGCAATCGAATTGCTAATCGATCCTCCGCAATACTTGCACTGGGTTAAATGTCAATCGTATTGATCATTTAACCCTAGAATGATTCTTAATCGTTGATCAACCATCCGATGGATCATGAACTCTAATGTGTGTGACCTCATAGGTCCGAACCTAAACCGGTGGCACAGAAATAAATTTCTGTACCAATCGAAGTGACCATCTAGCAATGGTACCCGACGACCGGATAGGTCGAATGTATAGAACAACATCCTTAGAACCCATCGGATATAGTTTTCATATAATTCATCCCCTTGACCAAAATGATCATAGGACACCCCAGAGTTCAACTGTCAACTCTGATCAGGTTGTCCACACTGTATTTCAAAATATCAAATCCATCTAATGGATTACCCTGGCCAAGGTTTTGCTAAATTGAAATACAGCGACTCATTCTTCTCCAACTCTTGGAGTGGTCAATCTCATCTCGATCACACTCTGACTTTGCAAGTACTTGACTGTGCCCAGAAGCCTTCCGTCCCTGAATTAGAAATTCAGTTAGTCCAGTACCAAAGCACAGTGAGTTGCTTGCAAGTCACTGAGGCGATCTCAAGTCTAAGGGACACTTATACCTATATCCCATCAGAGACATTCTCGACAGCAGAATGCTCTGGAGTTGGTCACGTTCAATGACGATGTATCCTTACATCTCACCTGTATGCCATACCAGTGTCTCCACACTCCTTGGTTAAGAGGACAACCAACCCATATGGCCTACAGCGATCTATGCTCGATAGAAGCTGTCGTCCTTATTAACAGCTTATCATTTGGTCGTGAACAGTTTTAAGGACTAATCGATAAATCCTCTCTTTATCGAACTTAAATAGTCCTAAGGACTTCATCATAACAACGGAGTTCATTAGAAGATGAAAGCTTATGATGAAGATGTCAAATATATTTTATTTATTAACAAATCAATTACAATACTTGGTTGCTAAACCGTCAACAGCTTGACGATTGGCTTTTTGAGACACATTTTCCAACAACTCTCACTTGTCCTAAAGCCACTCGGCACAGTATCTAATACCCATCTTCGACTTGTGGTTGTCGAACTCCTTTATCTCAGGGCTTTAGTGAAGGGGTCGGCTAGGTTCTCCTTTCCATCGATCTTCTAAAGGTCGACGTCACCTCGATCCATGATCTCTCGGACCAGGTGGAAGCGACGCAAGATGTGCTTCGTCTGCCGATGTGCTTTGGGTTCCTTCACCTGAGCTATGGCACCAGTGCTGTCACAGTAGAGCATGACTGGATCATCGAGGGAGGGTGCTACTCCGAGCTCGTTGATGAATTTCCTCAGCCACACAGCTTCCTTCGCGGCATCCGATGCTGCGATGTACTCTGCTTCACAAACAGAGTCTGCCACAGTATGCTGCTTGGAACTCTTCCAGCAGATGGCTCCACCATTCAGAGTAAAGATATAACCCGACATGCTCCTGCTGTCATCATGGTCAGATTGGAAGCTAGAGTCTGTGAACCCCACAAGTTTCAGATCTGACTTGCCATAAACCAACCATTGGTCCTTAGTATTTCTCAAATACTTAAGGATGGCTTTAACCACTTTTCAGTGATTTTCTCCAGGATCAGATTGGTATCTACTCACTACTCCTAGTGAGTACGCCACATCTGGTCTTGTACATGTCATGACGTACATGATAGATCCCACGGCTGAAGCATATGGGACTCTACTCATACGCTCTCTCTCTTCAGGAGTTGTCGGACAATCCTTCTTAGAGAGAAAATTCTATGGCCTATCGGTAGATAGCCCTTCTTGAAATTCTCCATGCTAAACCTCTTCAGCACAGTATCTATGTACATGGACTGGGATAACCCAAGCATCCTTTTAGATCTATCCCTATAGATCTTCATCCCTAGGATGTAGGATGCTTCACCCAAGTCCTTCATGGAGAACTGTGATGACAACCAAACTTTTATTCCCTGTAGTGCAGGGATGTCATTCCCGATTAAGAGAATGACATCCACGTACAAGATAAGAAATACCACAACTGGACTATTTGCCCATTTATAGATGCAGGGCTCTTCTCCATTCTTAATGAAGCCATACGTTTTGATCACCTTATCAAAATGCATGTTCCAACTCCGAGAAGCTTGCTTCAATCCATAAATGGATCTCTGAAGCTTGCACACTTTGGACTCATCTGTAGATGTAAACCCCTCAGGTTGTATCATATACACCTCTTCGGTCAGCTTTCCATTCAGGAAAGCTATCTTTACATCCATCTGTCAGATCTCATAATCCAGATGGGCAGCTATTGCAAGCATTATCCGAATGGATTTGAGCATTGCCACAGGGAAAAATGTCTTGTCATAGTCAATACCATAACGTTGACGATACCCCTTGGCTACCAGATGGATTTTATAGGTCTCCACCTTTTCGTCTGTGCCCCTCTTCCTTTTGAAGATCCATTTACACCCAATGGGTTTAACCCCTTCAGGTGGGTCAACCATTGTCCATACATCGTTGACCTTCATGGACTCCATTTCAGATTTCATGGCTTCAAGCCATTTCTCGAAATTAGGTCTCTGCATTGCATCCATATAGGTGATCGAATCCTCATTATTCTCATCAAGTTCGATGGGATCACCGTCTCAGACTAAGAAATCGTAGTATCTGTCCGGCTGACGCGGTACTCTATCGGATCGCCTTAATGGTGCAGGTACATTGGGCTCTGGATATGATCTAATCATATCAGACTCAAGTTCAGGTATTGGTGTCGGTCCTTCTACCTGTTGAACTTCATCAAGTTCAACCTTAGAGGCAACGGTTCCTTCACCAAGGAACTTCTTTTCTAAAAAGATTGTCTTAAGGCTGACGAACACCTTTTGTTCATCAGCATGGTAGAAAAAAATATCCTTTTGTCTCTTTGGGGTACCCTATGAATGAGCATTTGTCAGACCTAGGTCCAAGTTTGTCTGTGACTAATCGTTTGACATAGGCCGGGCACCCCCAGATCCTAAGGTGTGAAAGTGCTGGCTTACGTCCCGTCCATATCTCATATGGAGTCTTAATTACAGACTTACTTGGAACTCTATTTAACAGATAACAGGTCGATTCGAGTGCATATCCCCAGAAGGATATCGGCAAGCTAGCAAAACCCATCATGGATTGGACCATGTCTAACAGAGTCTGATTCCTCCTTTCAGACACACCATTATGCTGTGGTGTTCCTGGAGGAGTCCATTAGGAGAGAATCCCATTCTCTTCTAGATATGTGAGAAACTCACTAGAAAGATATTTCCCTCCTCGATCAGATCGAAGAGTTTTGATACTCTTTTCAGTTTATTTTTCTACTTCATTTCGGAATCGTTTGAACATTTCAAATGAATCCAACTTATGTTTCATCAGATAGACATATCCATATCAGGATAGGTCATCCATGAAAGTTATGAAGTAGAAATATCCACCTCTAGCACTGGTGCTTATGGGTCTACAAACATCAGTATGTACTAGGCCCAAGAGCTCAGTAGCTCTCTCACCTTTTCCAGTAAAAGGTGACTTGATCATTTTACCAAGAAGACAGGACTCACAGGTTAGAAGTGATTCACAATCACTGACTTCGAGGATTCCCTCTTGAGTCAACCTGTTTATTCTGTTCTTGTTTATATGACCTAGCCTACAGTGCCAAAAGTAGATATCTGACACAATATCTAATCTAGGGTGCTTGCCAGTAGAATAGACTCTTATCAGGCTTGATCTTTTTGGTCTGGCTCTGCACTGATGTCCCAGTCTGAACTTGCACCTTCTTCACTTTCTTCTTCTTATTCTTCTTCCCTTTCTTAAAAGGTCAAGAACCAAAAGACGAATCTTCCACTAAGTTCACCGACTCATTATGGAGTTGGTGATCTTTCTCAAAGTTTTGAAGCAACCCCAGTAATCCATGGTAGTTTTCTTCAGGCTTTGTCATTCTATAATGAGTGAGGAATGGGAGATAAGACTTGGGCAGCGAGTTCAGTATTGCATCTTTTCCAAGCTGCTCATGCAAGGGAAAGCCAAGCTTGCTCAATCGTTCCATCAGCTCGATCATGTACAATACATGATCAGTGACAGAGGCACCATCCCGCATTTTGACGTTGAAGATGGCACAACTAGTCTTGTGCCTCTCTACGTCATCGGGTGTGCCAAAGCATCCTCCAACACTTGAAGCATGTCTTTTGGCTGAGCCATCTCGAATTTATGACTGAACTCGTCGCTCAT